>NC_060282.1:4044618-4344618 GCF_021613505.1 Equus quagga
GTGTGTGATTCTGTTGTTAGGTGGAGTGCTCTGGAGAACGTTCCGTGTCTGCTTGAGAAGAGTGTGTGATTCTGTTGTTAGGTGGAGTGCTCTGGAGAAGTCCGCTAGGTCTACTTGTGGTCAAAGTCTTCCGTTCTTATTTTATTTCTGCTGTAGGATTTTTATCATGCTTCCTCCATCTTCTTTTGGCTTGCTTAAAAGTCACAACTCTTTCAGTATTTCTTCCTGGCTCAATTTCTCTTTAATTCTTTTTTTTTTTTTTCTTTTTTAAAGATTTTATTTTTTCCTTCTTCTCCCCAAAGTCCCCCGGTACATAGTTGTATATTCTTTGTTGTGGGTTCCTCTAGTTGTGGTATGTGGGACGCCGCCTCAGCGTGGTTTGATGAGCAGTGCCATGTCCGCGCCCAGGATTCGAACCAACGAAACACTGGACCGCCTGCAGCGGAGCGCGCAAACTTAACCACTTGGCCACGGGGCCAGCCCCTCTCTTTAATTCTTTTGATGCTATAGCTCCAGTCTCTTTCCAGGATTTTCATTTCCTTGGGGAAAAAAACTAGACCCTCATGCTAGACTAAGTTCTTTTTTTTTTTTTTTTTCCCTGCTTTATCTCCCCAAATCCCCCCTGGTACACAGTTGTGCATCTTAGTTGCAGGTCCTTCTAGTTGTGCTATGTGGAACGCCGCCTCAACATGGCCTGACGAGCGGTGCCATGTCCGCGCCCAGGATCCGAATCAGCAAAACCCTGGGCTGCCGCAGCAGAGTGCACGAACTTAACCACTCAGCCACGGGGCTGGCCCCTAGACTTGGTTCTGTAGTAGGGATCTGGCCTCTCTATCATGGCACCCTGATGGTGACTGTTTCATTACAGTGCACACTGCTGCGATGCTGCATTCCCAGTGCCCAGCCCAGTGCTTGGCTCGGCATTACCTTAAATACCTAAGTGAGCATTTCCTAAGGTGATTCATGTACATAAACACCATACAATGATTAAAGTCAGGAAAATGAACACTGATGCGATATCTTTCTGTACTCTAGAGACCTTATTTAAATTCTACCGACTGTCCCAATACAGTGATTATATTTCCTGAGCCAGGATCCAGCCCAGGGTCACACATTGCATTTAGTTTCCGTATCATTTAGGATCATTTTATCTAGAATAGTTTCTCAGCCTTTCTTCATCTTTTATGATATTGATATTTCTGAAGAGTAGAGAACATTTATTTTGTAGAATGTTCCTCAATTTGGGTTTGCTTGAAGTTGCTTCGTGATTATGAGGTTAAGCATTTTCCCTGAGTTGGTGGGGGGTGTGCAGAATAAGTGATGTTGTGTCTTTATTGTATTATGTCTGGAGGCACACTATATCAGGAGACAAACTGGTTTGTCCCATTATTGGTGATGTTAACTTTGATTGTTAAAGTAGAGTCTGCTAGGTTTGTCCAGTGTAAAATTATTATTTTTCTCTTTGTAATTAATAAGTAATTTATGTGAAAATATTTTGAACTATGTAGATATCTTATTCCTCATCAAACTTTCACTTAGTAGTTTTGGCATTCACTGAAGATTTACTGCAGTCAGTTATTACTATGATGGTTGCCAAATGCTGATTTTCTAACTCCATCATTCCTTGCACATTTATAGCATCCTAATGTAAGGAAGAACTTTCCTTCCTCTTTCTGTTTCCTTCCTTCCTTCCTCCCTCCCTTCTTCCTCCCTCCCTTTCCCTCCCTTTCTTCCTTCCTCTCTCCCTCCCTTCATTCCTACTTTCTTCCCCCCTCCTTCCTTCGACTGTGGGTCCTTATTTTATTCAGTGGGTTCTAATCCGTTGCTATCATTCTTTATTTTGTAGCCCATTGGCTAAATTTGGCTGATGGAAGGCTTTCCAGCTGCCTTCTGTAACCTTTGGACATATTCCCCATCATTTTTTAAGCACTTCCTTACTTCCTGGGTCACAATATTTGGTTCATTTTGTGTTTTCCCTGTCCCAGCTCTGAAATCAGACATTTCTCTAAGGTGTTCTAGTTCCTTTCATTGGAGAATGGTATTTGGAAACCCAAATCTGGGCACTAAATATGCTTATTGCTACTGAGGGTCGTTGCTTCTAGGACCTGTGAGAAGTCATGCTGTTATCCAGAATTCATACTGGTAACTCCAATTCCAACCTAAAATCCCAGGGCTCTTTCCAGTCTTCCCCTGTATCATATTTATATCTTCTTCCTCCAACAGTGAAAAATCTAGCTTCTAAGATTATCAATATATTTACTCATTTTCTCAACCTTACCATGTATGGAGAGTAGTTTCAGAATTACTAACCAATATCACTGTAAAAACAAACCTCTAAGTAGAATTCAAGGATTGTCTTGTGGCTCTTTTTGTCTGTATACTGAGGATAAATATACAAGGCACTGCGATCAGAAGTTCGTCGGATTTGTTCTTCAGTCCTCCCTCTCGGTGTAATTATGTTATTTATTTGAAATATAGTTAGTGTAGTTAGGCTCATTTGTTTCTGTTTGTATGCCATTACAGGGTTCCCCATCTTTATTGATTGTTTTTTTAACTATATAAAACGTGAACATGGTTCTAAAAGTCAAAACTATACAAAAAGGTACACGCAGAGAAGCGTCACTTCCTCTCTCATCCTCCCGTCTCATTCCCACCTACCCTTGGAGGTAGCTAATCTCATTTGTCCCTGCTTTTTTGCTCCCGTGGGTTTTTGTTGTTGTTGTTGTTGAAAAAAATAAACAGATAGATGTTCTTATTTCTGTTTCTTGTGCAAAAGGTAGTATATTTCATTTGTTCTTCTGTACTTGGCTCGTTTTGTTTTGTTTACCAGCATCTCCTGGAAGTCAGTCCATATCAGCTTGTGGAGATCTTCCTCCTTCATTTCCACAGTGCATGGCACACTATGTGTGTGATGCATGTTGCAAATGTTTTCTCTCAGGTTGTTACTTATGTTTTGGCTTTGTTTATGGTATGTTTACATAATTGAAATTATCAATTTTTTTGTTACATTGGGATTTGAATTACAGCTAGAGAGCCTTTTCTTATATCCAGGTTTTAGAGGAATTCACTCATGTGTATTGAGCTTCTTTTATGGTTTTCTGCTTTACATTTAGATCTTAGACTCATTTGGAGTCTTTTCCTGTGTTTGGTGTGAGGTGTAGGTCTGATTTTATCTTTCTCCAAATGGCCGTCCCAGTATCCCAGTGCTGTTTGTTTAAAGGCCCATGTTTGCCCCAGTCATTTGAGGTGCTGGAGTTTATCGTACCCTCGCCCAGTTAACATCAGATTACTGGCTACACCGTTCTTCTTGCTGTTCCTCTGCTGCGTGGGGCCAGTAGTATGCACGTTGCAGGGTTTTTGTTCTGTGATAGGATAGCCGATGTGAGCGACCTAGTATAGTGCCAGCCTGTTGGTACTTGCTGGAATCGTTCCCACACTGGTGCCTGCCTTATCTGAGCCCTTGTTGCTCTTCTGTCTTTATGATTTTGCCTTTCTCTCTTCTTCCTCATTTGTCTCTGCTTTATTCCGTCTTATTTCTGCTTTGTTTTACCTCTGTGTCTGTTGACTTTCCAGTTTGGTGCCTTGTATACGATCTTGCACATGCTAGGAGCTCAGTAACTCTCTCTTGAATGAATGATTAAACGATTGTTGGATTGATTCTTAAGACCCCTTGTGGTGATTTTTTTTTTTTTCCAACTTTTCCCCCACTTCTTAACTATGGCTCTTCTTTTCCTTTTCTCTGGCCTGGGTCTCAGCCTGCCTGTGGCATTGATTTTTCCTGTCTGTTGACTCAAGACTCTGGTCTTGATGATTCCTTCTTTCACTGGCTCACAATAATGTTACGCATGGGCTGTCAACACTTTACGGATGTCAAGAAAGATCAAATCTGGGGTCAGCCCCATGGCCGAGTGGTTAAAGTTCTGTGCTCTGTGCATCAGCAGCCTGGGTTCGCAGGTTCAGTTCCCGGGTTCAGACCTACTGCACTCATCAGCCATGCTGTGGTGGCATCCCACATACAAAGTAGAGGAAGATTGGCATGGATGTTATCTCAGGGCTTATCTTCCTCAAGCAAACAAAGAGGAAGATTGGCAACTGATGTTAGCTCAGGGCTAATCTTCCTCAAGCAAACAAAGAGGAAGATTGGCAACAGATGTTAGCTTGGGGCAAATCTTTCTCACCAAAGGAAAAAAAGGAAGATTGAATCTATTGCACACTAGTATTTTTAGACCTTATTTTTTTTTTTTTTTTTTTTTGAGGAAGATTAGCCTTGAGCTAACTGCTGCCAATCCTCCTCTTTTTGCTGAGGAATTCTGGCCCTGAGCTAACATCCGTGCCCATCTTCCTCTACTTTATATGTGGGACACCTACCACAGCATGGCTTGCCAAGCAGTGCCATGTCCGCACCTGGGATCTGAACTGGTGAACCCTGGGCTGCCGAAGCAGAACGTGCGAACCTAACTACTGCACCACTGGGCCAGCCCTTAGACCTTATAATTATTTTATTGAGTAAAACTAAATTAGTCTGACTCACTAAGCTCTCTCGTGAGCTCTGCTCTTGTTACCTTCCTACAGATTATATTGTTCTGGGTCACTGCAAATGGCTTCCCCTCCCCTCAGCTTAAGTACTGGAGTCAAGTTAATCATTAAATGAACCCTCATTATCACTGGTGCCCTTTCTTTAAAAGATAGACGGAATGTTTACTCCCTCTCCCTGGTTGGGGACTTCCTAATCATGTCCTATTTGGATGAAGTACCATATGAAGAAAGAAGAACCCACCTCATTCTGACCCCATTGTCTTTCCCTTCCTTTCTCCAAGGGAAAAGAGTAAAATTCAACAATATAAAGGCAAATTGTTAGAGTTAATGAGATAAATCCAGATGACCTATCATTTATTAAACATCACTTCATGCCAGAAATAAATGTGTTAGAACACATGAAAAACGCGCAAAGCACGGGAGTACACACCTGAGCTCAAATCCTCCTGTGGAGTAAGCAGCTCTGTCGTCTTGAGAACTCATAGGAATGAGTACTTAACCTCTCTAGCACTTGTTTCCTCACCTGCAGAAAGGGGCACACTAGGAGGACCTCCCTCATATCGTTGCTGTGGTTGTAAATGAGACCATGTGTGGAAGTCCTTAGCATAGGTTCTGATTCCTTGTAAGTGCAAAATAATGTAGCTGTTGCTGTGGTGGCGTTATAGCCGCCTTGCGTAAACTCTGCTTCAAAGGGATGCTTGGAGATGGAGTTCTCGACTCTGTAAGTACCCAAGGATTGTGTCATTGGGCCTTGATGATTTGAATCTCTTCTTTAGAAAGTGAATATTTTTTTAAGCATGCCCTTTTTCTTTATTATTTATAGTTCTACCCTCTCATCTCTCATTGTGATTTTCACAAAATCTGCAGGAAACACAATCCTAAGCCACCTGCCTCTTCACAGTTGTCTGTTGTGGTTCTTTCTTCCCTGACTAGAAGAGGATTTTGCATAGGCAATGGATTTTGCATAGGCAATTTTCTTTGTTCCCTTTTCTCAGAGTCTCTCCATTCATTTGCTCATCTTTCACCTGTCCATCTATCCTTTTATCTGTCCACTCATTCTTCTGTCTTGTTCCAAAAACCATTTGAGGCAGCTTACAGAGAAACAGAATACCAAATAAACAGGTGAGAAGATTGGACCAAGATTAGACAGCAAGGGCAGAGATGATCTGGCATGAGCGTTGTGGGCAGTGTGAGAGGCGCGCCTCTGCCCTGTAAGTTATAAAGATTGACAGTAGACATGTGCCAGAGTCTCCAGCAGACACGAGGGAAACGGGATCTGTGGGAGATGCTCTCTGTCCATTAGATAAACAGTGGTTTAGGGGAGGGCCAGCTTCTCCTGCTACTGAGGCTTAGGAGAATATTTTTTGAGTGTTCTATGAAATCAAAGGATATTTCCTCTTTTTTGTGTCAGAGTTCTATGTGTAGTTGATTCCATTCTGTACATGGAAATTTCTCCAAAACTCTCCCCATATGAGTTTGATGGCTAGGGAATTAGGTGGTTCTGCTTATTGACAGGGGTTGGCCAGAAATAGAAAATGACAGCCACAGAAAGGATATTAGTATTTATAAGTTATATTTTTTTTAGTGCTGTACCATTCAGAAAATGCTTTCATATAGTTTATCTCCATTTGAGGAGACAGTGTGGTCTGCTAGCATTAAGAGCTTAGAGAGTGAGATAATGCATGCTGACTGCATTGTCTTCAGGACCACTAAGCTTGTTTTTGTAGACATCTTACTTTTATATAATGTAGTTCGTGTTCTTTAATAAAACGTTTCAGTAGGGAGGAAAGCTTATTCTGAGTTAATTAACATTTAATACAATGCTTTGATGGTAAGGCTATTATAGGGAGGACATAAGCTGGGAAGACTTTGAAGACAGTTTCATTATTTAAATTTCAGTAGGGAATATTTAAGTTTTATCTTACTTCTGCCCCTCTTTTAAATTAACAAAGAAATAAGACAGAAAGAGCAAAAGTTTTTTTCTTTTCTTCCTCTCTGTTTGCAGGTGCCCTCACCACCAATGGCATAAATCCTGACACCAGCGCTGAAATTGGACGTGCTAAGAACTGCCTTAGCCCCGAAGACATAATTGACAAATATAAGGAGGCCATTTCCTATTACAGCAAGGTGATCTGTCTTTGTGAATCCTTTACATAATTATGTTTTAATCAGAATTTCCTATTTTACATTGTGTAATGCTGTAGAATCTCTTAATTACTTGTTTCTGTAAGTATTCATGTATTATTCGCCAATGCATAATTCTGTGTGCCTAAAAATGTTTTTTTCTGATTCAAAATAATGTTTATTCAATTTAATAAGTTTGGAAAAAGGGGGAAAAGAGGCTGTCATAGCCCCACTACTCAGAGATAATCATTGTTACCATTTTAATAGCAATTTTCTGGACTTTTTGGCAAGGTATATTATCTATATCATAAAAAATGATGAGCATTCTGTATTATTTACTGTGTGGAGACCTACATTTTTCATTTGGCAGAGTGTGTTTTTCTACGTTATTAAATCTTCCATGGCATGATTTTAATGACCTGTATAGCACTCCATCTTGTGGATGAACCATTCTTTTTACTTTGGACTTAAAAGAATTTGAATTCCAAATATGCTTCCTGAAATACTGAAAACAGAGAACTGAAATTGCACAGAAGAATGGTGTTAAGTCAGAAAATGAACGTCCCCTCTCTCCCCCCCCTTATTTCCTGTGAGTAACAACTGTTAACAATTTGGTATAGATCTTTCATGACCTTTATTCCTGTGAAATATATATACGTATGTATATGTATGTTTCATTTGCAAAAGTGAGATCATATTATGGATGCTACTCTACAGCTTGCCTTGTTCTGTCAGCAGCACAGATGCCCTCCCACTGCAGGCTTGCTTGATCCTTTCAAATAGTGTGGAAAAGTCCTCTAAAACGTGGACGTGGTCATGTATTCATCAACACCTTGTGTGCGAGACTGTCATGAACTAGACACAGGGAGTATGCAGCACCTGGAACAAGATGAAAGGCTGCTCCCACTGGCTCACAGCTTGCCATAATTTACTGAATTATCATCTTGTTGAGGGATACTTAGGTTTTCTTACTTTTTTTTTTTCAAAAACTTTTTATTAAGATTATGATAGATTACAACCTTGTGAAACTTCAGTTGTACATTATTGTTAGTCATGTTGTAGGTGCACCACTTCACCCTTTGTGCCCTCCCCCCAGCCCCCTTTTCCCTGGTAACCACCAGTCAGTTCTCTTTGTCTATATGTTTAACTTCCACCTATGAGTGGAGTCATACAGAGTTCGTCTTTCTCTATCTGACTTATTTCACTTAACATAATACCCTCAAGGTCCATCCATGTTGTTATGAATGTGACAATTTTATCCTTTTTCATGGCCAAGTAGTATTCCATTGGATATATATACCATATCTTCTTTATCCAATCATCAGTTGATAGGCGCTTAGGTTGCTCCCATGTCTTGGCTATTGGAAATAATGCTGCAATGAACATTGGGGTGAATGGGACTTTTGGAATTGCTGATTTCAAGTTCTTTGGACAGATACCCGGTAGTGGGATGGCTGGGTCATATGGTATTTCTATTTTTAATTTTTTGAGAAATCTCCATACTGTTTTCCATAGTGGCTGCACCAGTTTGCATTCCCACCAACAGTGTATGAGGGTTCCTTTTTCTCCACAACACCTCCAACATTTGTCACTTTTTGTTTTGGGTATTTTTGCCATTCTAATGGTTGTAAGGTGATATCTTAGTGTAGTTTTGATTTGCATTTCCCTGGTGATTAGTGATGATGAGCATCTTTTCATGTCTCTATTGGCCATCCGTATATCTTCTTTGGAGAAATGTCTGTTCATGTCCCCTGCCCATTTTTTGATCAGGTTGTTTGATTTTTTTGTTGTTGAGCTGTGTGAGTTCTTTATATATTATGGAGATTAACCCTGTGTCGGATAAATAACTTGTAAATATTTTTTCCCAACTAGTGGGTTGTTTTTTTGTTTCAATCCTGTTTTCCCTTGCCTGGAAGAAGCTCTTTAGTCTGATGAAGTCCCATTTGTTTATTCTTTCTATTGTTTCCCTCGTCTGAGGAGTTATGGTGTCCGAAAAGATTCTTTTGAAACTCATGTCAAAGAGTGTACTGCCTATATTTTCTTCTAGAAGACTTATTGTTTCAGGTCTAATCTTTAGGTCTTTGATCCATTTTGAGTTTATTTTTGTGAATGGTGAAAAAGAATGGTGAATTTTCATTCTTTTACTTGTGGCTTTCCAGTTTTCCCAGCACCATTTGTTGAAGAGACTTTCTTTTCTCCATTGTAGGCCCTCAGCTCCTTTGTTGAAGATTAGTTGTCCATAGATGTGTGGTTCTCATTTTTTCTTTTTTAAAGATTTTTTTATTTTTCATTTTTCTCCCCAAAGCTCCCCAGTACATAGTTGTGTATTTTCAGTTGTGGGTCCTTCCAGTTGTGGCATGTGGGACGCCGCCTCAGTGTGGCTTGATGAGTGGTGCCATGTCCGTGCCCAGGATTCGAACCGGTGAAACCCTGGGCTGAAGCGGATCACGTGAATGTAACCACTTGGCCACGGGGCCAGCTCCTCTCACTTTTCCACTGTTAGATGTTTACTGAACATGTTTTTTTTTTTCACAAGGAGACTTTTTTTTTTTATTGAGTTATTGATAGGTTACAATCTTGTGAAATTTCAATTGTACATTAATGTTTGTCAGTCATGTTGCAGGTGCACCACTTCACCCTTTGTGCCCACCCCCCACCCCACCTTTCCCCTGGTATCCACTAAACTGTTCTTGGTCCATAGTTTTAAATTCCTCATATGAGTGGAGTCATACACAGATTATCTTTCTCTCGCTGGCTTATTTCACTTAACATAATTCTCTCAAGGTCCATCCATGTTATTGCAAATGGAATGATTTTGTTCTGTTTTGCAGCTGAGTACTATTCCATTGTATATATGTACCACATCTTCTTTATCCATTCATCTGTTGATGGGCACTTAGGTTGCTTCCACGTCTTGGCTATTGTAAAGAGTGCTGCAATAAACATTGGGGTGCACAGGACTTTTGGGATTGCTGACTTCAGGCTCTTTGGGTAAATACCCAGTAGTGGGATGGCTGGATGGTATGGTAGTTCTATTTTTAGTTTTTTGAGGAATCTCCATACTGTTTTCCATAGTGGCTGCACCAGCTTGCATTCCCACCAGCAGTGTATGAGGGTTCCTTTTTCTCCGCAACCTCTCCAACATTTGTTGCTATTAGTTTTAGATATTTTTGTCATTCTAACGGGTGTAAGGTGATATCTTAGTGTAGTTTTGATTTGCATTTCCCTGATGATCAGCGATGATGAGCATCTTTTCATGTGCCTATTGGCCATCAGTATATCTTCTTTGGAGAAATGTCTGTTCATGTCTCCTGCCCATTTTTTGATTGGGTTGTTTGATGTTTTGTGGTTGAGTTGCGAGAGTTCTTTATATATTAAGGATATTAAGCCTTTGTCAGATATATGACTTGCAAATATTTTTTCCCAGTTAGTGGGTTGTTTTTTTGTTTCAATCCTGTTTTCGTTTGCCTTGAAGAAGCTCTTTAATCTGATGAAGTCCCATTTGTTTATTCTTTCTATTGTTTCCCTTCTCTGAGAAGGCATGGTGTCTGAAAAGATCCTTTTAATACTGATGTCAAAGAGTGTACTGCCTACGTTTTCTTCCAGAAGCCTTATGGTTTCACGTCTCACCTTTAGGTCTTTAATCCATTTTGAGTTTATTTTGGTGAATGGTGAAAAGGAATGGTCAATTTTCATTCTTTTACATGTGGCTTTCCAGTTTTCCCAGCACCATTTGTTGAAAAGACTTTCTTTTCTCCATTGTATGCCCTCAGCTCCTTTGTCAAAGATAAGCTGTCCATAGATGTGTGGTTTTATTTCTGGGCTTTCAATTCTGTTCCGTTGATCTGTGCACCTGTTTTTGTACCAGTACCATGCTGTTTTGATTACTGTAGCTTTGTAGTATGTTTTGAAGTCAGGGATTGTGATGCCTCCCGTTTTGTTCTTTTTTCTCAGGATTGCTTTAGAAATTCGGGGTCTTTTGTTGCCCCATATGAATTTTAGGATTCTTTGTTATAATTCTGTAAAGAATGTCATTGGGATTCTGATTGGGATGGCGTTGAATCTGTAGATTGCTTTAGGTAGAATGGACGTTTTAACTATGTTTATTCTTCCAATCCATGTACATGGAATGTCTTTCCATCTCCTTATGTCGTCATCCAATTCTCTCAGAAAGGCCTTGTAATTTTCATTATATAGGTCCTTCACTTCCTTAGTTAAATTTACCCCAAGGTATTTTATTCTTTTTGTTGTGATTGTGAATGGTATTGTATTCTTGAGTTCTTTTTCTGTTGGTTCATTACTGGAGTATAGAAATGCTACTGATTTATGCAAATTGATTTTATACCCTGCAACTTTGCTGTAGTTGTTGATTACTTCTAACAGTTTTCCAATGGATTCTTTGGGGTTTTCTATATATAAGATCATGTCGTCTGCAAACAGCGAGAGTTTCACTTCTTCCCTCCCTATTTGGATTCCTGTTATTCCTTTTTCTTGCCTGATTGCTCTGGCCAGGACCTCCAGTACTATGTTAAATAAGAGTGGTGATAGAGGGCATCCTTGTCTCGTTCCTGTTTTCAGGGGGATGGCGTTCAGTTTTTGCCCGTTGAGTATGATGTTGGCTATGGGTTTGTCGTATATGGCCTTTATTATGTTGAGGTAGTTTCCTTCTATGCCCATTTTGTTCAGAGTTTTTATCATAAATGGCTGTTGGATCTTGTCAAATGCCTTCTCTGCATCTATTGAGATGATCATGTGGTTTTTATTCCTCTTTACTGAACATTTTTGTACATGTATTCTTGTGTTCTTGTATGAATATTCCTTTAGGTAAGATTTCTGGAAATTTAATCACTGGATATGACATTTACATTTGTCATAGGTTACTTTCAAGTTACTCTCCAAATTCCTTCTCCAATAGGGAATGAAAGATGTAGAATAATTTATTTAACCAATTGTCTATTACTGAATATCATTTCATTTCACTTTTTCTTCCCAGTCTTGTAAACAGTACTGTGATAGACATCCTGATAGGTAAATCTTTCGGGACTGATTTTTTTTTAAGGGAACAATTCCTAGAAATGGATTTGAGTCAGAGTGTACATGTGTTTTTTAGAGTTTACGTGCCATATTGTCCTCCAAAAAGGTCCTTGATGGTTTTTTCTCTCACTAATGAACACTAGCTATTATATCTTTTAAAAATATTTGCCAATATGATGGGAAAAAGTAATTTTTTGTTATTTTAGTTTGCATTTGTTTACCAGAGAGGTATTGACCGTTTGTCGCTGTTGGCCATTTGTATTTCTTTTATGAATTATCCATTGGGTTCCTTTGCACAAGGTTAAGTTAGGCTGCTTTTCTTGCTGCTTTATGATAGCACTTTGTATTTATGAGTATTAGCTCCTGGCCATCACTGACATAGATTGCAAGTCTTTTTCTTAATGTTCCTTAAGTTTTGTTCATGAGCTTTTTCTTCTTGGTTGTGGTAAAAAAATGTTTTTAATATCGTAAATCTTTTCTTTAAGGGTTTTACCTTTGATAGTATGCTTAGAAATACCTTCTTACAATAGAATAAATTCTTTCCCTCAGTTTTTTAATCTCTAAAATGGGGATGATAATAGTACCTATCTCATAGGGGAGTAGTGAGGATAAGCTGAGTTAATGTATGCAAAGTATTGTATTTGCTGTCATAGTTATTTTTTAATATTTACACCATTATCTGTAATTTATCTTGTGTACATTATGACATGAGAATATAATTTATCTTTTTCTGGGTGATCATCTAATTGCCCCCCACAATTTAATTCATACTGATTCTCTCTGATTTGAAATCCCAGCTATACTGAATGCTTGCAGATACCAGAGTCTGATTCAGAGCCTTTGGTTCCTTCTGCTCATCTGTTTTTTCTTACTCCAGCACCGTGATTTTATTTATTTATTTTTTGAGGAAGATTAGCCCTGTGCTAACATCCGCCACCAATTCTCCTCTTTTTGCTGAGGAAGACTGGCCCTGAGCTAACATCCATGCCCATCTTCCTCTACTTTATATGTGGGACGCCTACCACAGCATGGCTTGCCAAGCGGTGCCATGTCCGCACCTGGGATCCGAACCGGCAAACCCCGGGCCGCTGAAGCAGAACGTGCGCACTTAACCGTTTTGCCACCGGGCTGGCCCCAGCACCATGATATTTTATGTGTTGTAGTTTATTTAATATCTAGTAGTGAGGCTTTTATTTTTTTCATTCTTTCCTACCATCTCAAATTTTTGTGGCTAGTTCTATGACTTTATTATTCCTGAAGAATTCTAAAATATATTGTTCAAGTTAAAAAAAAATCATATTGGAGTTTTCTTGGGGCTTGCAATGTTTTGAATTATTTTTGGGAGAACTTACATCTTTACAAAATTGCTTTCCTCTATAGAATATGGCAATGTCTCTACATTTACACATCTAATTTTAAGTCCTTCAAAACAGTGTTGTAGTTTCTTCATATAGAACATGAACATTGTTCGTCAGTTTATTTCTAGTTATTGTATATGTTTTTGTTAATTTGTGAATGAGATTTTTTTTGGCCATTATTTTAAATGCTTAAAGCTGATATGTAGAAAGGCAGATTGATTTTTTAAAATTCATCTTATAGCTGGCCATTTAAAAATTGTAAGTATTAAGTATTTTTTCCAGAGCCCTTTCTTTCCTATTTTTAAAAAATTGCTTCCAAGATTATCAAAATAATCCTAGCTGAGTTCTGGAGATGGGGAGACAGGGGGGAGAGGCGTCAGTGCTGGCTCCTATCAGTACCCCTAGCTGTTTAGTGGCTGCCCCTGGACTAGATAAGCAGGAAGAGCCCAGGGTGGGCCAGGGAAGGCTCTGAAGGAGCACAGAAACCACGTCCTGTTGCCTTTACGGTAAAGCCCTGTGGGCCTGACAGGCAGATGCCACTTGACCGGCCAAGTCTGATGGAAGGTTAGTGACTGCTGAGTGCATTGTGTCAACAAGAATTGAGATTTCATCTTGGTGGGAAAGGCCTGTCTGCCGTGGGCACAGCAGGGAAGCTGGTACCTGTTTTCCAGTCTTGGGGCTGGAAAGAGCAGACTCTGGAGTCAGACACAGCTGAGTTTGAATCCCTCCTCTGTTGTTTACTGGCCGTCTTTAGTCAAGTTACATGACCTCTTTGAGCTCCAGTTTTCTTGTCTCTCCAAATGAGGAAAGTAAGGCCTGCTGCCTAGAGTTTTAATCAGGATAAATACTTTATATATATATATAATGCCAGGAACAGTGACAGGCTCATTAGTATTGCACAATAAAACATTGGTTATCATCCCTTCTTAGTTCAGTATTCAACAAGACCTCTTGGGGGAAAACTGTTTCCTAATATGTATGTGATGCAAGTAGAAAAAGAAAATCAGTGTCTTGCCTTTCTCTGGCTGTATTTTTATGCCTTTACGTCATTTACCTCTTTTCTCCTCTCCTTTCCTCTTTCGTCTTCTCCACCAAAATTGCCTGAGACTTTCCCATGCTACCCAGCACACTAGATTAAAATTGCTTTTAAGGTTGGCCCATCGCCGTGAAATGACAGTGATATAAAAAATAGTTGTACACTTCCCAGATGTGATTGTATTTAATTTGTGCACATGCGTGCACAGGCACACACACACACACCCCCCCAGGCTACCTCCCATTTTCTGAGGGAGAAGTAGCACCTTTTGGTTTTCATTCACTGAGAGTCATAGCTAAGTCTCTTAAGCAGACTCTTGCCTGGCTTCGTGTGCGATTTTTTATTGATTTCTGATTTGTGGCAAGGAAATTCTCTTCTATTATAAGAGGTGAAATGGAGACAGACATTCTATTGAGATATGATGTTATCATATTTTGAGTTGGAAGAAACCTTAAGAGAGCATGTCATTATACATTTTTATAAGTGAGAAACTGAAGCCCAGAGAGGTTAAGTGATTTCATCAAAGTCACACAGTGGCATAATTTGGACAAGAGCCTAGGTCTTCTGTCTTCTTGTACACACAGATAAAAAGATAGCTGGGTAGGGAGGGCAGAGGACTTTCCTCACTTGCGTTCTGGTGCCTTGGCAGAGTTCTCAGTGCTCACCTGCCTTTAGCTTATGTCCATGTGGCCTTTCCAGCGAAGGTCATTCTGTCCTGATAGACTGGGTTTCTAATCAGCAGGAAGTTCTAGACGTACTCATGTTTCCCAGAGCTTTTCTGCTGACCTGCTGACACTTTGTAAATGAGTCCTAACAAATTATTGGCTGGAAAATCCTTATTGTTATAGTTGCCCTCGAGTTCCATATGTGTGGGGTGCTGTCTAAGGCTGTAGAAGGCTAGGTCTGAACAAAGATAGGGTGACAGTCCCTGGTGCTGAACCTGCCCTCATGCCGTGGTGTTCCCACCTTAGTTTTGGAGTCAGACAGACCTGAGTTCAAATCCCGCCTTCATCAATTACTAGCTTTGTGACCTTGGGCAAGAAACTTTACTTTTTTAGTTCTCATTTTCTTTATCTGTATATAAGGTTAGAATTTATTTTAGGGTTTTTGTTTTAGAATTGTGTGAGATAATTGCCTCATCTATTCCTAAAATATTGATTGCATGCTCTATGCTGGGACCTTGGTAGATGATTACTAGGGACTCAGCAGTGGAAACCAGGGCTCAGCCTGCTTCACAGAGCTTGTGTTCCAGGATAATGCCGGGAAGAGACTACGTGTGCAGTGGAGTTTTAGTAAATGTCCACTCTTTTCCTAATCTTCGTTGGTTGTGTATATCTTCCTACTAATATATGAACAATTTTTTATGATTGCAGTAAATCTGTTGTAATTTAAAATGTGTGAATGTAACCAAAAATAGGTGAAAAAACTGAATTGACTTCTATTCTCACTTCAGTGGAATTTGTTTTGAGTTTTGAAGAAGTCGTTTCATTCCGATAGAATTAGGTCCCCATGTCTTCTTCCGTCATGTTAAATGGTGTATAAAGTGGGTAGATTTCTGACTTCAGTGTTGGTAGTTAGGTAAGCCCAGCTTCTTCTTGTGATTGTCTTTGATGACTTGTATGTGATGTATCACAAACTATGTGCATATTACACATTAGAAAGGAGGAAACATTGGAGGCTTGACTTTTCTCGCACAGTAATTTCCTTTTCTACCTTATAAATAATTTTAGTAGGAAACATGAGCAATTATATCATTGCTTCTTGATAATTGGCAAATGGCTAGACTGCATTTTCACTAGCAGTTACGCCTGCCAGGCCTCTCTGGGGGTCTCAGTAAACACTTGCTGATGGAATGGGTTGAATCGCACACTATTTTTAATGCCTCAGTCAGAGTATTAGTGAGGGGTCTCCCCAGCCTGGGGCTCTCTTTAGGCACTAGTATACATGGAGTTAACCTCTGTAAACCTTTCCTTCAACTGCAAGAAGCTCTTTAAGATACAGCAGTTGAAAATCACGCCAGCTTGGGACAATTAGGAAAAAAGAAAAAGAAAAAGGATTTGGAGTAGAAAAGAAGAAAGGCAGAAGGACAGCTAGCATGGAGGCTTTCACAGTGGAGCCTGGGGAGAGAGGGGTACATTGGTGGGAGGGAGGCCCGGGTACTGGAGCCCCACTCCTCTGTCTGCTCCGGGGTCCCAGCCACACAGTGTTGAGAGTGGCTGAGGGCGGCTCCCCTGCCTCGAAGTTACCTTGGGGAGAACCTTGAGAGCTGGAGGTGAGGTGTGAGAAATCCTCACCCAGTATTGTTATTGAGTAGTGAAATGTGGTTCACAATGCCTTTTCTATTTCATATGTCTTCGTTTGTCCTTCATCTCAGGATCTGAGAAGCAGGAACCGTAACCGAGAGAAAATCAGAAAGACATTGAACATGAAGGAGAGGACAGATACAGTGATACAGGGAGCTGGAATTTTAACAATCATTATATTGAGGTCATATTGGCTTGTAACAGTGTATAAATTTCAGTGTGCATTATTGTATTTCAGTTTACGTATGGACTTTGTTCGCTACCAGTAGTCTAGTTTTTACCCCATACGGTACATCTGCCCTCAGAGAGCTAGAATTTTTGCAACAGAGTAAAATGAAGTTATAACTAGTGCTTTAGAGCTGCAGGTGTGAGAGATTCTAAAAATGTTTTAGAGGACAAGAGGCGATCAGTGAAAACGAATAGCAAAGTATCCACTGATATTTTGCCATGTTGTAAAATATCTAGCTCTTGTGTTTGTATTATTTGAGTGAATGCAGACATACTTATGGGGCATTCGTAGGTTCACTCAGTCTCACCGCCCTCCTTTGCCCTGATAAGGGACAGACTTTCTCGAGCAGATTCTCCCCGCTCAGGCCCCGGTGCTTGGGGAGGCACAGCTGCAGGTCACTGAGTCCCGGTGGTACAGCCTCATGCTATGACAGAAACATCTGCACTCTTCTTTTCTGACTGAGGGTCCTCCTTTATACCCTACAGTATAAGAATGCTGGAGTGATCGAGTTAGAAGCCTGTGTCAAAGCCGTACGTGTCCTCGCCATTCAGAAGCGGAGCATGGAAGCTTCAGAATTTCTCCAGAATGCAGTTTATATTAATCTTCGCCAGGTGGGTGTGTGTCCTCAGAGCATGGCACGTTACAAACTCTGGACTCAGAACTTGATATCCTAATTAATGTGGTTATTTGTTTTGCTTCTTTAAACCGGGGTATTTCACTTTGAAAATTCAAAAAATTGCTATCCTTTCAATTTTTTTTTTTCTGATTGGAGAAACACCTTTGCCTCTTACCAGCTTTGTGACCTTGAACAAGCTTTAGGCCTCTCTCCTTACTTTTGTCACTTGTGATGTGATTGTCATTTGTAACCCTGTCCAGATTGTTAGGTTTATAAAACATAAAGTCTGTGAAAATACTTCGTATAGTTTCTTTTGTACAGTCGGCATTCCACAAATACTACTTAAATCTGAATCTGGCTGTGTTTTTAGTTAAACAAAACCATTAGAAGATTTAGTTGTGGGTTGCTAATGCAAAATCCAAAAGTTGATAGTCTGGACAGATTTTAGACATTTAGCCAGTCTAGCTTGGGTTTTTATGCATAGGGCAACCAAGACTCAAAAGTTTAGCAGTTTGTGCTGGTGGGAATGCAAGCTGGTGCAGCCACTATGGAAAACAGTATGGAGATTCCTCAAAAAACTAAAAATAGAACTACCATACCATCCAGCCATCCCACTACTGGGTATTTACCCAAAGAGCCTGAAGTCAGCAATCCCAAAAGTCCTGTGCACCCCAATGTTTATTGCAGCACTCTTTACAATAGCCAAGACGTGGAAGCAACCTAAGTGCCCATCAACAGATGAATGGATAAAGAAGATGTGGTACATATATACAATGGAATAGTACTCAGCTGCAAAACAGAACAAAATCATTCCATTTGCAATAACATGGATGGACCTTGAGAGAATTATGTTAAGTGAAATAAGCCAGCGAGAGAAAGATAATCTGTGTATGACTCCACTCATATGAGGAATTTAAAACTATGGACCAAGAACAGTTTAGTGGATACCAGGGGAAAGGTGGGGTGGGGGGTGGGCGCAAAGGGTGAAGTGGTGCACCTGCAACATGACTGACAAACATTAATGTACAATTGAAATTTCACAAGATTGTAACCTATCAATAACTCAATAAAAAAAAAAAAAGTTTAGCAGTTTGCTTAGGGACCCAAGACTAGGATTAGAATATAGATTACTGTAATTCAACAGATCTTTATTGAGCATGGCATTGTGCTAGGAGTGGGGGAAAGAGAGGTGAAGAAGGCGGATTCTGCCCTCATTGAGCTGACCATTTCATGGCAGAGATAGACATTCAACAGTGGGCTAAATGAAAAAATGGGGGAGGTTCAGGGTGACATGGGAGCAAGTGGGAAAAGGGTTTACCCTAATTCGGTGGTGGTGTAGGGTGTGGGGGTCAGGGATTGTCTCTGAGGCAGTGAGGTTAGAGCTGGGATGTGAAGGATGCATAGCAGATAGCTGAGAGAGGAGGAGGTGGGAACAGCATTCCAGGAAGGTGGCTCAGCAAGGGTGAAAGTCTGAAACATATCACCGAGAAGGAATGAACAAAGTGAGAGATGGGGCTGGAGACAGCCTAGGGGTGGGGCGTGGTGACAGGCCCTGAGTCAGAGCAGGAGGCTTGCTCGGACAGGTGAGAGTTTGGAGTTTATTCTAAGAACAGTGGGGTTTACAAGAAAGGGCTTAAAAGCACGGGAATGACATGACCCATTTGTCTTTAGGCCGGTGAGATGGACGTAGGGAGCCCGGTTTGGAGACGCTTGATGAGTCCGGGTGAGCGATATTGACGGCTTCCACTTGAGAGGGGTGACCGTCAGTGGAAAAAAGTGAACAGATGGAACGCATGTTTTGGTAGTAAAAAGGAAAGGATTAATGACTGGGTGTGAGGGTCAGATGGAATCACGCCCAGGTTTCTGGCTCGATCAATTAGGTGAACCACGGTCGTGCTGTGCGCTGAGAAGGCAAAGCTGCGGAGGGAGTTTTGGAGGAAAAGATGATAAATTCGGTTGTGGATAGAATAAAAAGACTGTTCGATGTGTGGGTTTTGGGGCCTCAAGTGACAGAGAGAGTAGTGGGTGGAGGAGAGGGCAGAGAAACTTTAAGTCATTTTGTATTTCAAATATATGAAAAAGTGTGAATAAGATACTCATGCCTGTGCCATTCAGATTGAACACATTAACATTTTGCTGTATTGACTGCAGAGATTCTTAGCTTTTTAAATAGAAGTAAAATAACTTAAATAGAAACAAAATAATAGAGTGAGCGTCTTAGAGTTGGTGTGTATTCTGGTACATATTTTGATACTTCATATTTATACACATAATGTATAAAAAGAGAAATATTTCAGCACCATAGTTAAGCACGGGGACTCTGGAAACGCACTGGCCGGGGTTTGAATCTGGCTTCACCCCCTCGGGCAAGTTCTTTAGCCTCTCTGTGCCTGAGTTCCCTCTTCTGTGAAGTGTTTTTACTGCCCTCAGGCCCCTCATCGCAGCTCATTTCCTAGATTAGACACGGAGAGGGAGGCTGCTAAAGGGCGAAGAAAGTGGCACCTGTCGGC
The DNA here is from genome assembly GCF_021613505.1 of Equus quagga. NCBI lineage: Eukaryota > Metazoa > Chordata > Mammalia > Perissodactyla > Equidae > Equus > Equus quagga. Next base: position 4,064,365 of record NC_060282.1, read on the forward strand.
CTAACACTGAGGGGGAAGCAAAAGCAGAACAAAGCCTGTAAACCAGTATGAACAAATAAACCAAAGAAGGAAAAAATCCCGCAATGTTTTCAGCCATTTAGTGTAAGGGAAACAACACCACAGAGACTCAAAGCTATTGAGTGCGTCAGCATCTCGGGTGCGAATGTGTCATCAGAAAAGTGTGTTAAGGCAAGGTCATTGTCTTGGTTTACGTGGATGTAAAGATGGGTGGGAGACGCAAACCCCGCTACTTAACCATGGAAGCGTTGGTTATGAGGGAAACTGACCAAGGGAGGAAAGCGTCCTCCGTGGGGCTGGGGAATAAAGAACACGATCTCTGGGTGAACCTACTGAGTGGTGAGCGCTGAGCCAGGCAGTGGGTTTCCAGGGATGACCAGGGTGTGATCCCTGCCTCTGAGGCTGCTGGTCTGATGGCCAGGCCTGGGCACTTACAGTCCTAGGGGGATGAGTCAGGATATGGCCCACGAAAGGTACCGAGCTGAGGGTGTGAGGAAGTCTCCCCAGAGGAGGTTCTCTCTGCAGAGAGTGAGAGTGATCCACCGAAAGGGGCTGAGGAGCCTTTGAGCGGGGGGCCAGGTGCAGATGCGTGAGTGGGTGCTAGCACGGCATGCCCCCTTCAGTGGCCTGAGCGATTTCGTTCCTGAGGGACAGTGCGGGGAAGAGACGCTGAAAAGGCAGGCTGGGCTCATACCCTGTTGTAGGTCAGGAGAAGTAAAGAAATGTGGACCTCAGGTAGGCAAGAGAGGGCCCTCTGAAATTCTTGCTGGGGAGTGACATTTGAGTGGAGCAGAGACAGGTGTGCTTGGCCTCAAACCCCACCTTTGCCACACACTAGCTGTGCAACCTCGAGCGAAATCACTCGTCTCTCTAACTCTTGATATGCCCATCTGTGAAATGAGAGACTAGCAAGCTCATACGGTGATGGATGGTCTGTTTAGATTAGACGCTCTGTCCAGGACTGTCTTGGTGTCTGCCCTGTAAAGTCACGCAGCAGCTGTTGTTATAATCAGATCGGAGGGCTGAGAGGGACGTCTTTAGTGACGTACTGGACGGTGGGTTATGTTTTAAAACGGACACTTAGAAGGGCTGAAGCTGCTCACCCCAGACAGTTTGCTTGGGGGGTGGCATGTGTGGGGAGGACCTTGGCAGGACCCGGAGTCTTTAGACTCGCTTACCTTTGCAAGCTAATGTTGAAAATTTGGGCTTGCTGCAGAGCCGTTTGTACAGGTGGGCATTTAAATGCACAGATTCTGTAGAATGAAATGTCTTCTCTTAAACCGTGTGGGAGCTTGCTGCTGTTTGGCACCACCTCTGCTCTGTCTGCTCCGTGTTCCCGACAACACTAGGGGTCAGCAGAGACGCGTGGAGGGGTGACCAGCCGGCCCTGCTGCTGTGGCAGGCGCGGTGCCAACGGTGCTGTGCGGCCTTTTCAGTTTTCCCCGTCACGACCCTCTGCTTTAGTGGACTCGTCTCCGGGTTTGTTTGCCAGATGAGCAGACAGCAGAATAATGAGTTCTGGTGGGATTTTATAACAACAGTGGACAAGGGGGGCCGGTAGTTTTTTTGAATACGCTCTTGGTTCTTGATCAAGTGTGTTCCATGGTAGAGTCGATGAGTTGCATCTATTCCTGGGAATGACTTTGGCTAACGTGGAAATTTTGGAAGGAGCTGAGATGTGACTCTTGCAGATACCTCCTGCTTTAAGAAGCCCCGTGTGGACATGGAAGCTGATAGCCCACGCATTTGGATTTAGGGGTCCTGGGGGGGGTTTCCACATGCTACGGAAGTCAAGGCGGAATTCCTCTTCTTTGTGCAGGAACATGATCGAGCTGTCTTTTCTTTCGTTGTTTATGATAATTGTGTGGCATCAACAAATGGCAGCACACATTTCATTTAATGACTGGCCACCTATAAATTTGTGTATTGGATGTGTGGATTTCACAGGTGAGGTAGAAGTGAGAGAGAGGAGCATGACCTTTGACACCCCAGGTTTAGGTTTCTCTCCCCGTTTGCTCACTGTGTGACCCTGGTCTAGTATGGAGCCTTCCTTAGCCTGTTTGTGCGTCTGTAAAGTGGGAATGGTGATATTCGCTTCTTCCTAGAGTTGCTTTAAGTTGTAAATAATATTATAATGCCTGTAAAATGCTTACCATACTGCTCGGCACAATGGAAGTGTTCAGTATATGTGTCTGCCCCACTGGTCATGTGTCCAGGCGACAAAGGCAGCTCATGTTTGTTGAGCACCCGCCACAGACACTTTCTGAGGTTGTGAATTTGGTTATGTCCTTTACTTCCTATAACCCTGTCTGCTAAGTGCGGTTATCTCTGTTTACAGAGGAGGAGCTTCAGGCTAAAGAAGGGCTATGTAGTTTGTTCAAAGTCGGACCATAATTTCAGAGGTGAAGGGGCCTCTGGAAGGTGTGCTCGTTCGTGCTTTCCTTTGCTCACACGGTCCTTGCCCAAGGCTAGGCCCGATGTCAGCTGTCTGCTAGCCCTAGAATAGCCAGTGGGCAACAGGACAGACGCGGTCCTGTGCTGCTTGGGCTTACTGTCTGGAGGCGGAAGCAGGTACCAAGCAGATACACATAAAAATAAAGGATTGCAAACTGCCATCAGTTCTATAAAGGGAAGGAACATGCCTTGCCATGCAGAACTGCTCTGGTGGTGTTAACTCCGTGAAATATGTTCTGTTACCACGCGAAGAAGACAGAAGGCAAAGCGTCTCCGTTATCGGATAAACTGAAGCTCATTGATAGGACCTACTTCTAATTAGGCAGCCTGCTTGTCGCCAGCACTTCACTGGGTGTTGACAGATATCGGCCATAATCATCATGACAGCTTTGCTAAGTAGTTTCTTGTGCCCAGTTTTAGACATGAGGAAATTGAGGACACGGTTTGCTGTGTGCCCAGGATTACCTTGTAAATACCATCACTGATCTTTAAGCCTAGTTTGTTATGACTCTAAAATCCAAGCTCTGTCAACTACATCATGTAGCTTCCCCAAAACAACCCAAATGACTGAAATTAATTTTCTTAATTAGTAGAAAATGGTAAGTGGCAATAAGAGAAAGTGGTAGTAAGGAATTGTTTGAAAAGCTAGAAGAAAGCCCAATACCTTACCAGATAGGAGCCCGTACTGCAGGGTCAGCGTGTACTTTACCCAACACCCTCTGCTTCCTGTAGACCTAATGTTCGCGAACGATCCCAAGCCATTTAAGAAGATTTTGGCTCATGATCCTATTGACTAGAACCTGCGAACTCTGTCCCTGGTTAATTTTCTCTTCAAAGCTATTGAAATTTTATGCAGGCTACTCTGTTCAGATGTAAGAATAGCCTCTTTAAACTTCTTGATGCAGTTTCTTAATGAAGCTGTTGCTAAGGAAACCTAGCAAAAGCCTGGTAGATATGCACATAATAATTGTAACCTCAGAACTTTATGTCATTTTAAGCTTAAAATCAGAGCGATGAGGAGATTCAGGGAAGGCTTTTTAAGATAGAAGGGGGAAAGTGTAAGGATGCAGCATAGATAGGACCGAAGCATTTCAGTCCTGGCCAGCAGGGCACCTGGCTTTCAGGATGGCATGTGGATGATTCATAGTTCTCACACAGAAAGAAACGGTTGGATGGGGACGGAGGAAAGTCAAGTTTCTTACTGGAGAGGGTAAAAGAGAGAGGGAACTGAGAAATTTGTGTTTGAACAAGAGTTGGGGATATGGCATGATGCTCTTGTATATAGGAGAGAGGAGTTTTGTGGGACAGATACAAAAAAGAAATCTCTCTTGGTGAGAAGTCAAGCTGCAGAGAAACGAGCAAACTAGGCAGGCCTCTGCTGCCCAGCCCAACTTCAGATGAGATGCCGCCTGCAAAGCCTTGGGAGTCTGACTCAGGCCTTAAGCTGGAGCCCAGGACAGTGATGAAAGAGGGAGAGGCCAAATACCAGAGGAAAGGCCAGAGACTGGAGAACGAGCCCCAGGCGTGTGGTTGTTGCGTGAAGTGCTGAGAGGGACGCTCAGTGATGAGAATGATGTTTCAGGATTTCCCACGTGCAGTTGACACAGATATTTAACTCATGGGCATTGTGACTCTTGTAGCTCATCATCTTTTTCTTTTTGCTTTAGCTGTCGGGAACCTTAGAGCCGAATCTGTACTCTACCTTGAATAATTACATCTACTTCATGGCGTGCATTTTTGTGATTTACCCTTCCTCTGGTTTCATTTAACCAATCCTCATTTTCTCTTCACTCTCATTTTTGTCTTTTTGTTGTTGTTGTTAAATTGTGTTTAAAAAGTTGATTTAGATCCTTTTTTAGAATGAGGCAGAATATAAATAAATGTGTAAACAGAACATACCAGAGACACTTATTGCTTTTAGAAATTCTAAGCTATTTACTCTGGTAGTTACTTAAAAACAGAACTGAATATTAAAGTGATGCATTTTTAATAAGCAAGTTTGGTAATGCATGCAGATTCTAGAGCAGGGACTGTCTCTTACTCATCTTTATAGTCACTGTGCCAAGCACAACACTCGTCAGAGACCAGGCACTGATTAATGTTGGTTGGATGAATGAAGTGGAGACAGCTGTGATGAATGCCTCATGTTGCAGCTCTTGTGAGTGTTGGCAACACTCCTCTGAGTGACGATGACAGCAGTGACTGTTTGTGGACGTGCATGGCATTGTACCTAGAGCTTTACGCCCATTTTTGCATTTAATCCTTGTGAGGAATCATTTTATATTTTTAATGTATAATACACTTTAGTTTTATTTTGGAAGATCTCAAACCTTTGGAAAAGTTGCAAGAGTAATACAATGAACACTTGTATACCCTTCACCTAAAGGATAGTATTTGTCCTTCTGTGTCTGGCTTATTCACTTAGAGTAATGTTTTCAAGGTTCATCCATGTTGTAGCATGAATCAGTACTTCATTCTTTATAGGTTTAGTTTTTACATTTAGTTCTGTGATCCATTTTGAGTTGATTTTTGTTTATCATATGCAGTAAGGGTCCAAATTCGTTCTTTTGCGTGTGGATATCCAGTTTCCCAGCACTATTTGTTGAATAGGCTATTCTTTTCCCATTGAATGATCTTGGCACCCTTGTGGAAAATTGACTGTAAATGTAAATTTTTTTTTTGATTTTTAATTCTATCCCATTGATTTATATATCCGTACTTATGCCGGTACCACACTGACTTGACTAATATAGCTTTGTTATAAATTTTGAAGTTGGGAAGTGTGAGTCTTCCAGCTTTGCTCTTCTTTTTCAAGATTGTTTTGGCTATTCTGGGTCTCTTGCACTTCCATATGAATTTTGGGATCAGCTTGTCAATTTCTCCAAAGAAGCCAGCTGGGATTTTGATAGGGAGTGTGTTGAATCTGGAGATCACTTTGGGGAGCTTTTTTTTTTTTTTTGTTAAGATTTTATTTTTCCTTTTTCTCCCCAAACTCCCCCGGGACATAGTTGTGTATTTTTAGTTGTGGGTCCTTCCAGTTGTGGCATGTAGGGTGCCGCCTCAGCATGGGTTGATGAGCAGTGCCATGTGCGCCTAGGATCCAAACCAGCGAGACCCTGGGCCGCCCAAGTGGAGCACGTGAACTTAACCACTCGGCCATGGGGCTGGCCCCATGGAGTTTTGACATCTTAATATTGTCTTCTATTCCATGAACATGAGATGTCTTCCATATATGTAGGTCTTTTAAAATTTCTTTCAATAATATTTTGTAGTTTTCAGTGCATATCTTATACATTTTTATTAAATTTCTCTCTCATTATTTTATTCTTTTTAATGCTACTAAATAGAAAGGCTGAGCTTCTTGAGAGCATGACTATGTATCATTTATCTGTATATTTCTAGGATTTTATGCATAATACCAGATATATATTTGTTAAATGACTCTATTCACAACTGTCCTCCCAACCCCCAATTTTATAATTAAGAAACTGAGACTTAGATTAAGCTACTTGAAAATGTGTGTTAAAGTGGGAAATCAAACCCTTGGTGGGGCACTGTGCAGATGACCTTGAGAGCTTATTCAAGATGGCTTCATCTTAATTTCTTTAAAAAAATCATTTGAATGTGTTTAGTCAGATGCTTTAAGAAGACGCCCTTTTGGTGCATAGCATAGGTAGGGCTGTCAGTTTCAAAATAGTAAGAGTGTTGTACTCGAAAACTAATTTGTGTTAATCTTTGAAGAGATTTATGTTTAGGGAGCTTTGACTACATAACAACTGTCTTTATTAAATGACTGTGACTGTAAATGATCAAACAACATTTATGAGAATAAGAGCACTTTCCCCCTTGATAGTTTTGGTTGGCTCAGCTGTCACTGAAGCCACCACTTGACACTATCTGTTGTGTTCATAGTGACATGCTAAAATGCGCTGACTAAATATTTTGCTAGTAGTCTGTTGAAACAGAGCCATAGGCACTGTTTTAAGGTTCCTTGAATGGAATATATTCTTATTGATAGCTACCACTTACTGAGTGCTTACCACATCATGGGAACTGTTCCCAGCCTTTTGTGTATATAATTTCTCATAAAACCTCACAAACATCTCTATTATTCCTACTTTACAGATGAGGAAAGTGAGATTAGGTCTTTTCTCTTTTTGGAGGAGTTCATTGTCAATGGATGGAAGTCATAAGGAAAACGATTTTGGTTCATCCTATGAAAACAGTTTTCTGAGAGTCAGCATTGGATCACTGAAGTGACGGTCAAGGAGGGTGATGATTGTGACCATTGTTTGGTTGAGATTTTTATGGTACAGTATTCCCAGATGAGAGACCAGTGCTATACAAAATTAGCATCCTAGTCCAAGGAGACAGCAAGCGTAAAGCTTGGTGGTGGGAGAGACTGTGGCTGCTCAGAGAAGCTGAGGCACAGAGAGCTGGCCAGGGCAGGAGTGCATGAGATGCACTGGGGAGGTGGCAGGAAACAGACTTGCAGGCCTTGTAGGCTGTATCAGTCTCTCTTGGGCTTTATCCTAAGAGCAATGTACAGTCTTTGAAGGATTTTAAGTAGGTGAGTCACATGCTTTAAAAGATCACTCTTGTGCTTGTAGAATGCTTGGAAACATTTGGAAGTCTAGGCACGAGGTGATGTGGTGACTTAGACTAGAGTGGCTATGAGGTGTAGCAGTCATGTGGGTTTTTAATCCCAGCTTTGCCACTCAGTAGCTGTGTGACTTCGGATGACTCACTTCAGGAAACTGAAACAACAGAATTTATCTAATCAATTGGGATGATAATGCACCTGCTTCCCAGGATTCTTGTGCAGATTCAACGAGATACTATATATACGATGTGTAGTGTGGTACCTGGCACAAAGTGAGTATCCAGTGAGTGTTAGTGAATAGCTATTAGGGAAGGTAAAATCGATAGGACTCGGTGACTGGTCAGACATAGGCTACAAGGGAGAGGAAGGCCCAGGGATGACTCTGAGCTCTGGGAGTGTGCCAGTGGATGCAAGGCGACATTGCTGCCTGACACAGGGAACCCTGGAGGAGGACAGCAGTGGGAGCAATACCGTGAGTTCAGCTTTGTGCAGGTGGAGTTTGAGGTGCCTTTGGAACATCCAAGTGAAGTGTCTCGAGCAAGCTGGATGCAGAGATGTGGAGCTCACCAAGGTCTCTTCCCAAGCTGTGCATTTTCATGTAATCTTTGATCTCTGAGGACCCCCAAGGTATTGATTGCTGAAAGTGAAGACATACTTATAATATGAATGAATACTATTATCATCTCTGTCATTAAAACTCACATTTCTTTATTCTTTTAAAAAATCTGTATTGAGGTCACACTGGTTTATAGCATCATATAAATTTCAGGTGTGCATCATTATATTTTGACTTCTGTATAGACTGCATCGTGTTCACTACCAGAAGTCCAGTTGCCAGCTGTCACCATATATGTGTGCCCCTTTACCCCTTTGGCCCTCCCCTCTCCACATTTCATTATTCTTTATTCATCACTTATTAAGTAATTAGATACTTACAGATTAAGTAATTAGATGCTTTATTGAGTATTTACTTTGTATGGCCCTCTCTTGGACTCAGGTTCCACAATAAAGAGCCAGCAAATCCACCTTTTTTTCCAGGAAGGAGACACATTTAGTTGGTAATCTTCTGTAACTAGCTATACTTAGAATTTTAGTTTTTTGTTCTAATCGATTCTATTTTACATTGACCATTTCCTGACAAGAGAGGCATCTTATCTCATGTCACGTTTGCATTAGGTGCTTCTGAGAATTGCTGATTTCATCCACAGTGTAGGTGTTTTATTAAACTTGTAGATTGTTTTCTCATTATTCTAGCTTTGCCTCTTTGTTAATTTTTTATGCCGCTCTAAGGCTCTATCCTATTTGAGGCCTTAATTATTTTTTAATTAAGAAAATGTCTGTTAATAGTTAAAGAAGAAACAGAAAAATTTTAAATAATACATAAGTTTAGAAGATAACTAGTGTTCTTTCTGTTTTGGCGATATGGTGGTCTAGAAACTCTGAAAAGCCCTCTTTGCACAAGTTGCTTAAAAATGCTGATTAAGAGATAAAACCTATTTTCCCCGTTTTTCAAAATGCATAGCGAGAAAGTAAAGGGAAATCCTCAGAGGCCAAAACAACCAGAAGACAGGAATTCTGGAAGGTAAGGGAGCCTCGGAAGCTGGCACATGCCTCCTGGTTCTGACAACACAGTTGTAACTGCACAGGTGGGAGGGCTAGGAGGTGAGCCTTAGGCCTGTCCACACTGGGAGCTGGATGGCAACCCATATGGAAAGCCAAGACGCCCCAAAGGAGCCGTGTTTAGTAAAAGGGTGAACAAGAAAAAATCTTACGCCTCAAAACAAGAAAATAAGGAAATTCTTAATCTTGTTGGAAGGAAAGAAAACCATCCCAACTGAGAGATTTATTTAAAGTTGTCCTAACATGAGAGTGACCACAAACTCCTGGCAGAAAAATTTAAATCCTCCTGGAATGAGAAGTTATGTTTTGAATGAATCAATGAGCATTCAATATGAAAAAGGCCCGCGGAGGCTTCCGGATCAAGATGGCAGACCCAAAACTCACCAGTCTTTCCTCTCCCAAGGTCTCATTTAAATATCCTGAACTATTTTTAAAGCAAAGAAGCCATAATCATAAATATATCTGTTGAGATTACAATGTGCTAGGAATTCAGAGGTGAGTATACAACAGTCTCCTCTTTTTTTCATTGAGTTCATAATAGTTTACATCAATGTGAGATTTCACTTGTACCTTATTTCTTGACTGTCACCACATAAGTGCTCCCCTTCACCCCCTGTGCCCTCCCACCCCCTTCCCCTGGTAACCACTGAACTGTTTTCTTTGTCCCAGTACTTGTTTATATTCCACATATGAGTGAAATCATCTGGTGTTTGTCTTTCTCAGACTGGCTTATTTCGCTTAGCATAATTCCCTCTAGGTCCTTCCATGTTGTTGCAAATGGAATGAATTTGTCCTTTTTTCTCGCTGAGTAGTATTCCATTGTATATATACATACCACATCTTCTTTATCCAATCATCGGTCGATGGGCCAACAGTCTCCTCTTTTATTAAGCTTGCCTTGTATTTGTGGAGACAAATCTGTGGTGTTTCCTGAGCTTAGTGGAGGGAGGCATTAGTCTATTGCAGTCAGGCAGGAGAGGACATGAAGAAAGCAGTGATGAGTGGGTGATATTTTAGCTGTGTATGGTCTATTTAGTTGGTGTTTTTTTCCATTTTTCCAGATTCTCTCTCTCTCTTTTTAAATTATTTTATTGAGATCACATTGGTTTATAACATGTAAATTTCAGGTACACATCATTATATTTTGGCTTCTGTATAGACTGCATGGTATTCACCACAAGTTGGCTTTTAATTTCAGGCTCCATGAATTGTCATTGGAGGGAATAGATTTTATGGAGGATAGACTTAAAGAACCTCAGGACTCCTCAGAATGGAAAGATGAACGTCAAAAAACATGTAGTCAGTTTGTGGAGTCATAGAGGTACACATAAACTTGCTCACTCACTAAGCCCAAAGATGGTAACAGTAGGCCGCGCTTCTTGAGGCCAGAGGAGTTGGTTTTTAAGGTCCTCCAAGAATGAATCCAAGGGAACTGGGAGATCAGGAGTCAGGCTTTGACTGTGCTCTGACTCCCACTTTTGGATGGTATGCTCCCCAAAGCTATTGACTGTGTATAAAGTTTCATCTCTTTCAATGCTTGTCAAGGTGTTGAGCACACGGTGGACTCACCTAGTAGTCTAGGCGCCTTGTAGGTACCTGCTAAGAGTGTGGAGCACAACTGCCTCTGCGTCATCCGTCTTTCCATCCGTCTTCTTCCTTGGCACTGGGAACACGGCAGAGTAATTCCTTATTGGCTTGTCTGTCTCCTCCACAACCTTGTAAATCATCGGGGGCCCAGGTCTTATTTAACTGTTTTTTTTTTCTTTCATCCTTCCCTTTGAATGCTTAAAACTGAAAGTGGATCCAATTACTTTAGCAGATGCTTTTAAAAGAGAGGTCCTTGGCACACACCTTGTGACCCCTGCTTTGGGAGGTAGGGAAGAAAGTTACGTTCAGTCCGAACTTTTTGGACACATATATGTGGAAATTTTGTGTAATTTTGAATGTATATTTTCTCTCTGTATAATCATGGCTGGAAATAAATGTAGAGAGGAACAGAATGTGTTTTCCATACTTGACAGTGTATGGTCTCCGCAGTTTTCCGTCTTGCTTTTTCCCGTCGTCGCTGGAGTGCTATCGCCAGGCTGTCCCAAATTGTCTACCACTGCCTTGTTTTTCGCATCACTTGTGGCTGTGGTGTTTGAGAAGGCTGATGGCTGTTGAGGCATTTTCTGGAGCATCTCTGGCTGGCTAATTTGAGATTAGCCCCTGTGACTGCAAAGGCATTAATTAACAATTATATTTCCATTTCTTGAACACTCACTGGGAGTTTTAGGCCTATGCTATCTGTACACATTATTTCATTTAGTCTTCCCAGCAATCATAGTTAGATTTTATTATCCTCATCAATAAGGAGAGTACCAAAGCTAGTAATGTGCGGATTTGGGACTGGAACTCAGGTCCTTCTGATTCCTGTCAGTGTTCCCTCCCTATACCATTCTGCCAGATAGCCAGGGGACTCTTCCTCTGTCTTGAGTTTCTTGGTAATGTTACCACTTTCCTTCTTTTTAGTAGAAGAAAATAAGTCTAAACTTACTTTCGACTTAGAACTAGAATGACGAATTAACATTTGACTTCCCCAGAGAGTCCATCTTGTGAGTAGAGCTACTCGAGTAGACTTTGAGCCACTTCCCTTGGAACTTCATGGAAATGTCTGGGCCCTGGCTGGGCACAACCTTCGTGACCTTGCAGCCACCTGAAAAATTAGAGCCAAAGACGTGCTGATTGATACTCCCTAAGAGAGCAGCAGGTTGGAATGAATTTGGGATTTGATTTTGTTTCTGAGTTTTATGAGGATCTTGGCCTAGAATTTTTCCTGGGACCGTTTTCTAGTCCCCAGATTCCTGGCTGTGGGTATCTGTGCTCACCTAACATGGGCTTGGTCCTGAGGCCCACAGGGCCTGCGGCTGGTGAGGAGCTTTTTAGTCAAGTGTCTGCCTGGGGCTCTGAAGCCATTGTGCCCAAGCATTTCCATTAAGAGGATCTTTAAGGCTTGAAGTGATTGCAATTCCACTTGTAATATAGTATTTATCATTTGGCTTGTCATTACATTCAAATGCTTTAAGACGAATGAAAGAGTATGTCACTGGTCAGCGTATTACAACCTTTCATCTTCAGTAGGGTCTATGAAGCAGTCAGTGGGAACTCTGAGGGACTGGAGGCCAGGGCTGGTGCTCTTGGCCTGGCTGTCACCTTTCTTTAGATGGCAGCCTCACTGAGGGCACTGGCTGAGATCACTATTTGTGTTTTCTTCCCCAAGCTCTTCTATCATATTTAGCCCACAGGGGTGCAGTTGAAGGTCTGGGAGTGTCCAGGTTTGTGATGAAGGCATCAAGCACTCCCGCCTCTCCTGAGCAGATCTCCTCAGTCCTCTGCCCATGGCTGGCGTCTCGCTGCACGGGAATCCCTCTGCACCTGAGCTGTCCGCTCCTGCAAAGCAGAGGCTGCGTCCTCCTCAAATCCCAACATCCACGGATCCTAGACCTAGACAGAAAGCCTGTAGAAGAAAACATAGGCGAATATGTTTGCAACCTCGGGGTAGGCACAGGTTTCTTAGGCAAGGTTGTAGAGAGCGTTAACCATAGAAGAAAAAATTGGTAAATTGAGCTACTTCACAATTTTTGCTTATCAAAAGACTCCCTTAGGAAAATAAATGAGCAGCAGAGTGGGGGAAAATATTTTCAAAGCATATATGACTAAAGATTTACATTCAGAATATATAAAGAACTCCTACAACTCAATAATAAGACAAATGAAGTAGTTTAAAAAACGATCAGAAAATTTGAACAAACGCTTTGCAAAGGAAGATACACAAGTGGCCAGTAATCATGTGAAAAAATGTTCCATATCATTAGTTATCAGGGAAATGCAAATTAAAGCCGCCAGAATGGCTAAAACGAAAAAGACTGATAACATCAAAGGTGAGCATGTGGCCCAGCAGTAATTCTCATACATTGTTGGTGTGAGTGTAAAATGGTGGTACTGCTTTACAGAAGGTCTGCAGTCCTCTGGGCCGGGGCGGGAGTGGGCAGAGATTAAGCATGAACACGTATAATGTAGGAGAAGAGAGAAATGACATGATAGAGTGCAGAGTGGCTATGAGAATTTAGAGAAAGAAGCGGCAACTTACAGTGAAGGGCATCAGGACTAACTTGGCGAGGTGGCCTTGGAATGGATCTTTGCAGGATCGGCCCTGGAGCTATGGGGTGGGAAGAGGAGCCCTAAGGAGAGAGATGACAAACTGGGAGCTGAAGGGGGAAGACACATGTATCCTGCCTACTTGTTTTTCCATTCTGCCTAGAATATCCTCGCATAGTTGATTCCTTTCTGTTCCCTATCTAAGGGAGAGTCTGCTCTCATAGTATATTTCATTGCACTTAGAGTAACAATTTTATTTCTTTGTTCACTTATTGCCATCGTCTCCCCCTGCCCCCCGCCCCGGTTCTAAGTGGGACTTAGAGGTCAGGAGCTTGTCTGTTACTAGCATGGAAGCCTCCCGAGGGCAGGAGTCCTGGCCTGGTTTGTTCTCTGCTATATCTCCAACCACAATATTGGTGGCCGCAGAGAAGGCATTCAATAAACACGTGTTGGTAGAAAGAGAAAACCAGTGAAGTAGAGTGGTTGCATTTGGCGAGGTCATAGGTAGGCAGTGGGGCCTAGAGTTACAAGGGCGCATTGGGGCGACCTCAACAGGTCCTGGTGTGTAGAAGGCATGTGGCCTCCATGGTGTAGTGCTGAAGGGTTTCTGAGTGTTCTGAGATGGAAGTGATAGGCTCTGAACTGTGCTTCATGAATATTGGTCTGGCAGATGCATGTGGATGGATTAGGGAAGGCAGAGAAAGGTGGTAAGTCTTCCAGGTGAGAGCTAATAAGGGCCCAAGTGAGGGCATGGCAGGAGCGTGGAGGAAAGGGATGGCTGGGAGGGACTGAAGAGCGCTGATTGGCAGGGCTTCCAAACTATGCTCTGTACTCACAGAACTGTCTGGGAAGCAGATTTATCGTCAAGGGCGGGAGAGGCAGAGAACTGCTTCCTCAAGTAGTGTAGCCTTGAGCAACAGGGTGGCTTCTGGCCATCCTTCCTCTCTAGAGGTAGCTGTGGGCGCCAAACAGTAAGCAGAGCCCCAACCCAAGCCCAGGTCTTGACTCTGACGCTCCTTGGTTGTGTGGTTTTGCACAGTCCATGGATACCTCTCTGAGCTTCCAGTTTCCCTCCTGTTCTAAAACTTGTTCTAAGACAAGTCTTAAAGTCTTAAGGCTAAGTTAGGTGTTGTTATTATTAACGATTCATATCTAGTTACATGGTTCTACATATTTTCTGTTTTGAGAAGTTTTGTGTTTGATGAAAGTCCCTGCCAAAATCCTAGTGTCTGGATGAACTGTTATTCCTTTTCTTTTCTTTTGCTAAGGAACTTAAAGTAGATGTCTTATGTGATATGTAGCAGATACCTTTGTTCCAGAGAATATGGGCCTTCTTAGTAACTAAGGGCAGGATGAGCTTGGAGAGATGGGGCTCGTAAAAGGTTGTGGAACATCCGCGTAAAGCCGCCTCAGTGCTTTTCCTCGTACCGTCCTTCACCGTGCGGTAACTCGCCTCTCCTTCCCTGGGTCTTTCATCATGTCTTTGTTTTATGAAAAAGCTTTTTTTCATATGTTTCCTTTTTCATTTTTAAGTTTCTTTCAAAAGGTTTTCACTTTCTTTCTGTGCTTCAGCTTTCCGAAGAAGAGAAAATTCAGCGATACAGCATCCTCTCTGAGCTCTATGAGTTGATCGGCTTCCACCGCAAGTCGGCGTTCTTCAAGCGTGTGGCTGCTATGCAGTGCGTGGCCCCGAGCATCTCGGAGCCTGGGTGGAGGGCCTGCTACAAACTCCTCCTGGAGACGCTTCCCGGCTACAGTCTGTCCCTGGATCCAAAAGACTTCAACAAAGGTACTAAAAGCCTCTTGCTGGAACCAAAGTGTCGCTTTAATTCAGTTATCCGTGTGTTGTTTGAGCACTGCTCTACATGTCACGCACTGTAATTGGTGCTGGGGTTCAAAGATGACTGAAGCCCTGTCGTGCACCTGGGTACTTATGATAATAAAATTACAGCCAAAAGTAGTAGTGCTTTGCTTGGGGGCTGGCATTCTTAAATCTTTATCAGTGCAAGTCGGAAATCTCCCCTGAGCTCATTGCCATGGTGTATCATCCACAAAACCTTAAATACCTAATGAATTTTACTTATCTTATGAAATCTAGCCAAGTTAGCAGAAATCAATCAAGCCAGAATAAATATCCTTGGGTGTATGTGTATACATATAGGTATGCATTTGGTGATAAATCCTTACTCTGAAATATTAATGCAGGCTAGTACATATTAAAAATAAAACTATAAATCCAATAACAAGTATACACAAATGTAATTCCCAGTATCAGGCAAAGTCTGACTAGCAGGAGAAAAAAAAGACTTTTGGCTACTGTTTTGGGTAGGAAATAATAGCCCTTTTCTCCAGTTCCCATCTAGAGTTCGTACAGGCATAGGCTTCTAGGAAAAGAGCTGAGGTGCCATCCAGGTTCTTGTCCCACAAGGGCAAAAATGGGCTGTCCTGCGTGTTGTTTGTATGGTCACATGTGTCAACTTAAAGACCTGTACTGACCTGAGATGCTCATGGTCTCAATGGCGAGTCCAGTTCTGCTTTTGGATAATTCTAATTATTAGCTCTCCCCCCACATTGAGTAAAAACATCACCTTCCTCCTCATTTCCCCTACTGGAATATCTCACGGCGCGTCTACTTTTCCTTTCGTGTCCGTTCATTCAGCAGTGGTTTTTTGCACCCTTGCCTGGTGTCACGGTGTGTTCTGTGAGCGAAGCAGAGGTAAAGAAGGCAGTTCCTGCCCTCTAAAATAAGAACACACAGGCAGTTTCTCGCATATGGTGACCCTCCAGGTGTTCGCAGAGAGCTCTCAGGTCCTTCCAGAGCCTTCCTCTGATCCATCTCCAGTTGCTGTGATAGTTCCTCATAAGTTACTCTCTCCAGACTTCCAACATTCCAACCTTCTTCCCAAAGCAACACTGATTTGATCGAGTCCGTCTCTGTTAAAGCACATTCTCAGCATGAATTCTGATTAGCTTAGAGCAGGGGTTGGCCAATTTTTTCTGTCAAGGGCCAGATAGTAAATATTTTAGGCTTTGGGGCCATGTGGTCTCTGTTGCAACTACCCAGCTCTGCTGCTGTGGTGTGAAAGCAGCCATAGACAACATGTAAGCCAGTAGAACTTTATTTCCTAAATAGTAGCTGGCCAGATTTGGCATGCAGACTGCAGTGTGCCATACCGCTGAGAGCATAGTGATATCTAAAATTTTTTTTGGCCAAAATTACTTAAAAATATTTTTTCAAAATGTTTTCCAAATTCATTTAGAAGAAAGGACCTGGGGTTTGGAAGAGCAAAGGGAGACTGAGTGAGCAGCATAGCAGATGGAGGGTCTTTGCAGGCGGCCTTTGGGAAGTGAAGGGGTGCTGGAATGGAACGTACTCATTCCTTCATTTCGCCTCCCACTCCTGTGGAGGGAAGAGACCTAAAGCTGGTGGGACGGGCTGACTCTGCGTCTGGCGAGAGCACTTCTGCTCTGGCCTGCAGTGCCCTGGTCTGTGTGGTAGGAAGAGCTGAGGCTCAGTGGATAGGCATGTGTGCTCAGGAGGGTTGCTAGGAATGGAGCAGCCCTGGAGTTTTGTCTTTAGGGCCTGAGTTGTCCTGCGTCTCTGCAGCCACAGCAGGGAGATTTGGCAGGCCCATTGCTAACTGGGCACACTGTATACTTTTCCATTTATGCAGCCTGAGCGCATGCCCTTTTTAAATTGGGCTCACGTAATGGAGCCTTGTCACGTGACCTTGTCAGGTCTCCTCCATCCTGTACCCTTGCTGTTGATTTTTTTATATTAAACATGGGACTTGACTTTTGTCTGTGTTGGGTATTATCAGTGATTGTGGTTCACTATGACTGTTAGTGGAGGAATTTTGAAACTAAATTCCGTCCCTGGCTTTTGTCTCAGCCATTGGCGATGGTCCAGCTGAAGAGGTCGAGGGTAGACTCTCTGGAAGGTCTCGCTCTTCAGCAGACATTTGTTGGTCCCTGCTTTGTGCTGGACACCACGCCGTGTGCTGAGGATAAACCACATATGAATTCGTTCACTGGCTACTCTCTACCAGCTCCTACTTCACCATCTTACCCAAACAGAAATCGTGACAGATTTTTCCCACCTGCCGTGTCATCTGCTCTTCCTGTCTGGAATTTCTTTTTTCTCTGTTTTCTCCTAAGAGATCGGATGGAAGCTAAGGTTTGCTGAGCACCTGTTTCATGGTTGGCACTTTTAGATGGGCAGTGAGTACTATATAAAGTACTACTGATGAAATCCTGTGATTTCAGTGCTGGTGTCTCTTTTACAGACAAGGAACCCCAGGGCGGTGGCAGAAAGGTACTTCCCCAGAGACTGTCCTGATTTCCACATGGCACCTCTTGGGGGCCTTTAACTGGTTTCTCAGGGCTGCTTCTACTCTCTTTGAATAGCTTTGCCCCAGCTGTGGTCACAGGAGTGTCTTTAGTGTCTGAAGCACCAAGACCACGTGGTGTTGGACAGAACGTTATCTTGGAGCCTGAGAACAACAGGGACTTGCAATCCAGAAATGAAAACCTTCCAGTGGGTCCTGTCACTGCTCATGGAGTGCCTGGGCCAGCCCTCTGCCTGAGCTGTCCCCGCTCCTGCTCTCTGTCCCTGGGCTCTGCGCCTGTCACCTCACAGTGCCGAGCCAGCTGCTTTCCCACGCTGGTCCAGGTCCAGCTCTTCAGTGGCAGGCCGGGGGAAGTGTGGAGTGAGGCCTGGGCATATGTGCTTGGAAAATTCTCACATGATTCTTAGAGAATGATCCAGCTTTGACCCTCTCCTTACAGATGGGGAAGTTGGGGTCCAGAAGGGCAAGGTGGGCTCCACTTAGTGTTGTTTCTGCTGGGAACACTCCTTGGTAATGGAGTCAAGAAGGGGGGAGCCTGAGAGTATGGCTCTAGGTCCAGGCTGACCAGGCGGGCAGAGGACAGTGAAGAAAGGAGAGGAAGGGTGTGATGTGTGATTAGGGAGTCGCTGGATTTTGGGAGCCAAGGTCAGACTCTGGCAGGATGAGGGGTTTGGGATCCAGATAAGATTTGCCGCTGCGCTGGGCTGGTGTGTTTTGCAGGAAGCTGGCCTGGGCTAGAGCTACAACGAGGACAGCAGTGAAGAGACCACGCAGGTTTTCAGGAGAGCTTGGCTCTTGGGTCCTCGCTGGCCTACGCTTACTTTATTCATATCCACGCAGTGCCAGCTTTCTGGGGAGTGGCTTCTGGGCTGAGGCTGTTTCTGAATTCCTGGCCTCTTTGTAGCCACTCTGGCGGTCTGGTTGTAAGCGCCTTTCTGCTTCTCAGAAGAGAGACATGGGAGACGAGAACAAGGCGTGTAAACTGAACAGTGCTCTTAGGAGTGTGTCGCAGCCATGGTTTGCTCTTAAAGGTGAGGAGCAGGGAACTAAAAGGTGACAGGAAGCTTGTTGGCCTCCCTTACATGCTCTTCTGAAATGGGGGGTGACTTCCCGTCCTGTTTCCTCTCAGCACATTAATAGGCAGAAGACGAGCAGCAGAGAAGGAGCACTTAGAGGTGTGCAGTCATCACCCGTCTGTGTGGACTGGGTGCACCCGGATGTGTAGGGGTGTCTGCAGTCAGCATACGGGTGTGCAGCACAGAGAGTGGACTTACTTCTATTTCCGTGTCACCTGTGCCTTGAAGAAGTGCTGTTTTTTTTTAATAGTAAGAGTTAATTTTACCATGTTCCTCCTACCACCACACTTTCCCCTGTGTGATTTTATTTTTTTGCTTTTTTTTTTCTGTGAGGAAGACTGGCCCTGAGCTAACATCTGTGCCAGTCTTCCTCTGCTTTATGTGAGATGCCTCCACAGCATGGCTTGACCTGTGGTGCTAGGTCCACGCCCAGGATCCGAACCTGCGAACCCCAGGACACCTAAGCGGAGTGCACGAACTTAACCACTATGCCACTTGGCTGGCCCCCTATTTTTTTTAAAGATAGATTTTTTTAAGAGCACTTTTAGGTTCACAGCAAAATTGAGTGTAAAGTACAGAGATTTCCCATATCCCCTTAGCGCCCGCACAGCCTCGCTCATTATCAACATCCCCACCAGAGTGATGCGTTTGTTACAGTCGATGAACCTATACTGAACATGTGATCACCCAGAACCCATAATTTCCGTTCAGGTTCACTCTTGGTGTTGTGCATTCTGTGGGTTTGGACAAATGTATAATGACATGTACCCACATTATAGTGCCATACAGAGTATTTTCACTGCCCTAAAAGTCCCCAGTGCTCCATGCATTCATCCCTCCCCCACCCCCCACAACCCCTGACGACCATTGATCTTTTTACTGTCTGTTTGGTTCTGCCTTTCCCAGAATGTCATACAGTTGCAATAATAGTATGTCGCCTTTTCAGATTGCCTTCTTTCACTTAGTAATATGCATTTAAGGATCCTCAATATCATTTCATGGCTTGATAGCTCATTTGTTTTTAGTGCTGAATAATATTCCATTGTCCAGATGGACCATAGTTTATTTATCCGTTCGTCCACTAAAGGATGTCTTGATTGTTTCCAAGTTTTGGCACTTATCAATAAAGCTGCCATAAATATCTGTGTGCAGGTTTTTGTGTGGATGTAAGTTTTCAGCTTCTTTGAGTAAATACCAGGGCATGCTATTGGTGGATCATGTGGTAAGAGTATGTTTAATTTTGTAAGAAACCACCAAACTGTCTTCCAAAGTGGTTGAACCATTCTGCATCCCCACCACAATGAATGAGAGTTCCTGTTGCTCCACATCCTTGTCAGCATTTGGTGTTGTCAGTGTTTTGGACTTTGGCCATTGTAATAAGTGTGTAGTGGTATCTCACTGTTGTTTTAATTTGCATTTCCCTCATGACATATGATGTTGAGCATCTTTACATATGCTTATTTGTCATTCTGTGTCTTCTTGGTGAGGTATCTGTTCAGGTCTTTTCCCCTTTTTTTAATTGAGTTGTTCATTTTCTTATTGTTAAGTTTTAAGAATTTTTTGTATATTTTGGATAATAGTCCTTTATCAGATACGTCTTTTGGAAATATTTTCTCTTAGTCTATGGCTTGTTTTATTCTCCTGACATTGTCTTTCACAGAGCAGAAGTTTTTAATTTTAATGAAGTCCAGTTTATTCGTTCTTTCTTTCATGGATTGTGCCTTTGGTGTTGTACCTAAAAAGTCATTGCCAAACCCAAGGTCATCTAGGTTTTGCTGATGTTATCTTCTAGGAGTTCTATAGTTTGCATGTTACATTTGTGTCTGTGATCTATGTTGAGGTAGCTTTTGTGAAAGGTGTAAGGTCTGTGTCTGGATGCACTTTTTTGCATGTGAATGTCCAGTTGTTCCAGCACCATTTGTTGAAAAGACTGTCTTTGCTCCATTGTGTTGCATTGGCTCCTTTGTCAAAGACCACTTGACTCTATTTAGGTGTGTCTGTTTCTGGGCTCTCTGTTCTGTTCCACTGATTATTAGTCTGTTCTTTTGCCAATACCCACTGATTTAATTTTTGTAGCTTTATAGTGAGTCTTGAAGTCAAGGATATTTTTATCTAGTAAAAAAAATTGTCCTCATTGGACATGAGAAAAAATTGATTGTTGTCAAAATGTGATTGTTCACATTTTCTTCAATATTTCCAAGTATTTTAAGTGATGAACATAGAGCAGTTGCTATGCTAGGCAGGGTCCCTGCCTGAGGTTGTGGCCTGCACAAGGGTGCTGGCCACCGGCACAGGTGAGGGCCGAAACCCAGAGCCTGCTGTGCTTCCCCAGCTCTCTGCCCTGGCTCAGGGCTGGAGAAGTCCAGATGGAGGGCCCCTTTGTCTGTCTCATACACTGGTTCTTCTCTCAGCACACCCTGCTAAGCCTTGTGCCTGTGGGCTGTGCTTTCCCGGAGGGACATCTTTTCCTAAGCCACACCAAGGCTACCTGTGGCCTCATGGTGAATGGTTTCATATGTGTAGCGTCGTTTCTCACAGCTTGGTGAGTGGGTGCTGTGAACCCCCTGTGACACTTGAGGGAACAGAGGCTTGATGAGGTTAAATGTTGTTCCTAAGGTTGTGCAGCTCCTGAGAGGGTGGATGCCACAACCGACTAGCTGTGTGACCTTGGTCAAGTCACTCAGTGTCCTGTGTCTCTGTTTCCTCATCTGTACGATGGGGATGGTGGTTTTTATCTGTTTCGTGGGGACGATGTTATGAGGATTGAATGAGTCAGTCCCTGTGAGGTGCTTAGGACAGTGCTCAGTGAACACTGTCAGGTGAGATCTGATTCCAGAGCTGCCCTCAGAAAGGGGTGAAATAAAGTGCACTGACTGCCAAGTGTGACAAGGCCTGTGCCCCCTTGAGAAGAAGTGGATGTTGCCAGGGTAGCCCCGTTTCCTGCCCTCTGGTAGCAGTGATTGGAATTAAGGGCAAAGTCACTGGACAAGCCCCAGAAACTTGTGGGATTCACACTTGAAAGGCTAGGAGTTATTGGTGGAAGAGACGAGAAGAGACCTTCAAGCCTGAGAAGGGGAGAGCTGTGTGTCCGAGCTCATTTGGGCTCTGTTCCCGGGAAATTTCATGGGGCGAGGTTAGTGTTTGGGAAGAGGATTAAAGCAGTGATACCATTGCTCTATAGAGAGACGAGAAAGGGCGTTTTAAAAGTTTCCATGTGCGCTCTGAATGGAATCTGCATTAGCTTGCTTCTGAGAGCCTTCAGGAAAGATCGAAATTGCTTTCCAGTTACTTTTTTTGTATCCTTTGAATAGAACCGCAGGCTGGCTCCAGAGTAAAAGCAATCCACCTGGGCTTTATGCAGCTTACACTAGGAGTTGTCTTAGTTTTTTTCTTTCTAAACTGGGGCCAGGTATATTTGATGTCTGAGTCTGTTTGTCAGAGGTCTTTTAATGGCTCTTCCTTCATCCAGGAGTGTCCGTCCCTTGTTCTTCACCTGCTTAATCAGGCACCCTTCAGGTCTCAGCTGAATGTCAGTTCTTCAGAGAGGACCTCTAAGTGGAACCTCAGCCTAAATGAGATCCTTTTATCCGTCCTCTTTTGTTGATTTCTGTTCTTCCTTACAGCACTCTCCATAATTTGTAAGTTCATTTAAAAAACACCTGGGGCAGTGATTTAACATCCGCCTCCCCCACTAGCCTGTGAACCCCGTGGGAGCAGAGCCCCCGACTCTCACCTTGTCCCCTTGCTGGCACATGGCAGGTGTCCAAGTAAATATGTGTGATGTGGGACCAAACCTAATGAGCAGCTACAATGACACGTGTTTGTTGCCATTTACTGTATAGAGGTTGTTTCTTGATCTTAATTTTTAAATAGATGAATGAAACATGTTTCTTTTGAAAAATGAAACAAATATGCACACCTCCAAGTGATTTGGTACTTTTTGCTTGGCCTTCTGTTTGGGGGAGGGGGGCGGCCATTCACCATCATTGTGTGAAAGGAGTTGGGGAAAGAAGGTAAGGGAGTGACATCAGATAAAGTAAAAATGATAGATGTTAGCTGGCTATATTTTTAATAAGAAATAAAAATCACTTTAAACCCATCACTACTGTTGCTCTGGACCACTTTCAACATTTCTCAGAGAACTAAATGGAAATCTTCTAAACCCGGTAGCTGTGAATAAAAGGTGAATTGTCTGTGTTCTCGGGACCTGAAATGTGTTTCTACCTATTTCTTGAAATGAACATTTTCAATAGCTGGTTACGGAAAGTCAAGATGGGAACACAGATGTCTGCTGTGTGTATTTGCCAGCTTATGGGCTGTTTATTATCATTTTAATCTTATTCGTGTTGTTATATATGAAGATTTTTGACCATACCTTTTGCTCAGCCTTTTCCTGAGCGAGGCATTAAATTTTCCCCAGGAACTCCTATGAAAGAGGCAGGCAAGGCAAATGGATTCGCTAAAAGGCAATAGTTGATGTAATAAACTCTCAAATTGGTGAAGTTTTCAAATACAAGAGTGTTGAAAATTTTATCACTGGGTCATGTGCTGCAAATCTGCCTTATGCATAAAAAAATTCAGATTTTATAGGAGGAGCAATTTGAATCACGTAGAAATTATGACTTCTACGGTACTTAGTGTTAAAAAAATTTATACTCAGTCTTACTTATAAATTTCCTCTGGTAGGCAGTGGATCATTATCTATTTTTAAAAAAATCAGCAAAGTGATATTTCCCCAATTCTTAAATGAGAAAACCTTCTCAATATGGTAGTGTTGAGATTAGTTAGTTTGGGTCATTCTGAGTTCATGGCTGGTTAGTCACGGCATTGGTTTCAGCTTCTTAATCCTTTTTAAAATCTCGTATTTTATTTTGGCATTTGGTCTTAGCTTCTTTTGACATTGTGGACATACTGAAGGGACTTATCTTTCTTTCCTTGTCTGTTGTTGTATGAAAAGGGCTACCATTTTACATTCCAAAAGATTTCTGTAAGATAAACTACTATGAGATAAAGTGATGGCTGTGTGTGTGCGCAGGTTTTAATTGAAATTCAGCTCCAAGAATTTCAATTAAAAAATTACTATGAAATAATTTAAATATATACAAATTAGAGAAAATACTACAGTGAGCCCATCACCTAGATTAAATAATTATCAAGATTTTGCCATGTTTACCTTATTTATACCATTCTTTTTCTTTTATTTGTTCTCTTTCTTTGTTGAAGTATTTTACAGCCAATCCCAGAAATCATGTCATTTTACCCTCTAGGCTTAAGTTTGCACGTCTGAAAAATAGGGGCACTTTCTTTCATCAGGCTTTCAACTTGATCCACATGCTGGTTAAGTACCAACAGTGTGTCAGGCATCCTGCTGGACATTAAGGAGACCAGAATGAATAAGACACAGTCCTGGCTCCCAGGGAAATTAAGGATTGGTGGAAGAAACAAGCACACGAGTTTATAGGTGCCTCACTTCACCTGCCGGATAGTGCCTAGGGGTCAAAATTTGTGCATAATATAGTGGAAATATACAAAAGGGATGGTCAGCCGTGTAGGGCAGGACAGTGGGAGAGGAGGTCAATTCTGGCCATGACAGGAGGAACCCTTTGATTGGAGTCTTTAAATATTTTTCTCCAGCTTTTCTACCAAGCCCCTAGGGCCCCTAGATGCACAACACCAGGTGGTAACTTATTTGTTTTGGATTCCTGTTACCATGTCTTCTTCATGAAAAAGTCTAAGGTGGAAAATATTTAAAAGTAGTAATTGTTGCCAAAAGGGAAATGGAATAAATAATTCTAAAATTCTGTGATTGTAAAGAGATACTTTTCAACGGCTGTGCAACTGATTTCCCTGCCTTTAATTTCAAACACGCTGAATTATTTTGGAGGAAGCAGCCATGAAAGTCCACTGATAACCTTTTTTTCTAATTTAGTTATCTGCTTTTCTGCACTTATACCTTAGAGAAATGTTGTGCTTTTTAATTGAATGTCCTTGGTTGTCAATAATGAAGGCCCATCAAATATTAGTATTTTTCTAAAAAACGTACGTCTGTAATTCAAAGACATGCCATTGAAAACATAATCTTTTGTTCTAAGCTTATGATATTTTCAAAGTGGGGTTATTTTTTAAATTATGTCTTTGCGGAAGAGAGAGAGAATAGTATGAGACATTTTTTTAACGTATGAAGAAATATCACTTTAGAGTTCTTTTCCGGGATAAGAAGGCACAGGGGAAATGTTTTGTGTGGCTCTTTGAGTTTCCTGGTTGAGGCATTTGTCTTTAAATCACCAAGTTTTATGCATTACATTAAGCTCATTTCCAAGAGAGGCTCACGCTTTCTGCTCTGTCGCCAGTGCACCCTCCTGAAGCGCTTTATGATGTTGTGACTTTCATCGCAGGCACGCACCGAGGCTGGGCTGCCGTCCAGATGCGTTTGCTTCATGAGTTGGTCTATGCCTCCCGAAGGATGGGGAATCCTGCTCTTTCTGTCAGGCACTTGTCCTTCCTGTTACAGACCATGCTGGATTTTTTGTCAGATCAAGGTAAGTGAATTCAAACTATACTTTTTTTCAAGGGAGTGTGTTGAGAGCACTCTTGGTGCTGGCCCACGTAAACACCCGGCTGAGGTTTAGGTGGGTGGATGGTGTTTCCCAACTCTCTGTGGGTAAGAAGACACATACTCCACTGTGTCCTCGGCTCCCCGTCCTTCCTTACTGTACGCTTCCCAGGGTGCCTGATGCCACTGCCCACCGTGTTCTTCACGCCCTGTTCCCCCTGGGCCCTCTCTCACCATACTCTACTGCTTTTCTCTCTACTTCTAAGCCTTCTGCATGGGTCCCCCTTGCCTTTTCCTGTATCGTGTAAAATGTAAATGTCAAAGTGTAACGTTTATATAGAGAAGTGCACAGTTCATAAGAGTACAGCTCAGTGAATTTTCACAGAGTGACCACCCCTGTGCCTGGCACCTGGGTCGGAAACATGCCAGAACCCCAAAGCCCTCTTTGTGCCCCATTCCAGGCCCTGCTTCCCTCAAGGGCAGCTTCCGTCTTGACTTCCCAAACCAGGGATGCACTTCGCGGTGTTTGCACTGATGGTATCAGGCAGTATCTTTGCCTACGTGTCAAGGCTACTGTCTTCTGGTTCTTTCCTCCGTTTTCTCTCCTCACACTGTTCCTGGGTGTCGTCTGCTTTTTGGGTTTCAGTCGTAGTCTGTTTATTTTCAACCCAGATTTCACCCTGAGCCCCACATATGTCTGTTTTGCTGCTTGCAGGACACCTCCCTTTGGATGTTCCATAGGCACTCGAAAATCAGCACATGAAAAACAGAACTCAGTCGCTTCCCGTCATCCTCCCTCTCTGCCTGTGTCTCTCACGCCAGTTCAGTGTGTGTTGCAGGTCGGGTTCTCTGGGAAGCACTCTCTGATATGGAGAGGAATGTGTGGGAAGTTTCTTAGGCACTGCTCCTGGGATCAACACCCATTGAAGAGAACAGAAGGAGGCAAGATTGGACAGAGGGAGAAGTCGGGCCTCAGCGCAGTATCAGCAAAGGCCTCAGCCGGCCCACTGAGCTCTGAGCTGGGACGGCCCTGCAGAGTTGTCCTGCACTGTACCAAGGGCCAGGCCTTTCTACTCCCATATTGCCCGGTAATGCAGGTTACCCTGGGGGGGTAGTTTTCTTCTGTTGAGGGCATTTTCTGGAGAGGACTCCCAGCAGTGGTGGAAAAGGTCTCAGCCCACCTAACGGGACCTCTGAAGCTGGGATGGCCCTTCAGAGAGATGTCTGCCGTGTGCTGAGGGGCTAGGTCTTTACTCTCCGACGCCCGGGTGCTGAATGCACACGGCTCTCAGGAGGGGGCGTGCTCTTGGACCGGGGGGCTCTGTCCAGTGGAGAACACTTTCTGGAGAGGGCAGCACTGCCTGGAGAATCTAGTCGTTCTGTACTGAGTGGCATGTCGTTGTCTGCTACAGTGCTACCCCTCATTCCGGGTATCCCAGTGGAGACTTTGGCTCAACCTCTGCACTCCTTGACCCCCACATCCCAGCATTTACTAAGTTGATGCTCCTCTGTCTTTGCATTTTTAAAATCAATGTATTTCTCTCTCTCTCCCCCACCTCCCCCCATTGCTTTTCCCCGACTGTTCTGTTTCCTGTGATTGTAGCAGTCTCCTTGACTCCAGGATAATAGAGTGGCGTGTCTCTCATGGAGTGGTTGTAAGGTTTAACTGCATTAATTCCTATAAGGCATTCGTGATGGAACTTACACTAAGATCTCAATTATCATTAGCTTCAAAACAAAAATATTGAAGTTGGTGTGTGATTGCTTTTGCAAAACAAGGGAGAAGATTCATGTCCTTGCATCAGTCTGACTTACTGCATCCCAATATGCTTTTCTAAAATGAGAGAGGAAAGGGTTTCAGTTATAGCTATTGCATAAAAAATACAGCATTATGGGCCGGTTCCGTGGCCGAGTGGTTAAGTTCGCACACCCCGCTGTGGCGGCCCAGGGTTCGGATCCTGGGCGCGGACATGGCACTGCCCGTCAGGCCACGTTGAGGCGGCATCCCACATCCCACAACTAGAAGGACCTGCAACTAAGATATACAACTATGTACTGGGGGGTTTGGGGAGATAAAGCAGGAAAAAAAAAACAACAGATTGGCAACAGTTGTTAGCCCAGGTGCCAATCTTTAAAAAAAAAAAAAAATACAGCATTGTGTGTGTGTGTGTGTGTGTGTGTGTGTGTGTGTGTGTGTTTGGTAAGGAAGATTGGCCCTGAGCTAACATCTATTGCCAATCTTTCTCTTTTTGCTTGAGGAAGATTGGCTCTGAGCTAACATCTGTACCAGTCTTCCTCTGTTTTGTATGTGGGACGCTGCCACAGCATGGCTTGATGAGTGATGTGTAGGTCTGCACCCAGGATCCCAACCCATGAATCCTGGGCTGCCAAAGTGGAGCGTGTGAACTTAACCACTACACCACTGGGCTGGCCCCTTCAGCATTTTTTTTTTTTTTTTTAATTTTTAAAAAATTTTTTCCTTTTTCTCCCCAAAGGCCCCAGGTACATATTATATATTCTTCGTTGTGGGTCCTTTTAGTTGTGGCACATGGGACGCTGCCTCAGCGTGGCTTGATGAACAGTGCCATATGCGCGCCCAGGATTTGAACCAACGAAACACTGGGCCGCCTGCAGCGGAGCGGGTGAACTTAACCCCTCGGCCACGGGGCCAGCCCCCATCCAGCATTGTTCTTAAGCAGAAAAAGAGTTGAGAATTAGAAGAAAGTTCCAAGGCACCTCACAGAATCTGACTCGATTCTTCTTGTGTAGCCTCATCCTCTCCCGTGTCACTGTGTGTCCTCAAACTTCATTCAAGCCAACTGTGTGAACTCTGTTCCTTGAATGTCATGTCTGTCCTTCTCATGCCATACTCTTCACTCCTAAAGCCTGTCTTCCCAGTGGCACCTGTTGGAGCTCCAGCATTCTTTACAGGAAGTGTCGAGTCTCTATAGTGACTTCCATGGCATCTCTGTAGTAATGAACTCTCCTCTCGTGAGCCCCTGTGGCTCTCTGTTACCAGTGTCCTTAAAGCACTTGCCCCTTACTGTGGTTCTTTGTGTCCTTCTTGGTGTGGAGTAGCTATTGCTTTCTATTTAAGACTTTAGGGGACCCAAGCAAATGACCACTTGGATGCCAGTCCCCAGCGGGTGGCGGCACAGCTTCTCTGTGCGTGCTTGGTTTCCGTTACCCTTAGTGTTTTGTTTGAATTGTGTTTGTCTTCATGCTGCCTGTGGAGTCAGCAGTAGAGCAGCAAGATCAGCGTCGGAGCTGGCCATCTGCGTGATCTGTGCTTTGGGTTTCTTTGCAGTGAGGGAGGAACTGACTAAGGCAGAGTTCCCAGGACAACCAATCTCTGGTGTTGGGGAGGCTGGGGTTCAGTGGTGACATGGGCATGGTCTATTTGTTGCCCACTGTATTGAGTTTTTGCTTGGTGACCGGTGAGCAGCTCTCCTCAAGCCCCCGAGGGTGCTGCCTGCCCTGCTGCCAGTCCTGTGGTTCCTTGAACCTCCCTGTGACCTAGCCACTCTGAAAACACAGTACCAGGTGCAGCGTCCAGTCTGAGTGGACCCTGCTCACTGGGCCTTAGAGTTCTGAGTGCCATGCTTACCGTGGGCTCGTCCATGTCCCCTTTTGTCATGTCCCCTTTTGTCTGTTCTCTCTTGGTACCACTTTGCCACAGACTTCGCGTTCACATGTGAACGGTCTCCCACGACCGTCAGTCGTGATGACACGGCCCCACGTCCTTTCCCTGAGCTGCCTACACCTCCGCCTCCCTCAGCTACCTCGCCTTGGACTTTGTCTCCCAGACACACATCCTCCTTCCCACGGCAGGGCCTTTGCTTGCTCCCCTTTCCCATCCCCTGCCCCCATTACCAGGTGACTCCCCTGGTCTGGACTTCCTCTGGAGGCCTTTTACAAGGGCCCCATAGGACCAGGTGCTCCTGCCTTTTGCTCTCTTCCTTTGTGCACTTCTCAGAATTCTAACGAGAGAATCAGTGCATGTTTAGTTGGCCAGTGGCTGTCTTCCCTCAGAAGCTCCATGAGAGAAGGAGCTTGCTGGTTATGTGAGATCATATTAATTAGTGATCTAAAGACGCTAAGTTTAACAGGAGAGGAACTGGGACATTTGACACTGTTGAGCAAATCGCTGTCTCCTTAAAGGCCTGGGTATAATGGTATTTGGTTAATTGGAGTCTCCTGAGAAAAGGACAGAAATCAGGAGGTCTAAAAGGTTCTTTCCACTAACCTCAACCTCTAATTGCTGTAACCTCAGATCAATAATTAAATTCTTCCTGTGCCTCCATTTTCTCATTTGTATAACTTAGATGTTACACGTTGTGTGGTAGTTTGTTATTATTTTAATGATGGATATTTTAATATATTGGGTGACCTTTCTTCTGGAGAGCTCATGGTACATTCATAGAGTTGATAATTAACATTTCTAAGTATTGCTGCATTGAAATTAAATATGGAATAGAAGAGCAGCCAAGAAAGAAAAGAAATGATCCTGGGCTTAAGGTGGGGGTCTGTGTAGCCTTCTTGCCGTATGTAAACCTGTCTGGTTGTTTGCTGGTGAAGACGGCATAATCTAGGGATTTCTTGCCCTTCCCTGCCCCACATGTACCCTCGAATATGTGCAAATATGAGTGAACGCAGAAGATAAGTTATGAGGGCAACTATTTACATGAAAAGGGTCTCAGTTCCCTGGGACTTTTTGTCATTTTTTTCCCACTTCTATAACTTACACTATCTATAACTTGAGGATTTATGGACTTTTCTTTGGAAGCATGACCATGTTACTATTTTCTCGGGGCTTCCTGACTGGGCATACAGGTACAAGCCCCCGTGGCACTGTGGCAGTAGACTGTGTGTGGCACGGGAGTCTCGTGAGCAGGAGAGGGATCCTGACTTTGTGAAAGGTTTAGAGCGGCCCGTCTTAACACTCCTGCTGGCCCCGTCCTTTCCCACTCTCGTGTTCACCGTGTGTTCTGGTTATTTACATTCTGACAGCTCCAGATACAGCAGCATTTGTGTTCTGCTGCCTCTGCACATGCTATTCCACCTGTCCTCTGTGGCCACTCCCATTTCTGTCACTTTGTCCAGGAATTTGTCCCTTCTCTGACTATAGCACTGCCCTGCGGGAGCCCACTGAGCATGCACCTGCTGCTATCATAGCTGCCTCCACTCTGGGCTGCACGACTGGAGTTGCTGGTCTGCTTGCCCTCCCACCTGGCCTGTCAGCTCCTCCAGGACAAGAAGTATCCCTGTACCTGGAACAGCACGTGGCGCCTAGTAGGCCCTCAGATGCTGCTGAATGAACGAAGGTTGTGTCTCTTTGAGTACACCCTCTGCTGTGCTGCCCAGTCGATGCTCCTTCTGCGTGGCCAGTTCAGAAATCCATCGGTGGCTTCTGGTCATCTCCAGCAGGGTTCAGCAGACTTCCGCCTGTGGCCCAGCGCCCACCCGCCTCCTGATCGCGATCCTCGCGTTGGCTGTTCAAGGATGAGTTTGTAGCTGCTGACGCCGATTTCTGTGGAAAATGAAAGACTTGCTGCTTTGATATCAAATTACTTAAAGAGGGAGCAAGGGGAGAAATTAGCTAGCTAAACTGTCTTAGGGATTCAGATCCAAGGTCCCCGGTGAGAGGATAAGGATTATCCACACACTGGATGTGCTCCTGTGAGTGAAGGGCAGGAAAACAATTATGTGCTTTTAATAACTCATGTTAACGCTGCAGTGAGAAGGCCAAGGGGGGATGAAAGGGGATGCCTTGGAGACCGTGCAGGGCCAGTGAATGAAATTGCATTAGGAGGGACCTGATTTCAAAGAGTTTCTGCCGTCAGAATTGCTTTACCATGTTATGATGGCAGAGGGCTTTGTTCTTGCTCTGGAGTTTAGATGCTTTCTTAGTAAACTTTAAGCTTCACATGCTTGTTGGGCTTGTCCCTGTTGGGATCTGAAGGATTTTTGTGTGTTTGTTTTGCTGTGGTTCAGCATTTTGCTGGAGGACTCTGGGTAGACAGAGTTTCCTTGAAAACCCGTCTAAGCTCTGGTTTCTTTTCTACCTGGTGGTGTTGTCGTAGGATTATAGATAACGTACCTGAAGTGCATGACAATGTGTCTGGTGCAAAGAAGTACTTAATGAATGTCCTAAAACAGTGTTTTCCTCCTGGGGGACCAGGACTCCGGCTCTTGGGTCAGAGATTGGGGGTTCTCTTAACCGAGGTACCTTAAGAGGACCCGGAGAAAGAAATGGAATCTCTTGTCCAGGAAACAGCAGAATGACCCCAGAGGAACCTCAGAGGGTTAGAAGATCTGGATACTGTTCTTTTCCAAGATGTGTAACTGTTGCAATTTGCATTCTGTTTGGTAATTTTCTTATTGGAGCAGGGTGGTGTATGGTGGGAGGTGGAAGAGAAGTGGGAGGGCCTGGGGGAAGAGAGGGCAGGGCTGCTGAGGCACATCTTTTGGGCAAGGAGTGGTGGGCAGTGTAACTGGCACTTGGGTATGTGTGGTCCCCACCCTGTTTGGTGTTCCGCATTTCGCACACTTCAGTTGTTGGGAATGTGGCCATTGCCGCCTTGTCATTGAACATGTAGATTTAGATTAGGAAGTCAGTTCACAGGTCAGCCAGAGCAGCACGAAATCCCAGGTCTTGTAGTCTAGAACATGAATTTGATCGACTGTTAGAACTTGAGATCAGAAAATATTTCACTTCGCCTGCCTCTACCCCGGATGCAGTGTGTCGAAGTCTGTGTGGAAAGCTGATGGAGACATGCCCATCAGGATCTGCATCCTCTCAGCCTTAGTTTCTTCATCGTAAACTGGGTATCTTGCTAGGCTAGTGGAAGAATAAATGAAATGATGACTTACCTGAGATTTAGACCCCTAGTTTCCTGGCTGCTTCTCTGAGCCCCAGATTTTGGTGTCCAGCAGCCCTTGGATATTTGAGCATCTCTGATTTCCAAAAAAACTGTCCCCACATAGCAGTTGTCATGCTTTTGCTGACAGGAAACCAAATATCTTACTCAAGTGTATTTTTTTAAAAGGAAAACTTATTGAGAAACAACTCACATACCATACAGCTCACCTGTTTAAAGTACATTAGTATATTCACAGGGTTGTAAACCATCCCCACAATATAATGTTGAAATATTTTCATCCACCCTGATAGAAACCTCAAACCCAGTCACTCTCTGTTCCCTCCTACCTCGCCCCCTAAGCAAGTGTGGAGCTCCTTCCTGTCTCTATGGATTTGCCTGTTCTGGACATTTCATATAAATGGAATCATACAATACATGGCCTTTTGTGTCGGCTTCTTTCACTTAGTATATTTTCACACCCCCTGCCTTTAAATGCCATTTATGTGTTGGTGGCCCTCCAATTAACATCTCCAGCCCCAATCTCTCCCCAAACTTCTCATTCCACTCAGCTGTCTAACTCGGACTTAACTTTTCCAGATAGAAGTATTGTTTCGTCTTCCCCTGAAGCTGTTTCTCATCTTTCCTCACTTAACTGTTCAAGCTAACGTCCTGGGAGTTGTCTCTGATTCTTCTTTTCTTACGCCCTCCTTCAGACCATCAGTAGGTCTCAGTAGCTGTAACTAGAACAGATCTGTCTCCCTCTTGAGCGCCGTAATCCCAGCGCTGCATCTCGTTCCTGGACCGCACTCTCCCCCTCATGGATCTTCCTGCTTTCCCTTGCCTCCCTCTGCAGTCCCTTCTTTACTAAGCAGCCTGGGTGACCTTTTAAAAACACACATCAGATTATGTTGCCCTCCTGCTTGCAGCCTCCATGGCCTCTCTTTGTACCTCAAATACAACTTCAGCTCCTCACCATGGTTTCCAGCAGAGGTCAGCTAACCAGAGCGGCGGGTCAAAGCCAGCTCACTGCCTTTCTTCAGCGTGGCCTTCAAGCTAAGAAGGGTTTTACAGGTGAACATCTGCAACTGATGTGATGATAGGGAACCTTACCCTGAACCCGAATTAAGGGAAATGTCATTACCCTCCAAAAAAATCCTGTTCTTCTCGTGTGTAAACCTGTATTACAAAAATTGTAATAAATTATATATTTTGCATTTCATCAATAAAAAAGTGTGTTTTCTCACTTATTATATGTAAGTACCTACATAAGATCCTTGATCTGCCTCTTGGCTCATAAAGCCTGAAATATTTCCTCCCTAGCCCTTTGCAGACGGCTTTGCTGACCTGTGGTTTTCCAGGGTGTGATGTCCTCCTCTGGGACGACTCTCTCCTTGTCCACTGTGTCCAGGCCGTGGCTGTTCACAGGTCCCTCTTTCCTTTGAGCTGTGTCAGGCCCTTCCCTCTGCTTGGTCCACTTTGTCCCCAGATCCTTACATGGTGGCTCCTTTGTGTCACTGAAGTCTCACCTCAAATGGTGAGAGCCCTTCTCTCTGCCTCTAACCTTAGGTGTCACCTCGGTATGACCCTCATCGCTGTTTCACGTGACCCTGTGCCCGCAGTAGGTCCTGGGGGAGTGGAAGCATGGCTGAGTGACTTGGGTTTCGGTCTCAGTTCAAATCCTTCTTCACTTATGAGCTGGTAACTTGAAGCAGGTTACTGAAGCCTTGGTTTCCTTGTTTGTTTTATTTTACGGGAATAAAAATATGTTTCCTATTTAACTGTAAGAGTCATTGTGAAGAGAAAATGAGGTAGGAGTTGTGAGGGGGCTTTAAAAATGGCAAAGCGAAGTGCTCATTGCTGTGGCAACTGCTCCTTCGCTTCCTTCCCTCTTTTCTTCTCTATTCCTTCACATGCTCTCATGCCATTGGTCAGTCTTGAATGTGAAACTCGGAGTTGCCACAGACCTGGGTTTGAATAATACCATCATCTTTCCTACTTCTGTGACCTGGGACAGATAATTTAACTTCTTTCAGCCCTCGTTTTCTGATCTGTACGTTGATGTTAATAGCTATCTCGCAGGGCTGTTAGTCTTGAGTTACGTGCTTACTGAGGTGCCTAGTATAGTGCCTGACACATAGTGGGCATTCGGGGTTAAAAACCTTTTAGGTGATTATCCCTAGAGAATGGGCATGAGAGAGTGTCCTGGTTCAGGCTGGAGAGGAGTCAGAGTAAATAAATGGATTAGGATCCTCATGGGGGAATTGACAGTTCTTTTCAGAGGTGGCAGAATGGTGTGCGTAACGTTCCAAGAAGAAGGGGATCTTGACCTTGAAGAACAAAGCAGTGTTTGCCAGGCCAGACTGAACAGAAGAAGTAGTTTCAGGTGGAAGGATTTTCTCTGATTCTCATGGAATTAAGAGTATTTGGTTTATTTGGGGAACGTTAAATACTGTAGATTGGTCAGAATCTGTTGTCTGGGATTTTGGGAAGGAAAGTGGATGATCGACACTTGTACAATATGACCCAGCAATTCTCCTAGGTATATGCTCGAGAGGTTTGTAAACGTATGTCCACACAAAAACCTGGACATGAATGTTCGTAGCAGCGTTATGCATAATGGCCAAAGGTGGAAACAACATTAACGTCCATTGAATGATGCGTGGAGAAAGACAGTGTGGTACGTCCTTCCTGGATTACTCTCTCTTCCTCATCCCTTCTCCTTTTCCGTCTTCCTCCTGCATCCTGCCTTCCTTCATTCGGCTGACATTTGTTCATCCCTCACACCTCAGTGGAGACACCACTTTTATTTTTTTCTATGAAGCCTTTCTTGGTCCCTCAAGACCAGCTTGTGTTCCTTTGAAATGTTCCCACTGGTGTACGTAATGTGCCTATCTGAACACTTTTCACCCACTGTATTTTGATCATTTATTTAATTGATAAGCTCCCTACTGAGGCTGCAAGCTCTCTGAAGGCAGGGTGTCTAAACTTGCTGTTTTCCTAGTCCTGTCACCTAGTGGCATGTATTGGCATTCACATATTGTTGAATGCATTAATAATAAATGTTTTTTCTTTTTTATGAGCTACTTTATTGAGATTAATTCACATACCACACAATTCACCCATTTAAAATGTGCACTTCAGTTTTTTAGTGCATTCGTAGAACGTGCACCTATCACCACAGTCAATTTTAAAACATTTTTTTTTTAAAGATTTTATTTTTTTCCTTTTTCTCCCCAAAGCCCCCTGGTACATAGTTGTGTATTCTTCGTTGTGGGTCCTTCTAGTTGTGGCATGTGGGACGCTGCCTCAGCGTGGTTTGATGAGCAGTGCCATGTCCGTGCCCAGGATTCGAACTGACGAAACACTGGGCCGCCTGCAGCGGAGCGCGCAAACTTAACCACTCGGCCACGGGGGCAGCCCCTTAAAACATTTTTATCTCAAAAAGAAACCCTGTACCCTACAGCTAGTTAGTGGCACGTATTCACACTCACATCTTGTTGAATGCATTAGTAATAAATACTTTTGTTTGTTTTCTTTCTCGGTTTGCTTTTGCTCTTGTGGGTAATGCTGTGGTGAACATCTTCAGGTCTTCATCTTTTTAGGCAGGAGAGAGATTTTATCAGGAGAGGGCTTACTGGGTCAACCATTTTGAACGTTTTTATTGCTGTTGAAACATATAGCCAAATTCCCTTCTGCAAGGATTGCTCTAATTATGCGCCAGCAGCAGTGCTGTTAATTCAATATGTATAGAATGTTGCCTTATTGTTTTAATTTGTATTTTCTTGGTGACTTGCAAGGTTGAGTATTTTTTCCCTGTGTTTGTTTATTAATTGTGTCTCTTTTATGTGACACTCTTTTACAGTCTTCTGATTGCTTTCCTGTCCCTTTCCTCGTTTGATTCTCATTTGTCCTCTTGGCCACTGTGCTGACGGGGTCTCTCATGCTTTGAGATGCTAATGAAGTAGTTTGCTCAAAGTCTCCCAGTTACTCAGGGCAAAGCCAAGTCTAGAACCCAGCTTTTTGCTAGTCCAAGGATATGTACACAGCTAACTATAAGATATGTTCTGTGCCGTAACGTACCTGGATGGTGTGCAACAGCTTTACACCTCCCCAAGTGCTTCACTTGTGTCTGGACTAAAGCTGAAAGTATCAGGAAAATTGGTTTTACACATTTTATGATGAATTTCCTTAGGATAATTTGAAATTTGAAACAATTGCTGCAACTCTGAGAAATACATTTTACATTATGGAAGATTAAATTCACGCATTCAGTCCAGTGTGCATGAATGTAACAGATAGTGTAGAGTTGACTACATTTGACCCACGTTGGCCACCCTTTTGTTTCTTGAGTATGCCAGGTTTTCTTTCAGAACACGGGTAAAGTTCTTATCCCACTTTTACATGACCAGCCTTCCGGCCTTCAGTTCCGAGGTAGTGTCTGTGGGTTGCCCCCTCAGTACCAACCTCTCTGTTGTCTTTCTAGTTATGTCCTGACTTTTCTTCCAGGCAGACAGTTTTGGGGGAGTTGACCCATTCTTTATGGCTGATCCTATAATTCCTCTCCTGGTAAATTTACTCTAGAAAAGTCAGGCCCCTCAGAGCCAGCAGTGCTAAGTTACGGGACACGGGGCTGAGCCACCTGGGAAGAGAGGGTGTTTCCTTTTTTGAGTTTGAGTGGTGACCTGCAGGAGAAGAGTCTACGAATGGAGCCAAACCTTTTCCTTCTGTAGTCTTCTCCATCCCACTAAACTCACCTTAATTTAATTCCCAGAGACCTAGGACACCCAATGAGAATGCGTTTTCTCAGACAGCAGTGACTCTGCTTTACTCAGTTTTATATTTGTGGCACCTAAAACAGGCATGCAATAAATATTTGTGGAATGATTGAGTGAATGTGGTAACCATCAGTGGCCACTCAGGAGATACGGCATGGAGGGATCTGGAGATGGCATGCGGTTGGAATGGGATGCTAGATAACATTTTACCTAAGATGACCATGTCATTGTTCACATTTTAAAAAATGGGATGATTGGGGCCGGCCCCGTGGCTGAGTGCTTAAGTTTGCATGCTCTGCTTCGGCAGCCCAGGGTTTTGCCTGTTCAAATCCTGGGCGTGGACGTGGCACCGTTCATCAAGCCATGCTGAGGTGGCATCCCACATGCCACAACTAGAAGGACCCACAACTAAAAATACACAACTATGTACTGGGGGGCTTTGGGAGAAAAAGGAAAAATAAAATCTTTAAAAAAAACAAGGGATGATTGATAGCAATTATGAGGTGACTAATGCCCCTGCGGCCTCCCTCGCCTTTTCATGGCCAGATTATTTGTATGGATTTAGCTTTAAGGAAGCCCAGAGAGGAAGAGATTGAGTCTTCTAGGGAGGGTTGAGAAAACTTTGACCAGGAGGAACAAATGCTTGAGCCTGGCCCTGGAGAATGACTAGGTTTTCACCGGTTGTGTGGGAGAACACCAGGAAAGGAGAGGTGAGGGCAGTGAGTTTTCACTTTCAGGAGAAAGGCGTGCGTGTGTAAAAGTGTGTCATTGTGGTTGGGCAGAGGGATTGTGCTCAGGTCAGGATCTGGATCTTCTACTTCTGTGGCAATGCTCAGCAGGTAACTCACCTCAGAGTCTGTTACCTCATCTGTGAAATGAGAATAAGCGCCCTTTTCATACAGTCTGAATCTCCAGTCAGGGGAGTCCTGACGTTCCTCGTCTGCCCTAGGCTGCTCTCCTATGCTGCCAGCGGTGGAAGGTCAGAGCTGAATGGGGCCCTTTGCAGAGGTGGAGGTTGAGGCCCCACCCTGGGATGTGCCTGTCCCCACCTCACAGCTGTGAGTGGCAGAACAAGCCGAGACCCCCACCTCTCAACACCTAATGTCATGGGGAGGGGAACCACTTGCCCTGACACCTCTTGACAGGGATGTTTTTGTTTAACTGCCAAATGAGCCAATGCTTCCCTTGTAAGTTGATGGAGAATTTTTTTTTTTTTATAAAGGTTGGTATCTGAGCTAACATCTGTTGCCAATCTTCTTTCTTCTTCTTCTTTTCCTCAAAGCCCCCAGTACATAGTTGTATATTCTAGTTCTAGGTCCTTGCAGTTGTAATATGTGGGACGCTGCCTCAGCATGGCTTGATGAGCGGCGCCATGTCCGCGCCCAGCATTCGAACTGGTGAAACCCTGGGCGACTGAAGCGGAGCACAGGAACTTAACCGCTTGGCCACGGGGCCGGCCCAAGAATTCTTGATAGCGCAGTGCTACTGCCCCCTGGTGGTGGGGCTATGATATGTTTGTATTTCTTTGAAGGAAAAAATACGGTCATTGAGCTTGGAAACAGTTTCAAAACAGCTTTTGATGCACAAGGACTCTCGTAACAGAAAAGGAAGAAGGGCCACTTTGAAAATGATGACAAAGCTGTAAAAACTGGTGTATCAGGGTTCAAAATGCATGCATACATACATATATACTGTTAAATAGAAATTATTCTGACACATTAAAATGGTAAGGAAGCTTTATTCCAGACTGTTGCAGCAGGGGTCCACTCTCTTGCAGTAGGGGAGAGAGACTGAGCTCAACTCCAAACACAACGAGGACAAATGCAGATTTAGAACCAACAGCAGAGGGAGGGGTCGTGGATGGAACGTTACAAGAGGAGACGTCAAGGGGAGGGGATTCTTGCTGAACTGGCCTAACAGTTGCCTTGCTAAAGGCAGGCCAAGGACTTAGACATCAAGGGTGGGGATGAGGAACATGGTCAGATTTTTGAGGATGATCAGATATCAAGGGTTGGGACTCTTACTTAACTGATTTGGCAGGATTCTTGCTACAGGTGGGCTAGGCAGCCTGAAGACAGGGCCCAGGGACAAGGTTGGGTCAAGGAGAGTCTTTGTGAGTACATAGATATGGACATACACACACATAAGATTTATGATGGGGATTTGACCGTATGCAGTTGTGGGAGCTGGCTACGCAGCTATGTGGAGCAGTTGTTCGTGTGTGTCGTGCCGGATCCTGATGTCTTCAGGCAGCCAGTTGGGTAGAGGCCATTGGCAAGAGAAGGTGGTTGTGAAGGCAGCAAGGACAAGCTGCAACCTGCAAGGCTGGGCTGGACCCCACGGGGGTGGACTGGAACCATGTCGGTTTCTCAGCACCTCCCAGCTGCCAACTCTCATGATCAGAGTTCCTGGAGGAGAGGCTGGAGCCCTTTGCTGCTGTGCTCAACAGCCACCTGGCCCAGCAGTTGGAGAAGCTGAAGCAGAAAATCTGGCATGAACTGGAGGAGCCATGAGCGGGATGCTGCCCCACTTCAATGGTGTCAGTGGGTGTCCCTGAGCACCAAGGCTACTTTGTCTCATGTGCACGCCAGCTCAGAGCTTCCAGGTCCCACGTGCACGCCAGCTCAGAGCTTCCAGGTCCCATGTGCATGCTGGCTCAGAGCTTCGCAGGGAAGGGGATTCTGGGACGTATTGCTTCAGCCTAGCTAAATGGACACAATGGTGAAGATGTGAATTTGTGGTTTGAATCGCAAGTCCAGGAAGCAGGAGATAAATCCACATTGAGAAAAAGCTTCTCTCTCTAGCGTATTTGATATTTTACTTCTCATTTGAATACCAGGAACGACTTTTTGTTTTGTCTTCTCTTTGGCAAGCCCAAACGTATACGTTTAGTTGGACTAGACAGGAATAATTCCTCTCTTCCACACCTCCCCCACCCCTTCCCCCTCCTCCTTCTCCTCTGTTTGAAAACTATTTATCTGAGATTATGTGATGTCATTTGATTGAAATTGAATTGTACTGTGAAGAGAATAAGAAAAAATAGAATTACCAATTCCTTTAAAAGTTTTGGCTTTTACGTGTAAAGTAGGTAGGTTTTTGGATTGGGAGTGTGATTATAGGGGACCCTTAGGGCCCATAAAGGATGCATTTTAAGGTATCTAGGAATACTGTGCAGAGAATAAGGGATAAGGAAGAGGTAAACAATTACATAGAAGAAGGTCTCTTTATTTCCTTTCTGTAAATATTTATTGATCATCTCTCATGAGTTGGATATGATGCTAGATACAAGCAGTACCAGAGGTGACCTTTGAGCTGAGCTTTGTAGAGCTCGTTGGACAGTGCCAAGCAGGGCTGTGGGAGGGACAAAGTCATTTAGGAAGCCACGCAAGGGTGAGCAAAGGCACGAGGAGCTGTGAATGCTCCTGGTGTATTTGGGCATAGCAGGTGTCCCATATAACATAAGATGCCTACAAACGGGGTTCAGGGATGGGCAGGAGATGCAGCTGACAGGAGATCCTTGGCGGGGGGCTAATGATAACCCTTTGTGCTGGGCTGAGGAGCGAGGACTAGTCTTGTGGATGGTGCAAAGGGAGGTTTATCAGCATGGTTGTCACATGTCACCTCCTTCTTCATCTTGGAGAAGGAAGGGAGGGGTTTGGGGATGAACTGGAGAAACTGGGTTGGATATTTTGGATGAGGAAAATAGAGCTAAAGGGGGAGAGGCCAAAGTTTGCTGCCTGCCACACGAATCCCCAACCCTTCTCTGGACAATGTTGTGGTCATTTGCAAATACTCCGGTCACCCCTCCTTACTCAGTGATGATTTCAGCTCCTGGCTTACTCTTTCCTGCAGCATCCACTCTGTCTCTGTTCTTGGTGACTTCAGCATCCACATCGAGATCCACTCAACACTGTCCTCTTCTCCATCTACACTTTCTCCTGGGTGATCTCATCTGGCCCCAGGGCTCCAAAACTCTCTCTGCATGCATGCTCTCACATTTGATTCTTATACAGAGCTCTAGACTTGAGTGCCTACCCCTCCTTCACTCCCCCGTCTCAGCACATGACTCCACCGTTCATTCAGTTGCTTAGGCCAGAAACCATGGAGTCATTCTTGATCCCTTTTTGCCCATCAGACCCCACATCTTAGTCCTCATCAGTAAGTCCTCAGGGTTTCACCTCCTAAATATATATAAAATATCGCTACTTCTCACCACCTCTGCTCCTGCAAGCACATTCTCAACCACCAGGATGTCTCAGTGGCCCCATAGTCCATCCTCCATACAGCATCCCGTTATATCACTTTTCTGCTTCAAACTTTCCATGGGCTCCTATTACACGTACAATAAAATGAAATAAAATCCAAATCATTTTCAAGAGTCCACCAGGCCCCACGATTTCTCCCCTGCTCAGTTTTTCAAACTAATCTCCCTCCAGTCTTCCATTTATTCACTCAGCTCCACTGTATTTGGTCTTATTTCTGTCTCACCAAGAAAACAAACTCATTTTCATTCCCATTTCTGGGACCTTGTGTGTGTTCTTTCTGCTTTAATAGTTTTCCCCCAAGATCTCTGCATTCTGCCTTTTCTGCATCCTTTAGGTCTGAACTCAGATGCCCCATTCACTCTCTGCCTAGCGTCAGCCTGTTTCTCTTTGCCTTTTTATTGTCGGCCTCGCTCCTCACTGGTGAGCCCCTTAGGCCAGGGACCTGTCTGTCCTCCTCAGTCTGGTACCTAGAGCTGGTGTGGCAGGTGCTCAGTCAGAATTTGTTCACTTGCTGTCCAAATAGGAAAGTCATCTAGTTTCCCTCTGCCTCATCTTCCCTGTTTGTGAAATGGCGCAGTAGGGACCCGTCTCCTGTGAGGATTTTGTGAGGATTAGAGACAGTTACTGTGTATCACTCCCTCCGCTCTGTCTTACACATGGGGACCGCAAGCAGCTGGCAGATTCCCTCCCCTCCCCTCCCTCTCTTTTCCTGTGTATCACTCAGCTGGGTATGGATGTGGTTATTTGGTTCAAATAAGAC
Organism: Equus quagga; assembly: GCF_021613505.1. Lineage (NCBI taxonomy): Eukaryota > Metazoa > Chordata > Mammalia > Perissodactyla > Equidae > Equus > Equus quagga. The sequence continues at coordinate 4,105,838 of NC_060282.1, forward strand.
TTAGCCTTCAGGGGAAATACTTGTATTTTGAAAGAAAATATTGCTCAGCCAGAAGTTAACGCAGAATTTACAGTGCCATTCCGGGGCCCCACTCTGGACCCAGGAGTCTGTCTGTCACAAGGACCCCTGGAAGGCCAGTACAGAAGGTGTGCTCTGTGCTCTGAGAAACAGACTTCGATAAGTAGAAATTATTAGTGGGGTATTTTTAACTGAGGCCTTTTCTTGGTCTTTGCTTATTTCTGAAAACCAGCCTCTGTCCTTTTCCCTTCCTTAGTCATTACTTGTTTGGTTGTGAAGTAAAGAGCACAGCATCCCCGTTGCTGCCCTCAGCACCCTCAGAGGATGTCTGCACCCTGTATTGCCCCTGTTCTGTGGGTAGCGGTTGTCAAATTTGTGCTGTGGCCCAATGAGGTTTCTTGTGGTTTGTAAAATTATGTGTATGAAAAGTCATGCAAAACTATACAAATGATGTCACATTTAGTTATCGATTTAATGAAATGCTTCTATTGAAAAGAAAGACCCTGAGGCTGATGTGAAAATCTAAGGTTGTTGGGTCCAGCCCTGTGGCCTAGTGGTTAAGTTTGGAGTGCTCCATTTTGGTGGCCTGGATTTGGTTCCCGGGCACAAACCTCCATCAGTCAGCTGCGGTCATGCTGTGGCGGTGACCCACATACAAAATAGAGGAAGACTGGCATAGATGTTAGCTCAGGGCAAATCTTCCTCAAGGAAAAAAAGAGGAAGATTGGCAATAGATGTTAGCTTAGGGTGAATCTTCCTTAAGAAAAAAATCTGATGCACGTGCATCAGTGCATCAGCACAACAGTTGTCTGTGAGAGTCAAGGCAGAAGGCACAGACTGTGCAGTGTCAGGCGTAGGACGAGACAGAATTGGAGACACCCTTCTCCATGTCCCCTACCCCCATGCTCTTGTGCTTACTGTAATTCTAGACTTTTTGTGAATTGTAATGTACTTTTCTGGTCATCTTTTATAATCATGGATATTTTAATATATATTCTTGATACGTTTTTTACTTTAAGTACATTATAAAATGATATTGAAAATAAGAATGCATTATTTTACTAGATTTTGGTATCGGAGATTATGGGTAAAATAACATGACTATAACAAGCGAAAGTCTCCTATAATATGGACTTATGGGCTAAAACATACAGGGTTTGGGTATGGAGCCCTACATGTTGTGCCTTATTCCTATTATGAAGTACGTACAGGTTTTTGATTTGAGTTTTGCCCTTTGGCTTCATATAGCAGAGCATAAAGGTCTACAACATGAGCTCTGGCCAAGAATGAAGGCCATAATTTTTATATTGTAAAGGTGATATATATTATTTTGGTTCCTGTTTTCCACTCCTGACCTGCTTTTTTCCCCTTTGAATTTTTTCCAGATGGTATATGTGGTTTCTTTGGGAGTTTTGATTTAATATTTTTCATTCTTCACCTGGGTGGGGGAGGAGGGAGGAGAAGCCTGTGAATTATTATGTTGTAGAGTCCTGGTGGGAGCTCTTCAACAAAGGGGTATAATTTGTTTCCATTGCATTTTATACAATCCCTTTTGTTTGTTCAGAAATAGACAGAAGGGATTGAACAAAAACCCAGCAGAAAGAAGGGAAGCTTTTGACTTCCTTTTAGTTCTGTGTTGAAGAGATAAATACTGTGTAGTACAACATAATAAGTACCTGCTGATAAAATGCATTCTTGGTGGAGAAACCACACATGTAAAATAATGAGGTGAAGAAAAACTATCAGTATGTCAAAATCCCAAATATATTAGTTGATTTACTAGTTATGGGAAAATACTAATTTGCCAAGTTTTAGGTAAACCAAAATAGAACATCCTGGGTGGTATTGAAAGGGGCTTGTGCAACTTCTCGAAGGCGTTAATCTCTGCCGGACACTGTGGGTCTGTCTGAATGCAATATCTTTCCAGCGGGGGGTGGGGTAGAGTCTTCCTTTTCTAGACCCCTGCCCACCATCTGCTGTACGCAGTGCCAGCGAACCATTGCCCAGGCCAGACTCTGCCATTTCTGGTCTGGAATTCGGCATCACATCCTAGGGGCCTCCTTGTCTCTCAGGTCCCCATTTCTCGCCTGTCTGCCACCCAGACTACAAAGTGATCTTCCTAAAGCAGGGGTTTATCCATAGCAATCTTCTGCTCCAGTAGCATCAAAGGCTTCCCATTGCCTACAGAAATAAAGTTCAAATTCCTTGGCATGCTGTGCAGTGTTCTTTTCTGTCTGTCCCCAGTCCTCTCTTTCCCTTAGGCACCAGGCTTCGCTGCTGTGCCTGGCACCGAGTCTCTACATTCCCATCCTGGGCTGCTTCCTCAGGCTTTCTGCTGCACAGAACGTAGCACTGTCCTCCCTCACTTCCCATATCTTTACCCTTGACACCTTTAGGAAGCAGAAACTTTCTTTATTGCCAGTTTTCTTCCCTACGCTTATGTAACAATGCTGTCACATTGCATGTTAATCACTATTTTTCTTGTCTGTGGACTGCGTGTGTAAAGGCTGGACAGCTGGAATTCAGGTGTTTTTTCCCCCCAAACCCCAGCCTAGCACAAAGTCTGACTCATAGGGGCTCAGTAAGTGCTTGTTAAATTGCTTGTTTTCTTTGGCATTGTTTCCTCATCAGTAAAGTGAGGCTTATACCTACCTCGCTATGCTGGCCTACAGATTAGAGACGGTGACTATAAAGAGCCCAAAACGTAATATGCACTCAGTAAATTGTAATTGTGATTGTTTATGTTGATTTGTTTCTGACTTCCTGAAGTCTTTCAACATGTGCAGTTCTTAAACTGAAGAATTGTGCAGTTTTCCACTTTGATGACGTATGTGTATCCTTCATGAGGTGGTTGAGTGACCTCGGAGAAGATGCTGATGTCCCTGGGCTGCCCCATGTGTAGAGTGGGGACAATAACACCTCACTTCAGTAAGGAGCGCAGGGCAGAGAAATGTGTGGGTTATGATCTTTGGACTGAGGCAGACCTGGGTTTGCATCCTGTTTCTTCTACCGATTACATGTAACCTTTGACAATTTATTGACTTTACTAAGCCTCTCTTCAGCTGTAAAATTACGTAGATGGTGTTGCTGATGTCTGGTTAGCTGGAGGATTATCAGCATAATGTGTATCAGCCGCGTGGCGGCGTAGGCCCTGCAGCAGCAGGAGCTCAGTAAGCGTTAGCATCTTCACTTAACTTCCCCTACTTGGAAAGCAGGCTTTCCCCTCGGGGTGCTGTACAGTTCTTTCTATTAAAGAGCTACATAGCTTTAAGCTTTTGGTGAGTTTTATCAAAAGTTTTAGCAGCAGAGTAACCTGTTAAAGGTCTAAAAAGATAGTTTCTCTGTGGGATTTTCATAGTTAAGTGGGCACAGATGGGGGAACCTTTGTTTTCGGCTCTGACTCTAATCTTTAATGGACCAATTTTCATTAAAAAAATGTTTATCTCAGTGGTATGCTGAGGTACTTGTTTATTGCTAAGGGTGACTAAAATGATCAAAATGTAGATGTCTCTGTCTCAGGAATATGTCAGATAACAGAAGTGGAATTTCTGATTACTGAATTCAAGCCGAGATGAAGTAGTACGGTTTTCATGTGGAAGTATTGAATCTGAAAATTGGAAGCAACTGGAAAAGGTCGTGTGGGCCATGTGGACTAGAAGTGTGAGTCTTGCTCAGGGTCTGCATGGCTTTCTGAACAGGGGGTGGGGTAAGGAGCTGGGAGGTTGGGATTTTAGCCCCAGGCTTTCTAGCTGTGACCTTGGGCCAGTCATTGCTCTTCTCTTTCACTTTCCTCTTTGGTAAAAAAAATGAAGGAATTCAACTAAACGATCACTCATATATCTTTATTCATTTATTGAATTTTCTCTGTGTGAGATATTGCATTCTCAGATTTGATTTAGAATTTTGAATATATTAATATTTCCTGTCATTTCAAGTGAGAAGTTCAAGATGGACTCCAATAACTTACTGAACACCAGAGAGGACAGCTAACCTGGAATCATTACAACAGTTGGGTTCAAACTTTTTTGATCATGACCCATAGTAGGAAATACACTGTGTGTGTGAAACCCAACATTTCATGAAATGACACCTGTTCGTACTATGTGTGATGTACTGTATTAGTCAACTTGGGCGGCCATAACAAAATCCACAGAGTGAGGGCCTTACACAGCAGAAATCTATTTCCTCACAGTTCTGGAGGCTGGAAGCTTCAGATCAGGTGCAAGGCTGGTTCCTTTGAGGCCCTCTCCTTGGCTTGCAGGTGGCCATCTTCTAGCTGTGTCTTCATGTGGTTTTCCCTCTGTGTGTGTGTGTTATCTGTGTCCTAATTTCCTCTTTTCATAAGAATGCCAGTTATATTGGATTAGAGACCACCAATATGACCTTGTTTTACCTTCATTACCTTTTTAAAGGCCCTATCTCCAAATACATATTTTGAGGTACTGGGCATTCAGACATTAATGTATGAGTTCTTTTGCGGGGGGGGAGGACACAGTTCAGCCCATAACGTGAACTGTTATCTATCCCGTGCCATCCCATCCCATCCTATCCCATCCCATCCCATCCCATGGAATGCTTATCGTTACCCACTAAATTGGTTTTTATGACCCACAAAGAGGTCAAAATAGCTTATTTCTCTCTTAGAATTGGTAATAGGGTTGAAATGGAGCGGACTCATTTGAAATTAGCTGCGTCCTTCTCCAGTGTCTCTTGTGACCAGTGGTCCGTATTTGTTCGCTTCACTTGTATGTATAGCATGTGGACAGAACAAAGTTGTTTGGTCCATGTAGCCATCACATCTTGCTGGCATTCTGCTTCATTGAGCTGAGAGAGAAAAAGAATGTATCAGTTTAGGCTTTTCTGGATATTAGTTTTTAAAAGAGATTGAGTTAAATTCAAGTTAATGTTTATTAAGCAACTTCTAAGTGGCAGGGATCTATTTTAGGAGAAGAAATGGCATATCCTTTAGTAAAATAAAATGCAGAGACCCTCTCAAGGATGTTCAGGGTTTCGTTCTTCTCTGGGTGGCTATCTGTACAAATGGCCCCCCTTTTCCAGAGGAGGGCACCCTATGTGCAATCCACAGAATCCCTACCTGAGAGGACAGAATGCCAGACCAGGATGTTGGCTTTTTCTGTTAGTGAACAACTTCAAGGGCCCGTGCCTTGTAGTAAGTTTAAAACTCTGCTGAGGTGGGGGTTTTGGGTTGTGCCTGCAATCTGGCTGGTGTCAGAAAGCATCATGTGGCTAATGACTGAGCTGGCTGACTGCCAGCACCCCCATGTCAGTGTGTCTTTGTAACTCTTTAATTGTCGTTGTGAAAATGAGAGTTCTCACTTAGTGTCCACGGGCTCTCCTGATGTTTCAATCGTATTTTGAATTTACGGGGATAATTTTAGTAGAACTAGGGAAGTTGTGAAGGCCCAGGTGCTATTTCTCCTGAATTTCAAGGCTGTGCTATATGTGTGAATAACCCCAATAGTGGGACAAGGCAGAGATCTGTTTTTGTGAGTGGAAAGGTGGTGTTTGTTGGTTCTAGAGATGGATTTATTTTTTTATTTGTTTTTGCTGAGGAAGATTTGCCCTGAGCTAACACCCGTTGCCAATCTTCCTCTTTTTGCTTGAGGAAGATTTGCCCTGAGCTAACACCTGTGCCAGTCTTCCTCTGGTTTGTAGGTGGGTTGCCACCACAGCATGGTGTGTAGGGCCGTGCCCGGGAACCAAACATGGGCTGCCAAAGCAGAGTCTGTCGAACTTAACCACTAGGCCATGGGGTCAGTCTCCTAGAGATGGCTTTAGAAGAGATAAAACAACTACATAAAACATGAGAGGTGCCAGAGCATGTGACAAGTACCATCAGTGATTTCGTCAGAGTGCCACAGTTGCTGAGGGGAGGAGTGCTCACCTCTGCCTGGGGCTCGGAGCTCATGGAGGCCAGGATGTCGAGGTTGAACCTTAAGAGAGAACTGGGATGCGATGGGGCCAACATTGCAGCAGAGGGGCAGCACCAGCAGAAGCATCCCTCTGCCTCTCTGGGACTAACTTTGTTCTTCTCTGCGCTAGGGTGACACCTACACTCCATACCTAGCATAGCACCTGGCACGCTACACACAATTAGTATTTACTTTCTTTTTTATTTCTCATCTCAAGCTCCCTTTGTTCTAATATTTTGGACTTCAGTAAGACAAGTTAACAGTGTCACCAGCAGCACCCAGTGTGTTGAATGCTGACCACGTGCCTGGCGCTCACAGCCTCTCGTGTGACCCCAGGTGGCCCATTTGCTGATGAGTAAACAGGCCCAGGGCAGGGAGGTCACACAGCCACATCTGTGTGTGGCAGAGTGGGGGGAGCTTCAGATGTGGGTACGTGAGGCTCGGATCCACATGCTCTCCTTTCCAGTTTGTTCCCGCATTTCTAAAGGCCTAATTCTCAGTCTCAGCTCTCAGTCTCTGCTTTCCAGATCGAAGTCCTCATCGTCTCAGCCTGTGCTCTTATGGCACAGTCCTGGCCTTCTGAAGTTTGGTTAATTCATTTTCTCACTCGCCCAGCCAGTATTTATCTTTTTAGAATGTCTTCCTGTTAGATCTTTCCTCAAAAAGAGCACCTTCAAGATGCAGAGAAACTGTGACCAGGCTTTGCCTTAATGAGGGTTTCTGGGTGCTGGGAGTGTGTGACAGTACTTGGAATGCACCGTCTACATGCTGGGCGTGGAGTCCGCACCCTTGCTTGTATGAACTACTGTAGCCCTCACCATTGCCCCGTGATGGTAGCTCCTATTCTTAGGCGTATTTTACAGTGAGGAAATTGAGGCATAAAGAGACTAGCCAACATGCCTCCGATCTCCTCCATAGTATTTGTAGGAACTGGGGTTTGAACCCTGGCCGTCTGGCTCTGGACTCCATGCTCTTCTTCTCTGGCCTCGATGATGTACAGTTGTCTAATGCACTCACTGAGTGTTGAATCTCATTGCCCTACACTGAGAAGGAGCTGGAGCCACCAAAGGTTGTGTCAACATCAGGTACCACGCCTCCAGTTTATCTCTGTACCAGAGGTTATCCGTCAACTTAGATACAGTTGTCATTTGTTTGAAAGACACGATTGGATGAGATAGAAAATGTCAGATTTAATTTATTCAGCTTCTCCTTCATTTTATCGCCAGCTCATTACTTTGCTACTCAGCCCAAAGCCAATGCATTAGAAGTTTGCCATTCGTCAGTGTCAGTAGACCGGGACTTGGCCTGGGACAGGTGCTCCCCCGGGGCTTCCATCTTGATGAGATGGATCCTCAGTCTCTCCATTTACTGTGTCGTGGGGCTGAGGGAGGGCAGCAAATGAAAGAAGTCATGCCTTTTCCAAATCTTTCCTCTGGTCCTCATTTTTACATTGCCTTTCTCTGTCTCCCAGTTCCTCATCAAGTCTCCTTCTCTGCAGAGCAGATAGTGGGGTCGCCAGAGACAGTCCAGGACTGGGAATTCTCACTGGATTGCAGTTGCATCTGGAAACATTAGAAATATCTGTAGAACGTAAAATCAAAAAGGATTTTTGACTTGAAGTGCTAAGTGATATTACCTGAGGGTTGTGACGCAGAAGGAGGTTTATTTCACTCACATGCTTCCCCTTGGGGAATAAACTGCAGCAGCTGGAAAAGAAACTTGGTTTCAAAAAAATTTTAAAGTTAGCGTTACATCAAAAGTAATTATTTGAGTTATGAAAAGCAAGATTATTAAAACCCAGAAATTACAAAGTGGGTCAACGAGGGCATAAATTAAAAAGATTCTGGGGCCAGCCCCATGGCCCAGTGGTTAAGTTCACACGCTCTGGGTCAGCAGCCCAGGGTTTTGCCGGTTCGGATCCTGGTTGCAGACATGGCACCGCTCATCAGGCCACGCTGAGGCAGTGTCCCACATGCCACAACTGGAAGGACCCACAACTAAAAATATACCACCATGTACTTGGGGGCTTTGGGGAGAAGAAAAAGAAAAAGGAAAAAAAAGAAGATTGGCAACAGATGTTGGCTCAGGTGCCAATCTTTAAAAAAAAAATTCTGTGAAGATTTGTGATGGGGATTTGTGAATTAAGCTCTTCGTGTATTCAAAATATACTTTCTTTAACAAAAATTTCATCATGATTTTACACAGTTATACTTCCAGTCCTAATTCTGAGCTTCAATTTCCAAATGAAGGCTGGGCGTGTCCCCAGAATGTCATAGGATCCTAAAGTCACTGTATCCTCAGTTGAATTAATTATCTTTTCCTTGAAGGTGTCACCATTTTCTCCTTCTTAGAAGATTAAAACTTTTAGAGTCATCCTCAAATTGTCCTATTTGCCCTTGACCCTACTAATTTCTTGAATGCGCCCTATGTCTATTCTAGTGCTTCAGTTGTCTTCAGATGGGATTCCTCCTCTCCCTCGCGCTGTCACGGCCCTGTTTCAGACTTTCCACACCTATTTCTTGGACTGCTGCAATAGACTCTTAACATCACGTCCTCTCTCCTGGCTTTGCTCCTTCCTAGCCATTCTTCACACCGAAGGCAGAATTCTCTCCTTGAAATGCAAGCTAAATCACATCCTTCCGTTCCTTAAGAACCTACAGCGACTACCCTTCCTCTATCTAGTAACGTCTCCACTCCGTCTCAAGGCATTCATGATTTGATTCAAACCATCTTTTTTGCCTAATTTCATTCTTTCTCCATGTACATAATCTATTTTCATATATATTGACTTGTTTTTGGTTCCTTAAGCATATCATATCATTTTTCAAGCTGTTCCTCTTGTAGTGTGCTCTGTTTTTGTACTTTCCGTGTTTCCCACGTTATTAAGAAAGTAGTAATTCCTTCCTCTTCACCTCCTCTTTACCTTACTTAGTTCTCAAGTCAGCATCATTTCATTGTGTCCTGAGAGTAGTTTCCCTATTTGGTTCCCTCACTAGATTACGGACTCCCTGGGGACAGGACCACGTCTTATTCACCTTCTGTCTTTCGTCATTTTGGACAATGCTTTTACCTAGGAGATAGTCAATAAGTGTGGAACTGAATTAGTTTAACATTGCCTTTCCCAAAGTGTTTCTTAGTGTGTATCAGTTGAGACCCCCCAGGCACAGAAGGGGACTGAGGCTTAGGAGATGGTGCTGTCCTCGAGGGTCTGCGGATCTGGCTGAGTGCTTTAAGGGAGGGGTCTGCCTTGTACAGGGCACAGCCTCAATATTTGTTTGTTGAAGGAACGTTGAGTGAAATGGGTATAGTTTTAGAAGAAGCGGAGATGGCTGAACATAGAATTTGTTACAAGGAGAGCCTGCTGGAGAGTGGAAGGCACGCTGACCTGGGAGTCAGAACTTCCGCAGCTTCAGTTCGCTCATTTGTAAAACAGGGATGACAAGGGCACCTTTGACGTAAGGGTTAGGGGATGGTTTGATGAGAGGACACGTGTGAAGTGCTCGGTGCGGTGCCTGGCGTGTAGTAAGTCCTCAGGAAGTGTCAGTTGCTGCTGCAGCTGTCGTTTCCGAGCACTGCCGAGAACAGCTGTGTGAGGCTGGGCAGGACGGGGAGTATCCTTACAGTAAACTTCCACCTCTGTCAAAACGAGGGAACCGCGAAAGTTCCTCACTCCAGGGACGTGTTAGCACGTTCTTTTCTCATATGGAACATTTATCAACAAGCCCTGATTTCTCTTTATAAAACTTTCTGAAAATTTAATTTTAATTATTTTTGAAATAATTTTTATTATACAAATAGTTTATGCTCCTTTTAGAAATCTTGGAAAGCATAAACAGAAAGGAAAAAATTGTGCATAATCCTACATGGACAAACACTGTTAACATTTTAGTGTATTTCTTTTTTAAAAATCATATTAATTTCATAAATATAATTTTGCATCGTGATTTTTTCATATAACAAGATGTTTTCCACATTATCACAGACTTTTATAAATGTCATTTTTAAAAATTTTTAATTGTTTTGGTGAGGAATATTGGCCCTCGGCTAATATTTGTTGCCAATCTTCTTTTTTTGCTTGAGGAAGACTGTGTCTGAGTTAACATCTGTGCCAGTCTTCCTCTTTTTTTTTTTTAGAGATTGGCACCTGAGCTAACATCTGTTGCCAATCTTTTTTTTCTCCTTCTTCTTTTCCCCAAAGCCCCTAGTACATAGATGTATATTCAAGTTGTAGATCCTTCTGGTTGTGCTATGTGGGACACCACCTCAGCATGGCCTGATGAGTGGTGCCAGCTCCGTGCCCAGGATCTGAACCGGTAAAACCCCGGACTGCCAAAGCAGAGTGCATGAACTTAACCACTCAGCCATGGAGCCAGCCCCCCTTTCTCTATTTTTTGTATGTGGGGTGCTGCCACAGCATGGTTTGATGAGTGGTGTGTAGGTCACGCCCAGGATCCAAACCCGCAAACCCTGAGCCGCTGAAGCAGAGCATGCAAACTTAACCACTACGCCACTGGGCTGCCCGATAAATGTAATTTTTAATGATTGCATAAATTTGTATTATGTGACTGTACCAAAGCTTATCTAACCATTACTTCGTAACTCAGTGTGCAGATTCTTTCTAATTATATATTTAGTGTTTATTCTTAAGATAATTTCCCCTTCTGGGACTTATAGTAAGATCTCTAGAGATATTAAAAAATTTTCTAGGTAGTGCTTTAAATAGATGATTATGTAATAAGCTGATGACAACATAATTGCCTTTCATTTTGGTAGAACGTGTTTATATACTTGAAAAGAACAAGGAAAAATATTGAATCTCCTGGTGTTATTAATGATTGCTTTATCAAGGCTTCTGACCTTTTACTATGTAAATTAAGTGAAAAACAAACATAAAGTAATGCTGGGAGGAGGCAATTAATGTGCTCACTGCAATTTCATCTAGTCAATCAGTATTCTGTGAAGGAAAGGCTTGTTTTCTTGTTACATGACACGGCTTATTCAAAAGCTGCTGCTTTGGCAGATGGTTCATTTTGTCATGGTGGTGCGTGAGTGTCTCAGCCTTTGTTCTTGGACCATTGTGCTGCCTGGCTTCATATGCAGAGCGAGAAAAGCAGAGTTGACTTTTCTTGCTATGTAAGATGCTTAACTTGCTGGATATCCTGTTTCAAGACATTTGTGTTTTCTTCTGTATTCTCACATGTTGGGGCAGTCTGGGGTGGGTAGTGTGACAAAATGGAAAAAGCAAAAAGCTTGAGCTCATGGCTCTAAGTATCAATGTAATTTAGCCACTTGTTACCTGAAGGATCCCAGGTAAGCTCATCTGACCTTTACAAGTCTCAAATCCCCTCCTGTAAAATGGGCGCGATAATGCTCAAGGAGGTTGCTCCCGTGGTGGAAAGAGCACTAGATGTGAGAAGCCTTCGCTTAAAATCTCAGCCTTGCTCACTAGCAAAGTGGCTTTGGAAGAGAGAGATCTTATCTTGGATCCTCAGTGCTCTTCGTCACCACACAGGGCTAATGACAATACTTTACTCACTGGGTAGATGTCGATATTAAGGGAGGCAGTGTAGGTGAAAGCCCCTGTGGAGTGCCTGGCTTTCAGGCTGCTGCCTGTGTCTGCTTTAAACATGACCCCCTACTCAGGAGGCAGCCGGCACTCCCTCAGTGCCCAGCCAGCTCTCCAGTTGTTGCTGTTGGGTTCTTGCGCCCACTAGTTTCTTTTGAAGATGACAAATGTCCACTTAACTCCCAAGTGTGGCGATGGGTTTTTGTCTGCGTCCTGATTGGCCTTTCTCTCACACTCACCCCCCTTCCTCTTCTTTCCAGGGAAACTTGTCTTTTTGCTTCTTGAGTCTCATCCCAAATTTCTAGGATTGTCTCTTTTCAAACTCATTTACTAATTCTTGCTTTTCTCACTGCCCTTTACCTCTGTGTTTCCCAGACTGTTGTCCTTGGCCCTTCTATTCTTTTGTCACCTTTGCACTGACCTAGCAAATGTTATCTTTGCTGATTTTCATGGTGCTCAGGATTCTACCTTATTCTCGATCCACTTTCCTAGTTCCATCCAACAGTTTTTTGGGTCTCTTTGTCCTTCTGGTTGGTCCCTACATACTTCAAGCTCAACGTTTCTAAACCACTGCCTTCAGATCCATCACCCCTAACCTTTTCCTTATTCTGTTTCCATCTTGGTCAATGACTGTATTCTACCCGGTCTCCAAAGCTCTTTTTCTTGATGCTTGTCTTGTCTCTTGCTTCTTCTTCAGCTCCTGTGTCCATTTGAACATCAAATCCTTTTTCCTCTAACTTGTCAATAATAAGTAGATTAGTTGGATTGTGGCATCTTTGATCGTGTCTACATGTCTCTGTATCTCCAGAACCTTATACCGTGCCTGACATATACTATTATTATTATTTTTTCATTGATTTTTTTTTTTATTGTGGTAAGATATACATAAAATTTACCATTTTAACTTTTTAAGTTCACAATTCAGTGGCATTGTGTACATTCACAATGTTGTGTGGTCATCACCACTATGCATTTCTAGAACTTTTTCATCATCTTAAGCAGAAGCTCTGTCCCCATTAACCAAGAACTCCCATTCTCTCTGTTCCCCAGCCCCTGGTGACGTCTACTATACTTTCAGTCTCCCTGAATTTGACTGCTCTAGGTACCTCATATTAGTGGAATCATACAGTATTTGTGTTTTTGTGTCTGGCTTATTTCACTTAGCATAATGTCCTCAAGGTTCATCCACGTAGTAGCATGTATCGGAATTTTCTTCCTTTTTTAAGCCTGAAGAATATACAGTCCTATAGCTTAACAATGGGGATACATTCTGAGAAATGTGTCGTTAGGGCAGTTCCGTTGTGCGAACATCATAGAATGCACTTACACAAACCTAGTTGGTATAGCCTACTACACACCTAGGCTGTATGGTACTGATATTATGGGACCACCATCGTATGTGCAATCTGTCATTGACAAAAACATTGTTATTTGTTTTTGTCATGGTGCATGACTGTACCATTTTATGTATATGCTACATTTTGTTTATTCATTCGTTGACGGACACTTGGATTGCTTCTGCCTTTTGGCTGTTGTGAGTAATGCTCCTGTGAACATGGTGTACAAGTATCTGTTTCAGTCCCTGTTTTCGATTTTTTTGGGTATATCCTGGGAAGTGGAATTGCTGGATCATGTGGTAACTCTATGCTTAACTTTTTGAGGAACCACCATACCACTGTCCACATTTTACTTGCCCACCAGCAGTGCACGAGGATCATATGGTTGTCTTTTTCACCATTCTGTCTTGTTTCTCCTTTTTTTCTTTAAAGATTTTTTTTTTTTAAAGATTTTATCTTTTTCCTTTTTCTCCCCAAAGCCCCCCAGTACATAGTTGTATATTCTTCGTTGTGGGTCCCTCTAGTTGTGGCATGTGGGACGCCGCCTCAGCATGGTCTGACGAGCAGTGCCATGTCCGCGCCCAGGATTCGAACCAACGAAACACTGGGCCGCCTGCAGCGGAGCGCGCGAACTTAACCACTCGGCCACGGGGCCAGTCCCAGTCTTGTTTCTTTTTTTAATGAACAAAAGAGAGAATAAGTAATGCACATTTTGAAGTCTTCATTGATGATATTTGTCTGACCCAATGGAGAGAATCAGGTGTTTAGACATTTGCATGTCAGGAATCGTTTGCTCTGGTTGTTTGCTCTGATGGGTTTTTAAAAAGCCCCTTTTGGGGCTGGCCAGGTGGTGCAGAGGTTAAGTTCATATGTTCCGCTTCTCGGTGGCCCGGGGTTCGCCAGTTCGGATCCCGGGTGTGGACGTGGCACTGCTTGGCACACTATGCTGTGGTAGTCATCCCACATATAAAGTAGACGAAGATGGGCACGATGTTAGCTCAGGGCCGTGCTTCCTCAGCAAAAAGAGGAGGGCTGGCAGTACTTAGCTCAGGGCTAATCTTCCTCAAAAAAAAAAAAAGCCCCTTTTGTAACTCATGCAGCCGTTCCCATAGTTAGTGTGGAAAGGGTCTGGTGTCACTTTTTTGAGTTGAACTGCTACTCTCTTTTGAGCCACTCTCTGATGGGCTTGGCAGCCTCCTGTCCTGCAGAGGCGATTGGAAAAAGCCTCGGGGAACTCGTGCTGACAGTTGAACGCACTCTCGCTGCACCTCGCTCCTCCTGGGGATCTGGCTCCTTGAGGTGGGGCTGGCTTAGTGGCTCATCAGTCGTTGTTCTCCCAGCTCAGTGAGGATGCCTGAAGCTCTGCTGGCTTCTCAGCCTCTTGGCAGTGACCCTCTCCCGCCAAGAATCTGCACACACTCCCGGGGCTAACGTGGCATGCAGGAAGTGGGACTCATTTTAAAGAGCTTCTCTTCTCTCTGGACCCTCAAATCCATGCTGCCTTGACAGCTCTTTAGTTGACTCTTAGTTCTTGGTGGGAGTGTTGTTCTTCTCTAAGCTGCTCCAGAAGTGGGAGTTGCCACGGCGATACTTGTAATGGAAATTAACCTTTCCATGGCAGGGAGATGCCATTGGATGAATGGGTGGGGTGTAGAGAGGTCATGGATTCAGGGTTGTGGGTCTGACCTTGAGCCCCAGCTTCACAGACCACTAGTTTTGTGACTTTGAGCTAATCACTTCATCTCCCTGGACCTCACTTATGTCTTAGTAAAATGGCATAACAATAACACTTACCTTATTTGTTGGTGGAGCATAATACTCTTCCCAATCTCTGATGTCTTTCCTACAAAGGAGATTCGGTTAGGATAACTGCAGGCCCTTCACTCCATCTCTGGAGAGGTAGGGTGACTTACCTGATGCTAAGTTTGGTCCCAATAACCAGTGTTATTGGTTAGCTTAGCTTGCTCTGCTCTGTGGCCACAGAAACCCTGAGTGCTCGTCTGTGCTCCACGTGGGAAGTCGGGTGGTGGCCTCCTCTGGGCGGATGGCCTCCACCTGGCCTGCTCAGTTCAGTACAAGTTGTGTCTGGATTAGGAAGGTCTGTGTGCCCGGTTCTTGGCATCAGTGAGCAGTTGCAGTTTCTAAGAAACCACGTCATGTCCTTCAACATGGTCTGTACATGGTAGAAAAGATGATATTTTAGCCTCTGTGTTTTCTTTTTGTTTTGTTTTCAACTTATTTAGGAACTGGATGGAAAAAAGGGGTCCTGCCTATTGGGAACCCCCTAAGAGAGCTCAGCATGATGATGTTGAAAGGTCAATAATATTATTCTTATGAAAACAATTCAAATACTAACTGTGGTTTTTATTTGTTTAAGTGAGAGTATCAGAATCAATTCTGAAAGTATAATTTCAGATTGCATCGGACCACACCTGTAGTTTTTCCTGTGTATTCTTCTTTTTCCTTCTTCCTTAGATTTTTTTCTTTTAGATTTGGAAGAAAAGATGTACTTCTTTCTCCTCTTTCTATTCTCTACCTGTTTAGAATACTGTAACTGACTTAATGTGAACATGGTTGTCTCAGACTGTTACTTGGAAGAAACAAGAATAGACAAACTGTGAAATTGTGATGTGCTGGTTTTCATGCCATTGTCAACTCCTGAAATGGCAAATGGCCTGTGAATTTTTTATGATCAAAAGTTTTGGTGATCATATTTTTTTGCTTCTATAAGGAACAATATAGATAGGTGGTAACTAGGCTTTCAGAACATTAAAAATGTCCTGTCTGTCTTCATAATTTCCTTCATTTCTGGGATAGAAAAAATAACTCTCAAGGGCCTTAGGTGCTCTAGTTTGACTGAAATAATTGTTGGATGTTTTGATCAAAATTGAACAAGGTATATTGATGTTATGGGCTAAATGTTTGCGTCTACCTCCAGATCCATATGTTAAACCCTAACCCCTAATGTGATTGTATTTGGAAATGAGGCCCTTGGGAGGTAATTAGGTATAGATTAGGTCATGAGGGACCCTCGTGATGGGATCAGTGCTCTGTAAGAAGAAGAGAAAGAAGAGCTCTTTCTCTGTGCACACGCACTGAGGAAAGACTACGTGAGGAGATAATAAGAAGATGGCCATCTGCAAGGCGCGGAGTGGGCCTCACCAGGAACTGAATCTGCTGGCACCTTGATCTTGGACTTCCCAGCCTGCAGAACTTTGAGAAATAAATGTTAACTGTTTAAGTCACCAGTCTATTTTATTATGTCAGCCGGAGCCGACTAAGACAATTGATTTTTAGTGAAGTTAATTAAGGAGTCCTCACTTCCCACTGACCAAATCATATGCTTATGAGAATGTTCAGATTTGTGGCAAGCTTCCTTCCAGCTTGGCATGTAGAACAGAGGTTAGCAGCCCCATGGCCTAGAGCTCTTTTATCTGTGTTTTTGTGACACTGGGTATTCGTGGTCGGGCCTAAGGTGTGGGACAGGAAGATTCAGTCAACATGGATCTGAATCCCAACTCTGTTCTTCTCTGTATGGCTTTGAGCACATTATTTCACTTCCCTGAGGTCATTAAATATTTTTGTTATGAAACAATTTCAAACATAAAGATACAAAGAATAATAAAATAAATCCCCACATATCTATCATCCAGATTCAAAGGTTATCAAGATTTTCATATATTTACTTCATCTTTTGCTTTTCCTACTTGCTGAATTATTTTAAAGAAAATTCCAGAGACATAATTTCATTTCATACCTTCATTCTTTAGTATGCATTGCTAAAAAAATGGACATTCTCTTGTATAACCACAATGTAAATAATATACCTAAAAATTAATAATCAATTTTGGCTGCTTTTAACACCAATCCACAATCAAATTTCCCAGATTGTCCCTGAGTTAGTTTTTACACCTTTGAAAGAGAGAGAATAATGCCTTTTTCACCTCCTTTTGGCAGGGATTTTGTGGGAAGGTATTACGTGCCTATTTTGGATCAAAACATATTGAAGTTCCAGTATATACCAGGATCTCTTGCCTTAGAGGTTTTATAGTCTGAATAACCTAGTACAGTCTTTGGCACATAGTAAGTCTCAGTAAGATGTAGCTGTGGGTAATGATTGCAGGTGTTTTAGTCATGCTAACTTCGTGCTGAAAACAGGGCTAGTCTCCACTGAAGATGTGATAGAAGTGCAAACTGTGTCTCTCTAGATCTGTTCTCTTTCGTCTGTGAGCATCTCTACATTTCTTTCTCTGGACGGGAAGCCTTCCTTTTCTGCCTAGCAAACTTGTATTCATCCTCTATTGTCAGCAGTGAAATTTCTGCAGCAAATATCACAAGTCTCTATGGTATCCTGTTTTACACACATTCAAGATGTGTGTAAAGTATTTGATAATCAATATACTGCAAGGCCAGTCTCATCCCCCCACTGCAGCCAGCAGCATTTTCACCTTTGGTATTTTCCATCCATCCAGCTCTGGTGGTCTAGTGGTTAAGATTCAGTGCTCTCACTAGCGCGGGTTTGTTTTCAGGTCAGGGGCCTGCACCACCTGTCTGTCAGTTGTCATACTGTGACGGCTGCGTATTGCTGTGATGCTTAAAGCTATGCCACCAGTATTTCAGATACCATCAGGGTCACCCATGGTGGACAGGTTTCAGTGGAACTTCCAGACTAAGACAGACCAGGAAGAAGGACCTGGCCACTCACTTCCAAAAAAATTGGCCATGAAAACCCTGTGAATAACAGCAGACCATTGTCTGATATAGCGGAAAGGTGAGAGGATGGCACAAAAAACCAGGCAGGGTTCAACTCTGCTGTACACAGGGTCTCTAGGAATCAGAATCAACTTGACAGCAGTAACAACAAATTTTCCCTCCGGAGCCCCTGTGCTGCCTATACCAGTCAACCCTTTTGATGTCCACAGATGTTATCAACCTTAGCCAGTTTCCTCCTGCATGTACCTCAGGCAACTTCTCTGTCAAGTTTTGTTGTGTGTATACAGCTTATAATGATATATTATTATTCATTCTATGCTCCTGTCATTCTTTCTAATAACGTAGCTAAACCTCCAGATATTATACTCATGGTTTTTGCTTCCAGAGTCCTATGACCCTTTACAAAGACCAAATGTCGCCTCTTCCATGAAGCCTTCTTTGGCGAAATTAGCTGCTCATGTGCTCTTCTCCCAGACTTTGATCCTGCCTCTGTAAAGTCACTTATAAGGAATTATATTTGACATTGTGTTCTCTTTCAACTTGGGACACCCTAAAAGTAGAGCCCACAGTACTTGTGTGTGACTGATGCTCAATGCCATGGGTACATAGTAGATGTTTGCTGAAAGTTGAATGGATGAGCGTAAGAATGAGTAAATTCAGGGAAGGTTAAAAAAAGATAAAGGAAGACAATAACTTGTTGAGGAAGTGATGTAAGTAGTAGTGAGTGGTGGAATGCCTCAAATGGTTATTTCAGCTGTTTTTTGTTGAAGTAGAAAAACTTGTGAAATTATGCTTCCCCAGCCCAGGGATACCGGGAGAAAGAATGATCTCAGCCAGGGTGACAGTTCTTAGTATTGACAGATGTACCCAGAGCTGCTCTGCAGTTCCCGTGCTTGAAGGTAAACGAAGGGAGGAAGAGGATTTGGTCCAACTGCACTGGATGCTTTTGCTGGCGAATCAGTGGCTGTTATTCTACACTATGTGGACAGAGAATGTGTGTCTTATTTTATTATTTTATTTTGCTCTTCAACAAAGAGTGATTCTTTCCTACCTCTTTGAATAAATGAGGTCAGCCAACCAACGCATGGTTCCTTAATATCTTCTGTTTTCTAAGCACTCTTGAAAAATTAGGGGGAAAAATAAAAAAGACAAGACTCTCTCCCTTTAAGGAGATTGTAGTCCAAATAAAATGTATTTTTAACTGTTCAGCCTTAAAAAAAAATTTAAAGTGAAAATCACTTACAGTCTCAGCACTTAAAACACTTGGTGAGTTGACCTGTCTTTTGTCAAGGCCTAGAGAGACAATGAGAATCCACTAGCAATGAGTACTCCTAGCCTCCAGATTCTGATCTCTACACACCATTTCTCACTAAGAGGATCCAGGGCTCCTTGGAGAAATGGTTTGATTCTAGATCTGGGGCTGGAAATGAGCCAGAAAGATAACAAGCTATTGATGAATAATGGGGTCTTACCTAAAGGACACAGGAACCGACCTGAATGGGCCCCCACTGGCCAAAGATGGGACAATTTGAACATCAAAAAAGAATGAGATGGCAACCAATTGAAACACCAGATATATGAAAATGCCCCAGTTCATAATGATGCTAAGTAATATGTGACTCACTGGTCATCACTGGAGGTGGCTGGGGCACCAGTTCTCTACTCCAGTAAGTAAAGAGAAAGACCCAACCATTTGTTAACCCTCCTTTCTGTGTTTCAGGATAACCAAATGGCTCATGTAGAAAAAATCCTTCCTGGGGCTGGCCTGGTGGCGTAGTGGTTAAGTTCATGTACTCTGCTTTGGTGGCCCAGGGTTCACAGGTTTGGATCCCAGGCATGGACCTAGCACCACTAGTCAAGCCATGCTGTGGCAGCATCCCACATAAAATAGAGGAAGATTGGCACAGCTGTTAGCTCCGGGCCAATCTTCCTCAAACAACAACAACAAAACAAAAACAAAAAAAGAAGAAGAAAAAATCCTTCCTTACTATTTTGTAATCCTTGATAAGATAATAGATCTGGGCAACAATGTATAGCAGATGCTCAAATCCATTAGGATAAAGGTCGATAGGAACTTTCTAATGGATGGATCACACTAACAATTGAACGTAAGCATTTAACTCTGGAGACTCCACTAAAATGATACCAAAGTCGTCAGCCGGTGGGAAAGCTGAGAGGCATTCCAAGTTCCTGTGCCCTGTAGAAGCTCCAGAAAGCAGTAGGCACTCTGGATGGGAGTGTGATGAGAGCAGTAGAAGTAGGAGAAGTTGCTGAGAGTCATCTCATGAATTGGTTATATCCTCAGATCTCCTCCTCTGCTCCTGGAGCAGGTGGCTGTCCCTCTTCCACCCCAGCAGAAGACTGGTATTTCACCTGATGGCAATTGAAAAGAGTGTGTATCTGGCTGGGAGTCACCAGGCACAGCTGGAGAGGAGGGCCCCACCCAAATCAAGGGGAATAAGTGAATATTGAGATGTTCATCCCTTCACTTGGCTTCCATAGAACTCTGAGAATGCCCACAGCCAGGCTTGTACCCCACGGAGGCAATTCTTCCATGGAAAAACTACCAGACCAAAAGAAAAGGCCCCAAGCAGAAGCACAGTAGGATCCCTAATGAACCAGCACAGCAGGAGTGCCATGCGGTGAAGCCCATAGCAGCTGGGCCCCACTCATGTGCGTTATTCATGTGCGTTATAGTACTCAATGTGTACACTCTTGTCTCTATAGAAAAGCCATTCGCAGCTAAGCTGAGTAATATACCACAGGTACTTTTCCTTCTTGGGTAGCTTTGCAAGTGCATTAGGCATCACAAATGAATTCATTTCCGTCTTCATTTTGGCAGTGTTTACTGAGAGAGCATAATTCAGCTTAATAAGATATCTAAACCATGAGCACTCTGCCTAATAGGCAAATTAGGTCATTTGCATGCTATCAGCTGCAGCTCTTTGGCAGATTTATCATCTATAAATTGAAGGTGATTTGATTATTGAAATAATTTTGTTCATGTTGCAGATTAACATTACTGTATTGTATTCAAAATTAATTCTGGTCGCATTTCTGCCCTCCTGTTCTCTAGAGAATGATGCTTGGACACAGAAAACTCCTGTGGCAGCAGTTTGCCCCTTTCTGTGTGTGCCTGAGATCTATGAAGTCCTTGGCTGGATATTTGTTGTTTATGGTCACCAGTCTTAGTGGAGCACTTGGCCTCACTTTGTGGCCATTTACTCTTTCTCTGTCGACTTTCTCCCATTTCCTTCAGTGCAATTGCATGGTAATGATTACAGTTAGCAATTGTTTCACTGTTCTCAGTGCTCATCTGTACCAGTCACTGTTTTCTGATGTGTTATCTCATTTGATCCTTAGCAATTCCTTAGTTAGGAAGTTAAGGCTCAGAAAGGCTGAACCGCTTCCCCTAAGGTGGTCACACACAGACAGGGAGAGACCTAGAAAGTGTCTGTTTATTGGGACCTGGTCTAACTCCGTTGCCCTAGGTCGCCCGGATGGTTGTGTCCTCCCATTACTCTTCTCCCCAAGTCCTCCATCTCTCCAGTTGGCAGTGACGGAGAAAGTAGAGGCCTGGAGGGAACTCCCTTTCCCACACCCATCCCAATTCCTAACTTTCCTCCTTCTTCTAAACAGCGTAGGGAGAAGACCGCAGACTTACTGCCAGACACACCATCTTTGACAAGTGGTTTAACTTCACTTGGTCTTAGTTTTTTCATTTGCAAAATGGGCACAGTAATGGCTGCCTTCCTGAGTTAGTACGAGTTTTAGCGCAGGAAAGTCTCTTGAGCTCTGGAGTGTTATAGAGTCTGTGAGCGTGTGTCTAGAGCACGTCCCAGACAATGAGCAAGTGTTATTTATTATTACCTATGTCCTGTCTTCTTCCCTCCTAGTGAAAGGGATGGGGACGGGGTGAGAAAGACAGTCTTACCTCACAAAGCTCTATTTTTATACCAAAAACGTTGACTTGTGGTTGTTCACTTAAATATCTATTATACAGATGGACTATAAAACCCTTGGGGACAGGGCCTGGCATTTGTCTTGGTACCTAGTAATTGCTGGAAAAATATTTAAATAATAAACTGATTCTCCAGTCCTGCCTGCCTATTGACTTTCTTGGAATTTGGTAAGGATTTATTCTGTTGGAAAATGAAATCTCCTAGGAGATCGTAACTTAATTTCCTTTTTATCCATAGGTCCTTAAAGGGAGCAGCTGCTAGTGATTATTTGAATAAATTGAATAAAGCTTCTACTTTTTGTTTCTTGTGGTCACTGCTTCTTTATTTCTGTCAGAAGATTAGACTCATTGGGCTGTCAGGGGTTGGGTAGAGAATTTTATTTTTGCTCAAAACAAAAGAAAATCCAGAAGGCTCTCACTTTTGCTTTTGTTTAATTAGCCTTTATTTTGTTTTTATTTTCTCTTCAGAAAAGAAAGACGTGACCCAAAGCCTGGAGAACTATACGTCCAAATGTCCTGGGACGATGGAACTCATCACTCTCCCAGATGGCCTCGTGCTGCCTCCGGTGCCCTTCACCAAACTGCCCATTGTCAGGTAGGACAGACCCTTCTGGAATGCGAAGGGTGCCCTGTGCTCCAGAACGTTTCCCTTCAGTCTGATAGTGAAGGTGGGTCTTCAGAAGCATTTTCACTTTTTGTTGGCTATGTATGTGGTCCAATACCTCATGAAATCTCAGCAGCCGCCCTATGAGGTGTGAGTATTTTATAGACGGGAGAGTCAAGGCCAGTGCCTTATGTAACTGCCATAGTCGTGTGCCTGTGAGATGGCAGAGCCAGATGCAAACCCCTGTCTGTCTGCTTCCAAAGCCTGCGTCCTGAGCGCTCTGCTGTGATTGAAACAAACTCAACCTGTCACTCTTCTCCTCACAAGCTTCCAGCAGTTCCCCGTTTTCCTAGACTGGGATCCCTCACAACACAGCACAGCTCTTCGGACAGACCAGGCGCCTTCCCACTCGTGTGCCTCTGCTCCTGTTCCACCCTCTCCCTGGAGTTCATCTTTCTTCTCCTTGACTTTATTCTTTCCTGATACTTCCTCCTGCTGTCACCACCCTGCCGTTGGTTACAAGAGACTTCTGGCTTTCCATAGCTCCCACTGCCCACCTCTCTCACAGTGTTTGCACTGTGTGCAGTCCTGGAATCCCTTTTTATGTGACTGTCTCTCTTCACAGATTGTAAGATTTTAGGGAGCAGAGGCCCTTTGGCACGTGCAAAGTGGGTACTAAAAAAGGTTTCTGAACTACTCTCCTGAAATGATTTCTGATTTTCTGAAAGATTTGTTTGAAGACTGAAAAGAAACAGTTGAGACTTGATATTTTGCTGTTCATAGAAGTGCTATGACCTTAGGATACCATGTGATGAAGATGCTAAGCATCTTTGAAATGCTCTTCGCTTGGCTGTTGTTTCTCAGGTTCCACTTGGCCTTGCGATACTGTGGAAGGGGCTTGGGTGTGCCTCCCAGGTCCATGACATTACATGAGCAAGTCCCTTTACCTTCCTGGGCGTCAGTTTGCTTATCAGAAAAAAATTAAGAAAGAAAACCCATGACATTAGGTCATTAGAAGAATTCAGTGAAGTAACATGTAAAAGCGTGTGGTCTGGTGCTTAATAAATGTGCGTTTTCTCTCTCCATGCGTTTCCTTGGGGACAAGTGTAATACTGCCAAATGAAATGGTTTTGTTCCTGAAGCGAGAAATGTATGCTCCTGAGAAGTGAGGGCAGAAAGGGTCAGTGTGCACAGAAGTCCCTGGCAGGCTACCCTTGAATTTTAAGAGGATGTCCCAATGGGCACTTGTGTAGTTCATCAGACAGAGTTGGCAGGCTGCCCCATCTAAACGTTGGCTAGGCTGTGGCCTGAAAAGGTGCTCTTGCTGCTACTTGGAATTTCCGGGAGCAGACCTGCAGTCCCTCAGCGTGGAGGGCCCCCTGGGAAGGGTGCGGTGGTTCTGCTGTGCGTGCTGCTTCCTCATCGCTGATACAAACTGGGGAGGTCAGGGTCCTTGCTGGGCCTTTCTGTGGTAAGACTTAAAGTGGAATGTGTTTGATTTGGCATTTTTTTAAAAAATTAAAGACTAGAAAAGTCTTTCTTCATAATTTTTTATCATCATGACCTGGATAATTTGTACATTTAGATAGCCATGCATAATAGAATATCCTGAACCTAGTAGAACATTCTGGGCTTTTGATGCTGCATCTAGACCTCCACGCTCTCAGGCCTTTTGTCAGTGGAGCTGGGGAGGGTTGGTTCTGGCATTTTATTGGGACTGAGGGAGAAAGTGCTCCTTCTCCTCGGAGAGACACTGGAAGAGAAACAGGCTGGGTCACAGAGGCAGCCCGGGGTGGAAGTTGGGTCTCTTGGGTTTGTTCTTCACTAGTGGCCTTGGGCCTTGGCCTCTGTGAGACTTAGTTTCCTTGTCTTTAAAATGGGCTTAAAAATTGCTCCTCACAGGGTTGTTTGTTTTGTTTTAGCTGAGCTGATACGTACAAAAGCATGGAGCCTGGTGCCGGGCACATGGTGAGTGCTCAGGACATCTTAGTTTTCTTCTTGGAGACATTTTTACACCTATATTTTTAAACAGTGAAAACTGAAGAAAATGCTGTAATATTAACATTTCAATCCCTTAGCTGTTTAAAAACATTAGCGAGAACAGTTTGGGTAAAAGCAGGATAGTCTGACATTTGGGCAAGTACTGTTAAGCCTGCTCTGAATGTGGTTTTTTGGCAGTGTGTCTCTTTACCATCAGGGTCTCTGTGGCCCGTGTTGAACTCCCTTCTGAACAGCTTGATCAGCCTTGCCCTGGGACCCAGGGCCATTTGTCTTGCCCAGTGTGGTCATGGACTCTTTTTAAAAATCTGATTTTATGTATTACCCACCATTTGTGTAAATGCGTTTTTAATAGATTTGGGGGACTTTGAGCTAGAGAAATAAGCCCTGTTTGTCCTGGTGCCTCATTCCTCCCTGATCTCTTTGAAAACTGAAAAGAAATACTGTGCAAGATTAGGTACAGGAAACCCAGTGGATGGGTTCTTTAGCAAAATGGAAGGAAATTTCTTTGGAACATTTAGAAAGTCAGAGTCTCACAGACTGCTTTGCTCCCCATTGCTTATAGAACAAGATCCAATTTGCTTGCTTTGTGGGGCTCACAGGCTCTCTGTGGCCAGCTCCGTCTCCAGACTTTGATTGTAAGCTCCTGTTCCTCTGGTCCCGCCAGCACCCCCGCCCTTGTGGGACACTCAGAGGCGGCCAGACGTGCACCGGGGCTTATTCCTTTGTTCAGGCCTCGTCTTCTGCGGGCAGTGCCTTTGCCTCCCTTCCTCCGCCTGATGGTAGTCATCTTTCAAGGTTTAGTTCAAGGATTATCTCCTCCATAAAGCCTTTGCCTAAAGCCATCCAGGTAGAGATAGCTACATCTTCTGTATAAATTATGAATCCTTTCAGCAGCGTTTGCTTACTTTAATGTGTTGGTCAGATTTGATTTTTGTGCTGTTTTCCCAAATTTTTGCCATTTGAATGTATGAAGAATGAGGATAAATGTGATGTCCTTGCTCCACAATTCTTCAGCCTCTATCACTTTTCTTTTTCCTTGTCAAAGTAAGATCTTTTTTCTCCGAAGATACACCATGGATCATACTTCCAGAACATGCTATATGCTGTTTCCTTCTCTAAACTTCTCTCTGTCACAATTATGTGTGACGGATACTGATGCATAAACATTTCTTTAGGTTTCAGAAAGGAAAGACAGTA
Organism: Equus quagga; assembly: GCF_021613505.1. Taxonomy (NCBI): domain Eukaryota; kingdom Metazoa; phylum Chordata; class Mammalia; order Perissodactyla; family Equidae; genus Equus; species Equus quagga. Next base: position 4,131,168 of record NC_060282.1, read on the forward strand.
ACTAAAATTTATTGATGTATCTTATGTTTGCCAAGCATTAATGAACTCTCTTCATGTAAAATTGGAAAAACTGTAAGATTTTGTTCGGTAGTCTTGTATTCAAATCCTTTATTTTGCAGTTAATTGAGTGACTTTGATTGAGCCCTGTTTCCTCTTCTCGAACTTGGGTTGGTGATACAATCCTCTCATATATGGATCAAGTAGAAATGCAGGAATGCGATTTGTGAGCAGGAAAGCTCTCTGCAGACACGAGTTCTTACGGAAGTTTGAGGGGTCTTCCTCTCATTCTTTAGAAGTCACTTTGCTATTCCCTGCCAGGTGTGACTTGTTTGTATGTTACATTGAGTGAACTGAACTAAGTTCCGTCACTCTCTCAAGAAATGCTGAATGAAAGGTAACTTTATTTATTTTTTAATTCATGTTATCCACAGCCAGCCAGTCTCAGAGCTGGAAAATCGAAGAGTGGTAATTATGTTGACCCAGACGTCTTTTTTGCTCCTCATATTAGCAGATCATTGTCTCACTTCTCAGAATATTGAACCAGTTATGGAGCTGGTGAACTCTGGTGTGGAAAGGAATCTTTCACTGTGAGGTTACTGTAGACACGATGGTGGGTTTCCCCCTTTTTCTTTCTTTCTCTCTCTTTTTTTTTTAACCAGATAAAATACCAAATCACTGTTAGAAGGTATGTGTTTTGCTTGGTCTCTCTGTGCCCAAGTTTTATCATTTGGAAAGTAAAGAGTTGGTCGTTCTTCTTCATTTCACAAAGATGTAAGTGCCGGGATTGGTACTAATTGCCCAGATGTAGAGATAGAAGATACATCTCTTACTTTAGAGTTCTAGCCTAGTGGGGGAGACAGGCAAGTGTTACCATGGTTAACCTCCTTCCCCATGAGGAGCTCTGACACCTGTGCTGGGCTGCTGCCACTCCCACGGACCCTTCTCGCCTGCTCAGGCTCTGCTTCCCCATCCTCGGCATTCCCTCCAGCCTGACACCTGCTCCTGTGCCCCGCTGGCTCTGCCCTCCCTAATGGCTTCAGGACTGAATTGCTGGGGGCAGGAGGGAAAGGGGAAGGAAGCTTTTTCATCTGTTTTGATCAATAAATAAGCTTGCCCTTAGGATTTGGGTCCAGCATGAACTGGGCTCACCCAAAAATGATTTTAAGTGATTGTGATGCAGGTACTTTTGCCTTATTTCATAAAACATTTGAGGCTGCTCATATAAATATTTTGTTAAAAATAGTTAAAGTCACTTGAGAGAAAGGAAAGTTAGGGTGGGACAGGGAAATGAAGTGATAGTTAGTGCACAGAAATCATGAGATCCTCCATAGTGGCTGGAGATGGGGAAAAGCGAGATTCTGATATAGCTGGCTAGCTAGCTAACTAACTAACTAACTAACAAACAAGTAAAGAAGGGAATGTGTTTGGTTAGAGGATTCTCTGTCTCATAAACAGACACGTACTGGTCACACTGGAGAAATACACCTCTTCGTGGTAATGAGGCTTAAGGAAACTCCTCTTGTGGATTCTCTTAAAGAGAACATTTTGACATGTTGAGTAACATTCTCAACAACATCCCCACAGAGTTGTGAAGCAGGTTCTCATGGTTATTTTTCAGTTAGCATTCCTCGGTGCAAACTGAGGCTTGATGCCGGAGCAGGATCGAGTAAACCCAGCTCTCCAGAGGACCCAGCACTGTGGTCCAACATGCAGCACTGCTCTGGACTGCGTCTCTGTGTCCCCCCAAATTCGTATGCTGAAGCTCTAATTTCCCCAGTGGGATGGTATTTGGAGGTGGGCCTTTGGGAGGTCATTAGGCTTAGATGAGGTCAGGAGGGTGGGGCCCCCATGATGGGATTAGTGCCCTTCTAAGGAGATGAAGGGACCAGAACTCTTTCTCTCCTCCATGTGAGGATACAGTGAGAAGGCAGCCATCTGTGAACCAGGAGGAGGGCCCTTATCAAGAACCCAACCATGCTGGCAGCCTGATCTTGGACTTACAGCCTTCAGAACTGTGGGAAATAAAAGTTTGTTGTTTAAGCTGCCCGGTCTCTGGTATTCTGTGATAGCAGGCCAGCTGACTGAGACAAGCACTCTCATAGTCTGGCTTGTTCCAGCCATACAACTTAGAATAATAGAGTAATGGATGGACTGCTTATACATCAAGCATTCCTTCATGAATGTGATTTCTCATAAGTAAGCTTTTGGCAAGAATTAGGCAGCAGAGAACTCAAAATTATATTTTCAGGCAAGAAAAAAAGATGGTAGGTGTTCTGTGATGCTGGTTGAGGGTGGTAGACCTGTATTCTTGGTATTCAGTCAGTGCCTGGAGCACGGCAGGTGTTCAGTGAATTTGTGTGGGATGGTTAAATGTTCGCACCGCATGTGGGATTGTCGCCCTCTTACACAATCAGTGTTCCTCATCTCTCTCTGGAGAGGGCTGATGCAGTCCTTATGAACTGGCTCAGTGTTTTTCCTTAGCAAACAAGTCTGGGATCATTTTAATGTATTAACCAAATGTTTCAAGGACCTATGCCTGGGAACATGGACTTTATCAGTTTAATTAAAAAAATGTCAAGTGAGGCGTTGCAAGTCAACCCCGGTAGCCATAGGATGAGGTCAGTAATATGTACAGTTGAAGACTAAAACTCCTGATAAGTGTTACAGAATAAGTTGGTTGAAAAATGACCACATCTGTGAGTGAATTATCAGGCTTGCTGTATAGAATTGTTAGACATAGCTAATTTAATGTTGGTGGTGCCTCATAATTATGATTTTGGTTTTGGAAGAGATGATTGGAGCCATTTTTTTTTTTCTGTTGAGGACTTTCCTAGTTTTTGACAATGGAACCATTTCATCAGTTTATAGGGAAATATTTACCTGTTCTGTGTAGCATGGGAGCATGAACTGGGCTGACCCAAAAATGGTTTCAAGTAATCATGATGCAAGTTAATAAAAAAAAAAAGGGGCCAAAGTACATCCTTGTTTTAATTCCATTCTAAAATCCAGTTAATCACATATTTATTGAGTGCCTTGACCCAATGGTAAATGCTGGGGCTTCAGTAATGGTCAAGCATGAGGCCATTTGCAGGAGGCTGCCAAACCCATATCCCGTTACTACCACCCAGAGTTAAAGCAGAGGAAAGTTCAATTAGAACAATAGAAACCTTATTCCCTACAGAATTCCCCACAAAAATGATAATATGCACAAAACCCAATACTAGTCATGTAGATTATTCATACACTACAAGTTGTGAATTATCAAAGAAGACATTGGAGTCGAGTTTAGATTCCATTTACAGTGAACCAGCGAGTCTCTAATTTGGGGCTGGGGCGGGTGTTGGCTGACTGTCTTTTGATGAACTGACATGGAGCTCCTTCAGGCTGGCAAAGGGCTCTGCAGTTAATGAGGGTGTTATATTGACAAGGATCAGAATGTGCTTTGTGTTGCTTTGAGTGGCTTTGGTGCTTTTTTTTCTTTTTAAAGATTTTGTTTTTCCTTTTTCTCCCCAAAGCCCCCTGATACATAGTTGTATATTTTTAGTTGTGGGTCCTTCTAGTTGTGGCATGTGGGGTGCTGCCTCAGCATGGCTTAATGAGTGGTGCCATGTCTGCACCCAGGATCTGAACCAGTGAAACCCTGGGCTACCAAAGCAGAGTGCACGAACTTAACCACTTGGTCACGGGGCCGGCCCGCTTTGGTCCTTTTAAAACTTAAACTTGTAAGTTAACTATACTGTTTGAGGAAGGATTATAGGCATTTATTCAAAAAGTGACTTAGTGCTACAACATTCAGGGCAGTTTCTCTTGGTTTATGAAACAGGGCAAAGTTGGCCTCCCAGAGACCAATCGGGATGTGTCTTCTTCTGTGATATCACAAAGTTCATGGCATTGTCTAGAATCTTCTGTCACACTTGGTATAATCGCCAAGCCCATAACCTCCCTATGGATTTCTGAAACTAGAGCTTTTTGAATATAATAAATGTATAGCGGCATTCAGGAGCAAGAGTGCAGTGGTGGCGCATCGTAAACCTGGCTGGCATGCTGTGCCCTTTCCAGCTGTCTCAGTCATGCCTGGGCTTCGAGGGGTGGGTGGCCTCCACATGGTTCTGAATGTGGGGCAGGGGGGCCAGTTTCAGTTGTTGCCTGTCTGTTCAGCAATATCCAGTAGGTTCTTAGATAAGTTCCTACCATATATACGGTTGAGGGACTAAAGACCAAGGAAGAAAATGTGCCTTGTTTTTTCTTGTGTCATTCCTCTCAACCAATTTGTTTTATGTCGCTTTCCTAATTAGTGTCCCACTGTTGCTTTGCATGGTCCCAATTAGGCACAGAATGCTGAGGAAAGTCAGGTTTTTGAAATGTCAACAGTTTCCAAACGGAATCTCTAAATATAATCCTTGTCTTGGATGCTTTATCCCTGGAATTCTGCTTTGCTGTTGGCAGCATCGTAGACTAAATGTAATACTGTTGGTTCTGCAGCGCTTCATGCTAAATGCATTATGTTTCCTTTCGGTCAGATGCCATGAACAATTGTTTTTCTGTAGGGTGCGTTTTATAAAGAGACATTCGATGTTAAATTTTGAGTTATGAATGAGTGTTGCGACTGCTTGTTGGGTTACTTTTCTGGCTGACCATGCCCTCAGACATCCTTTGCATATTTCAAGAACCTTTTATGTGACCCGGAATTTCTGTGCTTGCATTGATGATTCCTGTAGAATCACAGATGACGTCTCACTTTTAGGTGGTGACTGTGATGTGGAGTAGAAAGCTATTTGTGTTCCAAAGAAACCCGGAATCATTTTACAAACGAGTGAACTCTAAGGCTCAAGTAAACTGTGCCCTGTTCCACGGTTCAGCAGCATGCTCACAGCACGATTGGGACCAGAACCTAGTTTCTTTACTCCAGTCCAGTAGTGGGATCTGTGCACCAGGGACTTGGCTTTCTGTGTTTATAAACAAGTATTGTTTCAAGGAGGGGAAGAGAAGGGCTTTTGCACACCTGCTGTGGTCAGGCACTATTATAAGGACTTTACATGTTAACTCACTTAGTCCTCAGAGTAACCTGCTACAGTTTGAAGGTATCCGCTTCAGACCACTCCTCTGCTGCCTGAGTGTGGAATCAATAGAAAGAAACATCTGTCTCAGGCAGATGGAAAAACAGCAAACGGCATGGCTCAGGTTGGCCATGTGTTACCCCAGTCTCTAGCAAAGCTGGGCAACTGTACGCTCTTTCATAGGGGCAGGCCCCTTTCGCTCCATGCAGAGAGCAGGACAGATGTGCTCTCTGCAGCAGGCAGGCCCCAGGAGGAGGGCCTGAGCAGTGCACCCCTGGTTCTCCTTCCAAATTTACCACCTCCCTCAGGAGGAGTGAGGGACGGACAGAGTGAGGTCAGGACTGTTCCTCTAAGGACATCCCTCCCCGTGGAAACATGGAACTAGGGAAGCGAAGTGTTCTCTTTCCCCACAACATTTTCAGATACCTATTATTTTTCCTAAGTGAAAAAATTGAGGTCCAGGGAGATGAAGTAATCTGTGCAAGTTGTACAGCTGGTGGGTCCTTCAGACTACAGTCAGCATCTGCGCACTGCTGAAGGGTGCTTCTCAGGAGCCCACTGAGAACCCACTGCAGGCGAGTCCCTTTTGGTTGGACGTGTGTGGACATAAGATGCACATCAAGTGTGGTGTCGCGGCCAGCTTGTAGGTTGGCTCATCGTGGTCCAGCGCAGTGCAGCAGGTGCTTTTTGATCGTTCACAAGGGCCTGGGATTTGTAAGTGTTAGTAATGAACTGCTTGGCCTTGAGTCTATAGTTTTGAAAGATTTAGAAGCTGAGTTTGAAATTCAACCTTCGGGAGTTCATTCATTCAACGTTTACTGAGAGCTGCGCATTAATGTGTTGCTCTAAGCACCGGACTAGAGACAAATAAGGCCCTGGGTGCCCCGTCCTCAGAAAGCTCACAGCTGAACTGAAACAGATAAAAAATTAAGTGACTCTGATCTTGTGTGATGAAAGCATACTGGGATATGTGCAGACAAGGGAGTCAGAGAACGTGTGTAAGATGTAATCCTTGGTCTGAAGAATTTTGGATTGTAAGCTCTGTCTGCTTCCTTGGTTACTGTGGGAAATAGATGGGAATCATGCGTGTGATCCTGACCCTCAGGGCTGGGACGTTGTCAGTGCCTGTTTGTTGAGTGCTGTAGGGATGCTCGTGCACAGGATAGGCTGGCACTATGTGTCTGAGATTCCCTCCAGTTGAGAAAGGAGGTGATTTTGTGGATTACTGCAACAAAGGTTTGTGTCTCATTCACACAAAGTCAATGCAAGTTGGGCAGTTCTCCAGGGCAGCTGACCTCCCTGAGGTTACTCAGTAATCCAGGCTGCATCCAGCTTCTGCTCCACCTTCTCGATATCTGGCCATGATTGCCACATGGTGGAAGGGAGAGCTGGAGGCTGGCACACTGCTTTAAAGTGCTTTATCTCAGAGGTACGTGTGTTGCTTCCTCTGACAACCCGCTGGCCGTATCTTCCTGCAGGAAGGCTGGGGGTGGGGAGAGGAGGAGCAGTAGATGTGGCAGGAGCAGTAAGTGTCACTGCCAAACCTTCCAATCTTCCCCCTGCCTCCACCCCTTGTCCTTTCAGTCTCTGGCCAGAGAATATTCCAGATCCTAACCCCCATCTTGCCTAGTTGGGCACAAGGGAGGTGACAGGTGCTGTGGTTTAAGAGCACAGTGTCTCCTGCTGTCACCAATTTCCAGCCATGGGATTTGGGCAATATTTTAATCTCTCTTGTGTCAATTTCCTCATTGATAATGTGGAGACAGTAGTAATAGTACCCAGTCTAGGAAGGTGCTTGTGATGTTTAATTGAGATAATACATATGAAGTGGTTAGCATGGGGCCTGAATGTCCTCAGGCTCCATAGATTGTTAAATCTTCAATAAATGCTAGCTAATTGATCTGAGCATGAGTATTGATTAGCAGACATCCACAGCTGGGAAAGCAATTTAAGATACAGACTATGCTGATGGAGAATAAGTCATTCACTTAAATAAAGCAGACGCCACTATTAACCCTTGCACATGGAACCCTTGGATATTACAGATCAAGGCTGCACTTCTGTTTGCCATGGGCCTGCCCATCAGGAAGGAGAGAGGCAGCGAGAGAAGAGAACCAGCCTTTCTTTGCTGAGCAGTAGACACAGTACCAGGAGCGTGTAGTTGAATTCTCACAACAGTTTTGTGAAGGAGGGGCCTTGTCTGCATTTCATAGACAAGGAACCTAAGTTTAGAGAAGGCAGGGCATGTGTTCACAGGCATATAGCTGGCAAGTAGCACAGTTCAGTTTTCAGTCTGGCCCTTCTGACCCTAAAACAGCCAGAGCTGGAGCTGGCAGAGGGGCATGGCTGCCGCCTGGCCCCATGGAGTTGTTCTTATCTCCCAGAGTGGTCCTGAGTGATCGCCTGCACCGTTCTTCTGCATTGTCTTGCTGAGTTTGAGTGCTTTCTCTTCCCTCAGTTTATCTGCTGTTAGATTTACTGTTTTTCTAACGTGATATTTGGTATTTATGCTGAAACCAAGCTAACAAGGCGGTTGAAGTATTTTTGTTCCATTTGAAACAATAGGCGTGTGAAACTGTTGAACCTTCCTGCCAGCCTCCGGCCACAGAAAATAAAAAGCTTGCTGAATCAGAACGTGTCGACCAAGAGCCCATTCATCTACTCACCAATTATTGCACACAACCGTGGAGAAGAGCGGAACAAGAAAATAGGTAGGACCATTTATCCTGGCTTTCTAGCTGTACTCTGCCACTTGACTTCCAATGGCTTTTCTAGATTTTTAAAATATTAGGCTTCCAGTCCAGTCCATTCACGCATGTGCACACACAAGTATGAATGTATGCACATACTGTCCTGTGCACACACAGTATGTGTGCACACACTCTCATGCACACACACATAATGCATGCATGCACACACAGTATGCATGCATGTACATACGCTGATGTGCACACTCAGTATGCATGCATGTGCACCCTCTCATGTGCACACGGTATGCATGCATGCACATACTCATGTTCACACACAGTATGCATGTGTATGCACACTCTCATATGCACACACAGTATGCATGCGTGTGATGCTCTCATGTAAATTTATTCAGTTTGCTGCCTTTGTCAGGCAGTTGCCCATGGATCTGATTTTTAAGAATCTATTTCATAAAAGGTGATTTTTTGTGTAAGTTCTAGAAACCAGAAGACCTCTGTTGTTTGAGACTTATACAAACTACAGAAGAGTGCTAAGTGGAGATCAGAGTGGTTTTCCAAGGCCTGAAGTGACTTCTGAATCATCAAAGATTAAAGGTTGACTTATGTTCAGGATGGACTGGGGGATAAGGACATTATACTATTTTCGCCTTTGAACACTGCACCCCTCGTTTTGTATCAGAGCTAAGGATAGCCAGTTCTGAGATGCCCGATGACTCAGCGAGGAAAGATGGGATTCTGTTGCGGCATAGATTGGGCAGGAACACTGTCAGTTTTGAGAATCTCTATGTGCTTTTCTTTGTGCAGAACTCCCTGGTTACTTGCCAGCACCTGGCCTGCTCATTTCCTTCCTAATAGCAGACCCCATGGGCTCATGTGTGCCACTACTGCTGTCCCTTTGTGTCCTTCCCTGCCAGCCACGAGCTGATGTGCCACGGTGACAAAGCTAAAGGATTGAGAGTCCCAGCCCTGGTTGGTGATTGCCACTTCCCTCTAAGGAGTTTCACCAGAAGACCTGCGATGCTTTTGCTCTCTGCTGTTGGAATTCAGTGCTTTCTTCTCCTTCTGTTTTCTTTATTTCCACTCTTCATTGCTATACCCTCAATGTAGGAAAAAGGCATCCTGACTCCATGAGGCCCTTCTTCCCAGGACATGGGACATTGCCTTAGAATACCACCCACACCCCAAAGCATGGACCATAGGCTCTCCCTGAGCTGGCTCTGCCTCACAGTCCCACCCGCACTCCGTCTGCCTTTTCGTTTTCACCTTCTGCCTTTCTCACTCCTGCTCCTCGGATCCAGCTGCATGGCTCCTTTCTGTGCTTTGAACATAGCGTTCTCATTCCAGTCTCCGGGCATTGTGCTTGCTCTGCCCTCTGCCTGGAGCTCATCCCTTGTGCCGTCATTGGCTCACTCAACCAGGCCATCCTCAGAGAGGCCCTCTCTGACCCCCGCACCTAAGAGGCTGCTCCTCCCGTCACTCTGCCTTCACTGCCTGGGTTTCTCTTCACAACACTTACATATACGTTCGTCTCTGTATAGAATTCAAGGCCAAAGGAACAATATAAACATTAGGCACCTCACATAATCTCAGGAAGATTTCTTATATTAATACCAGCACTAGAATTGCATAATAAACCTTATGCACAATATTAAGTTATGTGAACACCTTAAAAATGAAGTGTTTCCTAAGACAGGGCATAACTTGGGGAGGAGCATTAAAAAGACCTTGTGCTTTTCTGTAATGGTAATCATTTCTTTTATTCAAATTGTGTTTTATAAGAAGCTATCATATTTTAGTTCATTTAGTTTTCCCAGTGTTTTTGGAGGAAGTAATTTTTTTCTGCCTTTTACAGATGAAGAAGCTAACTCAGAGAGATGACTTCCCAAAGTACTCAGCTGGTTTAGTGGCCAAGCGAAAACTTGAACTCACGTCTTTTCAGACCTAGTGTACAGCTCCTACCAGTGCCCTCCCGCTTTCTCTAATGTCACACTCTCGTGGCGTGGGCCCAAATTCATGATAACGCACAGTCCCTGCCCTCAGCACATTTTCCGGGTCAGTGCAGGCAGGCAGGACACAAGCACATGAAGAGTTGACTACGAGACAAGCTGTAGATCAGAGTTCTCTGAAACTGCGGACTTGTCACTGGCAGTACCCGTGACTTACCTACTGAGCTTGGACAGACAAGAAGTGCTGGATGAACTGGACACCTCAGACTTTGAAAGGCCTCCTGGGGGCCCAGAAAGCAGTATTGTCCCTGAGGAGTAGGGTGAGCTTCCCAAGGAGGGGCTCAGAGGCTCTGGTTGTTCATTGTTTAAAATGAGAAGAAAATAGGGGCCGGCCCGGTGGTGCAGCAGTTAGGTTCGCACGTTCCACTTTATCAGCCCCGTGTTCTCCGGTTCGGATCCCGGGTGCGGACATGGCATTGCTTGGAAAGCCATGCTGTGGTAGGCATCCCACATATAAAGTAGAGGAAGATGAGCACGGATGTTAGCTCAGGGCCAGTCTTCCTCAGCAAAAAGAAGGGATTGGCAGCAGATGTTAGCTCATCTTCCTCAAAAAAAAAGAAAAAGAGAAAATAAGGAAGAAATATGCCCTTGAAAACCGGCATCTGATTGTAAATTATAACATTCTGAACACATGAGCCCTAAGTATCTAGCACACTGCAATCTCTACCTGCGTGTGTGTGCATGTACGTATGTGTGCATGTATCTTCATTGGTCACTCCTTCATTGGTTCATTGGTTCATTCCCTCATTCGTCAGTAAACTCCCCTCGAGTTTCTCCTGGGTGTCAGGCATGTGTCAGCTCTGGTCCTGTGGTTCTGATGGTGAACAAGGCAGTCGTGGTCACTGCTGTTATGGGGTGTAGGTAGAAATTGAAGGGAAGTAGTAAGTAGTAACTACAAGAAGTAGTTAAGTATAGGCAAGTGGACAAATAAGTAAAATAATGCCTAGTTTTAATTAGTGCTATTAAAGAAATAAAAGTGGGTTGAAATGGAGAAAAATATTCTTTTCTATGGCATGGAAGCCTGTGCCTTTCCTGACTAAATATTTTTAATAAATATATTTAAGATGACAAGATTTTGAGTTTTCTCTGACATTGAATGGTTTCCATTTGCATCCTGGGAAATGATTTTGCTTGTTTATTCTTGCATCCATCATGTAGGCATCGATTCCCCTATTATATGTCAGGCATTGTAAGGGGTACACACAGATGTTTACCAAGATACTACCTCTTGGTCCTCCGACTCTTACCTGCCCTTCTTACTGTGCTGCTCAGGCTAACAGCCTGCAGATGACCTTTCCCCTGCTCCCCGGCTGCTGGATTCGTTAGGGTCTATCAGGCAGCTCTTGCATGGGGGTGATTGTGCAGGAAGGCAGAGGTAGCCTCCGTGGCGGTGACAGTGGTGGTACAGGATGATGCAGCCTTGCCTGCGTTAGTGATCACAGCAGCAGCAGCAGCAGCTCTGTCTCCATTGTCCAGCAAAGGCTGTCACCTAATAAGGTGCCAGTAATGAACAGTAAATGTTCACCAAAATGAATGAATGGGGGCTGGCCTGGCATTAGGTTTGCGCACTCTGCTTTGGCAGCCTGAATCCCAGGCACGGCCCTACACACTGCTTATCAAGCCGTGCCGTGGCAGTCCCACATATAAAATAGAGAAAGATGGGCACGGATGTTAGCTCAGGGCCATTCTTCCTTAGCAAAAGAGGAGGATTGGCCACAGATGTTAGCTCAGGGCTAATCTTTATCTTCTTCTTCAAAAAAGAATGACTGATTAACTGCAACTGTTTCCTGGTTGTTATAGGGAGAAAGGCCCAATCAAGAAGGCATTTGTAGTGTGAATTTGAGTCTTTGACTTTCTAGTTTTAGTCTATTGATTTTGAAAGACAGCCTCAACCTCATACTCCTCCCCTACCCCACCCCACTGCTTCTCTGCTCTAGAGAACATGCTTGAGAGCTCTGGAAGCTAGGGAGTTGGGTGGACATCGTGGTTGACCAGGGAGGGCCAGGGGCTTCCCGGACCACCTCTGGTGTGCAGTATCTGTCTTCCCGTGGGAACACCTCCTTGGATCTTTCTGGAGGTGGAAGACTTGGGTCCTGTTTTAGCCCAGTGACTCACTGGCTCTTCGTGGTGGGCAAGTCACTTTCTGGCTCCTCTTTCCCTGGGTGGTCCTGGATTAGTCATCACAGAATTGATGAGGTTCTTCTCTCTTGGACCTTCTAGGAGTCTCTGGCTGCTCCTTTGGGGTCTTGTTAGGGTTGGCAATAAGCTGTCTCCCCAAAGAATGTTCTAGGAAAGTTTCACCCATTTTGTTTAGAGAAACTTCCAGAGGTAATCTAAGGCGACTAGAGGTAGGAGATTCCTTCTCAGGACCGGCTACATAATCTGTCGGGCCCAGTGCAAAGTGAAAATGTGGGGCCCCTTGATAAAGAGTGATTAAGAATTTGAGACAGTGACAGCACAGCGTTAAACCAAACATGGGGCTCTCTGAGCCTAGGGCTCTGTGGCTGCAGACTTGCCCCCCGTGAAGTCAGCCCTCCCTTTAATTTTTTCCTCTTCAATCTTAAGAAATTGTTCAGGCTTCTTTTTATGAAAATAATAGGTGAGATTTGTTGCAGAGGGCTTAAACAAACATTATCCAGTGATTTTCATAATTGCATGATGCTGTAGCCTGATATTCCTAATTTACAGATGAGAAAATTAAGATTGAGCAAATATAAATTACCTGCCTCAGCTCAGAGAGCTAGTAAGAGGCAGAATTCAGGCTCCAGCCCAGGTTTTATGGCTCAAAGCCCAGGGGCTTTTTCCTCTATGATATGGCTCCTCGTCACAGTGAGAAGCACCTGCTCATCTGGGCTGAGGATAAGTTCAGTGGGTGTTGCAAGATTTTTTTCTGAGATACAATAGAAGCTTTATCCCAAATGCATGTTATATGTTGAATACCCATGGGTAGGAAAATGTAATTTATATTCTGTGGCTTCTAATATCTTTTTGGCAATATACTCATCAGCGGGTACCTGCCTAGAGGTTTGAAGAATCACATATCTTTAACCTAAAATTGCAGTCTCTATAAGTGAATCTTTGTGTGTAACTGGGGGAGTTGTCATCACAGCAGAGGGTGTAGAGTATTAGAGCAGAAACCCCTGAGGGCAGTTTTTGATACTGTTTTCCACTCCACCTTGGCGCCATTTCCTGGTCTTTCCATCTGCATGTTGCTGACATCACCAACGTCCAGGTAAAACTCTGCACGAAGGTGATTGCAGCACATGTCCTGAGCTTGAGTGCAGTGGGTGAAGGGTTTTACGTAATTTGTGGTAGGACATTGCGGTGTGGCCAGACTTACTGCTGAGGGCGACAGCTGCCCCAGAGGCAGCGTGGTGGCCTGGACAGGCTGTGGCTGTTAGTGGACTTGGGCTGCAGCCTGGCGCTGCAGCTGGCATTTCCCACTGCACCACCTCGGACACGTGGTTTCACCTCCCTGGGCTGCAGTTGTGCCGTCTACAGAATGAGACAAGCGAAGCCAACTCGGAGGTTCTTCTGAGGGCCAAGTGAGACACTGTTTCTAAACTACCTGGCAGCCGTTCAGGTAAGGCTCTGAGTGGCAGTTGCATGCACTGTTCCCGTGCTGGGATGCAGCGAGAAATCAGGAGTGCTTCCTGCCAGATGGGTCCATCCAGTGATGTAGAAAGAGACGAGCTTGTCAACAAAAGCAACCAGAAGATGCTCTTAGTCCACGGATAACAGTCTGCGTGGGTGTGTGCGACACAGAGTAGGGAGGGCCTGATACAGAGTGGGTGTTTCATAGCCGTCAACTGCTACTCCTGCCCACCTTTTTGGGGACGAAGTATTGAGGAAGGGGCTCTTCCGTGTACTTTGACACGCTAAGGCTTGGAAAGGAGATGATCTCCTCCTTTCAGACAAAATACCTATTCATGTAATCAGTGATTTATCTTAGCCTTACCTTTAGTAGGCTAGGACCATGACAGTATAAGTGACTCCTTTCAGAATGGCAGGAAAATGATTTTTCTAATGATGACTTTTTGATTATGACAGAGAAAACAAACAGGCATAGCAAGGTGTTAGAACAATTGATGATTTCATCGCCATGAGGAGGGGGCCGGCGTGCTAACCACCTAGTCAGTGCTGGGCTCAGTGATGCCGCTGAAGGGCAGGCGTGTGAGCAGTGTGCTCTGGAGAGTGCCTGCTGTGAACCTCCTCTGGAAGGTTTGCACAGCCTGAAGGCCTTGGCGGCCAGGGTCAGGAGAGGAGGGATGAAGGAGGGAGGGGACCTGGGTTTCTGGAGCCAGCAGTGGGTAGAGCAGCAGAGTGAGAGGAGAACAGGTTTGGTGGAGCTGATTTTAGTCTCTGTGCAGGGTGCCTGGTGCAGAGTTTTTGGAAAAAGCGGTCTCTCTTGGGAAGCTCTGTGAAAGCTTAAGAATTCTAATCAGTAATCTTAGTATCTACTCTAGAAAAAGCTTTTTTACCCACCAGTGTCTGTTCTAGATGCCTCTTTGAGTTCAAAGGCCTAGGCTTGAATCCCTGTTGTGTCACTTACTAGCTCTGTGATTCCTAGGCACATTTATTGACCTGTTTGGACCTTGAGTACCTGCCTCATCACAATGGGGATGATAATGCCTATCTCACGAGGTAATTCTGAAGAGTAAGGAGATAACCTGCTTGAAAGTGCCTTATCCCCAACACATGTTAATTGATTCTGAAGTTCCTTCTGATTTGCCTAATCGAGTCTCTTCAAGGGAGGAGAGGGCAATGGAAGTGGGGATAGGTACTGTATTAGTTTTCTTTTGCTTTGTAACAAATTACCACAAACTTAGTGGCTTAAAACAACGTGGTTGTTTTCTCACTGTTTCTGTGGGTCAGGAGTCTAGCACGTGTTAGCTGGGTCCTCTCCTTAGGGTTTCACAGGCTGAAATCCAGGTGTCAGCTGGGGCCGTGTCCTTATCTGGAGGCTCGACTGGGGAAGATCTGTGTCCTAGCTCCCTCAGGTTGTTACTCATTCATTTCCTTGTGGTTGTATAACTGATGCCCCTCTTCTCTTGCCAGCTGTCAGCCAAGAACACTCTCACCTCCTAGAGGCCACTCCTGGGTCCTTGCCATGTGGCCACCTCCACAGGCCCTCTCCTTCTGTGAATCATTAGGAAGGGTATGGTCCTTTTTAAGGGCTCATCTGATTAGATCAGGCCCACCCAGGATAATCTTCCTTTTGATTAACTCAAAGTCAATTGATTGGAGACCTTAATCACATCTGTGAAACCCCCTAACTTTTGTTATATAACATCACCTAATCATCATATTCACACTCAGGAGGAGAGGATTACACAGGGCATCTACACCAGGGCAGGGAGTCTAGGGGGTCATCTCAGAATTCTTCCTTCCATAGGTGTTGAGCTGCAGCTGGCCTGGGAGTGGTCAGGGAGGAGAAGCCGCCATCTTTTACAGTCTTAGTGACTGGATGGGGGAATCAAGCTCTGTGCCACTTAAAGTTGACCGCAGTGCCATCTTCCTAAGTACCAGCCTCTGGGCCAGTGAGGTTCTGTGTGACTTGTGGCTCTACACCCAGAACAGTGCTGTCTGGATGGATTTCAGTTTTGCGAGGCTGCATTTGGCATGCTGGTGTGAATTCAGCCTGCTGGAGAAGGCGAGAAACATCAGTCACAGAGCGTCCAAGTGGCAGTGATGACTTGTGTTGTTTCAGAGAAAGCAGCGGTAAAAACTAAGTTTGAATTGTTTATCTCAAGATGGTCATAATGCCCACTGCTTCAGTGGAAAAATAAATTGCCAGAGGAATAATCTGAAACCGTGTGAAACATGCAAAATACCGGCTAACACATGGATTCTTTTGTCTGTGTGTATTTCTAGATTTCCAGTGGGTTCAAGGAGATGTGTGTGAAGTTCAGCTGATGGTATATAACCCAATGCCATTTGAACTCCGCGTTGAAAACATGGTATGTATCACCAATCATTTGACCACTTTTGGGCTAAATACCAACTTACCATTAAAATGTTTTTAACTTAATATTTGAGGCTCACATCCTGTGATATATGTTTGTTTTTTTTATTTGTTTTGCCAAAGATTATAAGCTGTTTGTGAGTGAAGACTACATCTTGTCATTCCTGTGGCTTTAGTGCATGCTACTCAATAAATGTTTGAACAATGAACAAAGACACCTCTGATTTGAGCACACTGAGCTTAGCTGATTGGATATAAGGCTTAAAATAATCATGTTGAAATTTACATGAGATTAGCACAGGTTACGAAGTCTCTGTTATGCCTGCTATGCAATATCAACATTACTTTATTGCTATAAGATAAGATGATAAGATGATCAAGGCCTCAGGGGAGAGCGGGTAATAAATTACTGCACTACCGCTGTGAGATTTCTCTCGGGTTTGAAATCCAATGTGCTATTTCTGTGTTTTGTGTGGGGCGTTAAAGGTTCCCTTTGTAGTGTTGTCTGTTCCAACTGCTCACCTGATTCCATCATGAGTGGGAAGGAGATTTATACTGGCTCTCCAAGCTAGTTCTAATGTTTCGAGAGCCACCCGCCCACCGTGTGGATTCCATTCCTCAAGTCTTCTCCATGCGTATTATTGTGCAGTGCTAATTGTAACTTTTCAGTGACGTTCAGTGACGTTCAGTGACGTTTTCAGTGACGTGCAGTGATGTTGAGATAGTTGGTGTTTTCCTTTAGAGTTTTACGACTCATGTTCAGGGTAAGAGGCAGGCTCTTCATGCAGATATCTTGCTGAGTGCCCAGGCCACGTGTCAGGCCATGTGCGAGGCACGGGGGGACCTGGTCCCTGCCCTGACGGTGGTCAGTGCTGTGGCGGAAGGGCTCGAGGTGCTGCAGGTCCCGCGTGGAGAGTCAGGGAAGGTTTCCTGGGAGAGAGGACACTCAGCTGAGAATACAAGGAGGAGTCGGGGTTCGTCAGGCAGACTGGTGGTTATTGTAGATGATGTTTAGGCCTCCAGCGTGAGGTATAGTTCTCTAAAATCTGTTTGAGTTCTTAGAAACTCTCTGAATATTAAGCTTACAGTCCTGAGGTCATTCAGAGAGTGAACCTACAGGGATGAGCCTTTGCCTCTTCCTCCTGTCGTACAAGAACATGCCGGCCTTAGGATCTGGCTCTTGGCCAAGCCTTTTAGTGACTTGTGCCTCTTGGCCTAAACAGAGAATAATAGTGGTTTACAGAATTTTCCCCGAAGTGGTCAAAGTATCATATGCCTGCTACTCTTTCTTACGTATTTTTTGTCTTAAAAAGTGGCTTTCATTTTTGTTGGGTTTAAAAGTAATATGTGTTTATTATAAAAAATCAGGAAGAACAAATAATAAAATAAAAATTATCACTAGGAGATAGCCCACAAATCATGGTCAGAATTTTGAAAATTAAATATTAAAAATTTAAAAAAATTTAAAATTTTTAAAAATTAAAAATTAAAAAAATTATGGAATATTTCAAATACATAAATGTTACAGGGACTAAGAAACATTCATATATCCACCATCCACTTTTAGAAAATTTTAACAGTTGGCCATATTTGCTTTAGCTATCTTAAAAAGAAATAAAATGCCAATATATTTTGCCTAGAGACCACAGCCTCCTAAGTGGTTTCTCTGCTTTCACTCTTGCCCACCACATGTGTTCTATACATTGTTAGATAACTTCACACTTTTGCTCAAAATCTGGGCACAAGTGTGCTCATTGCTACTAGAGTGTCTTTGCTTCTGCCTGCTTTCTGTAGAAAGCGTTAGGAAAAGTATGCATGCGTGTACTTACATATATCCCTACATGCATACATCTGCACATGTGTATATATATGCACACATGCCCATATGCATGCATACACACAGTGCAAATACACATTTTATAAATCCCGTCTTCACAGTGATGCCTCCCATTCTAATCTATCTCCATAATGTTCTTTCCTGCCTTCCTCCATTCTGTGTCTGTGCCCTTTCTTCCAGCGTGAGAACTTGGGCTCACAACAACATCAGCACGTTCTCACCTGCTCAGTCCTGTAAACTAAAAGACTTTCAGGGTTGCGTTGACCATAGCACTATGGTAAACAAACCTACTAGAAGGAATCCAGGATCTCTCCTTCATTTTGTCATCTTTAATTTATCTCTGTAGATAATGTTCTCTATATTTCAGTGGGGAAATCTTACACATCATTCATTAGATTTATTCCAAGATAGTTGATTTTTTAAAATCTCTTGTCAATGGTATTTTTTACATTTTATTTTCTAATTGTTTATTGCTAGATTATAGAAATGCATTTGCTTTTTTCTATACTGACTTTGTCACTTTGCTAAATGCACTTGTTAGTTCAAGTTTCGTTGTAGGTTCCGTAGGGTGTTCTGTGTTCATAGTTTTGGTTTTTATGAATAACTGTATGCTTTTTCTGGCCTTATTGCACTGGGCAGCACTCTATTACAATACTGAGGAGAAGTCCTGAGCACTGACCACCCTGCATTGTTTCCAGTCAGGGGGCAGCTCCTTGAGGCCAGGGGATCTGTCTTGTTCACTGCCAAGCACAGTACCTGGCACATATTGAAATGAATCGATAATTCATAGATGCACCAGAGGGAGATTAATGGATGATGTATTTCCACACTTTATTTTTTTTCTTTTTTTGACATTTCCATTTGGTAACACAACAAAACAAAGGAAAGATAAAAAATACAGCAATCAGGGCTAATATCAAGATGGAATTGTTGTTCAGGCCCCCATGCTGCTTTCCATTTTGAGACTGTTTTGTGTTATCACACTATCTGCAGTTCTCTCTGGATTCTATACAAGCCGTTTCATTCCAGCAGTCCTGGAGCCTGCCTGTAGGCAGGTGCACAGTGGCTAGTTTGGAACTGGCTGTAACAGTGGTGGGTTTGGGCCGTGCTTGTTCATGTTACTCCGTCACTTGCTTTAGGGGCTCCTCACGAGTGGCGTGGAGTTCGAGTCTCTCCCGGCGGCGCTTTCCCTTCCTGCTGAATCTGGTCTTTACCCAGTGACGCTCGTTGGGGTCCCACAGACGACTGGAACGATTACTGTGAATGGTAAGGAGAATTTCTTTCTGATTCAGTTGGAGTAAAACTGCTGAACTCCTGTACTGCCTCACTAAGGCCTGTCACCGGTCACCCGGCGCTGTGGTCCCAGCCAGTTAGAACATTATGGGGAGATTGCAGTTCTTTGGGATGCGACGTGAAACGTGTTGAGTGTGCAGGATGTGGTGCCGTGCTCCTGTTGCAGCGGGAGGGTCCTGACTCTGCGTCCTGGCCTCCTCGCCCCTCGCCTCTCCCTCATCTTCACCGTTCTCCTGTCTGCTGACTCCTTCCAATGCGCCTGCAAACATGCTCTAAGGTTCTCCCACTCCAGTTAAGCCCTCCCGATGCCACGGTTTCCTCTCACTGTGGCTTGATCTTCTGCCTCCCATTCTCAGCCAGATCTCTTCAGAGACCCATCTGTACACGCTGAATCCACTTTTCCACCTCTATATTGGTTCTCGAACCCACTGCATCCTGGGTTTGGCCCTCATTACTTCACCAGAACTGCTCTCACTGACGTCGCTAGCAGTAATTTTCCAGCTAAATCCGGTGCCTGCTTTTTGGTTTCTGTTGAACTTCACTGCTCAGCACCCTTTGGCCCCACTGCCCGCCTCCTTCCTGGTGCTCTGTCTCCTGGTGTCTGTGATGGCACACCCTCTGGTTTTCTGCTGCCTCTCCCGCCTTCCTTTTCCGTCAGTCTCTTCTGCAGGTGCCGCTGCTACAGCCTGACCCTTAAAACGGTGTTACTCGTGGCCCCGCTTCTGTCCTTTCCTCCCTCTCCTGCTCCCTCTGCTTCCGTTTCCTCTCCTTCCTTCCCCTAAACCTGGTCCTGCCCCCCTCCCCCCTTCTTCCTCTCCCCTGTATTCCCTCCCTTTCCTCTTCTCCTCCCTCCCCTCCTTTCTCAGCATGCCAGCTCTGGTAATCCTGTCAGTCTCATCCACTTTTCTGGCTTCAGGTCTGATCTATATGCTGCCAATTCCTGGGGCCAAGTCTCCTGTCCAGACCCCTTTTCTGAACCTGCGTATCCAGCTGCTAACCAGCTATCTCCTTTGCTGTCTCATAGGCACGTCATGTACAACGTATCCCAACCAGAGCACATCCCCTCTTCCCTGAAGCTGCCGCTTCCCTGTGGTCCCGTCTCAGTCAGGGCATCACCGTCTAGCCAGGTGCCCTAACCAGATACTTAGGAGTCATCCTTAACTCCCCTCACTCTCTCACACTCACCCCCACGTCACTGACTGTGTCATCAATGCTCTTCGTCACCTCCACAGCCACTCCACAGAACGTGACCCTCTTATAGGGTTTGTCACAAAAGCATCAGGACTGGTCTTTCTGCCTCAAGTCTTGCTTACTAATAAATCTATTTTCCATCCTGTAGCCAAGTGGCCTTTCTGCAGTGTAAATCCAATCGTGTCATCTCTTGATTGTAAGTCTTGTGTGGTCTGGCCCCTGCAATCTCCTCTTTGCCCCTTGTCTCCTGGGTTACACTCCACTCTCATAGACGCCTTTTACTTCTGGAAACGTGCCGAGCTCTCCAGGCCTTCGCCCGTGCTTTTCCTTCTCTTGGTGTGCTCCCACACTTGGCTGGCTCCCGTGCTTCTCCGCTTCTCAGCTCAGACTTCCTTTCCTCTTGGAGGCCATGCTCAGCTTCTCTGTGCTGGATCAGGTCCCTGCTCAGTGCTCCTGTGATACTCTGTGCATGTCCTTCCTTCATGTCACTAAGTGCAGTTGCTTGCTGGCCTTCACCTTGCTGGTCTTGTCGTCTTGCTCAGCTGGATCCTCGGCACCTGGCACGTAGTAGGTTTTCAGTAGATATTTGTTGGCTACAGAAGAGACGTTTCTGGGAAAGGGTGTTCTCTATGAAGCCATGAGGCAGCTGCCATCCTAGGTTCTGACGTGTGGCAGCATGTGCTGAGGTGGGGCCAAGCACACAGCTTATGGGAACACGCTGGAGAGGTGACCCAGAAGGGGAGAGTGGGTCCAGATGAACTTCTCCTAGTAAGTGACCCTGAGGTTTGAAGGCCAACTAGGAATTATCTGAATGAATGGGCAGGGAGTAGAGGGGCTTCCAGGCAGAAAGAGCAACAGGTCCAGAGACCCGGTTGTAAGAGAGGACACAGTGTGTTGGGGAACTGGAGTTGGCTCAGAGTAACTGGTCCGAGGCGGAGGGGTGGTAGAGATGAGGCTGGGAAGGTAGACCCAGAAGGGCCTTGTAAATCATGCCGAGGGATGTTGGCTTTCTCCTGGGGCGATGGGACTGCTGTATTGTTTGAAAGGAGGAGTGATCTGGTCAGACTGGCAGTTCAGAGAGACCCCTGAGGCTGCTTTATGGAGAAGGGGCTGGAGATGGGCAAGACTGAAGGCAGGGAGACCAACTACGAAGCTATTGTGATAGTCCAGGGACAAAGGTAGGACCACAGTTGTGGCCGGGTTTGGAGCAAAGGAGAGAGATTAGAGAGGAAATAACTAGGACTGAAAGGCTTGGTTCAGAGTAACACACAACCAATAATCAGTAGGTTCCTGGAGGAGTAAGGTTCAGAGCCTTAGTAACAAAGTTTTTGGCTGTTTATCCCTGGTACAGACTAGTTAGAGTTCATTTTTGGCACACGTCATATATGAAGTGGAAAGGGCTGGTCCTGTATTATCAGACATAACACAGAGGACTGGTCATCAGATTTTGGGTTTATATGCAGTCATTTTAAGCAATGGGTAAGAAAAGGAAAATGGTTGTTTTTAATTAAGAAATGGAAACCAAAGTTTGCTCAGCAGACAAAACCACATCAAATCAGGTTTTATAGAAAGAAAAATATGAGGGGGCAT
Organism: Equus quagga; assembly: GCF_021613505.1. Classification (NCBI taxonomy): domain Eukaryota; kingdom Metazoa; phylum Chordata; class Mammalia; order Perissodactyla; family Equidae; genus Equus; species Equus quagga. The sequence continues at coordinate 4,152,815 of NC_060282.1, forward strand.
TAGTGCCAGATGTGGGTTCCTGGGGAGGAAAATGTTTGCAAGTTAAATTAAGGAAGTCTTTTAAGAAACATCCTTCAAAAAGAAGGAAGTGTGGGTGCTGTAAATTGGAGTTATTTTAAGTTGAGAGACCAGTTTAAAACTGGCAGAAGGTAAGTGGAGCGTTCAAGGGCCCTAATTTGCCCTTGAGCTAACAGCTTTCTTTTCTGTTTAGTTCGTAACCATTTAATATGAAGGTAGAAAAGTTGTTGCCGTAGGCATTTAGCCATCGGGTATTGTTTAATTTTGTTACACAGTGAGTATTGTTTATAATAATTATCTCTTGAAATTTCAAAAGCCATTTTACAGTTTTGCTTAAACAATTTCAAGTGCTTATCTAACCCATGGGGTGGGTTTTTTTGCATGGAAAATTTGCTAATCTTAAATTATAGCACTTGTACACATACAGCTCATTTGCCATATCACGTAGTAGTTACAATAACAATGATTGGCTCCTGAACTTTCATCTCTCAACAGAAGATTTTGAATCATTTTTCAAATACTTATTAAGTCACGTTATGCCCTGGAAAGGAATACCAGCTATTGTTCTCATTTTAGAGATGGATACATTTGAAAAGCAAATTGATAAAGGGATGAGATACTAATTTTTAAGATGCATAGAGATTTATAGTCTACAAAGACTTTCACATACACACTTAGTTAGGACCCAGTCCGCTTGTGAAGGAGTAATGCAGGTGCTCTTACCGTCTCCTCTCTCTGTATGAGGAAGCCAGGGGCCTTTGGGGTTGAGTGCGGGGCCTGTGGGTGAGACTAGCAGGTGATGGGGCCTGAATCTGAACTGAACTCAGGTGTTCAGAAAGGGACCCCGCTCTCCTTTCACGAGCCCGGGGCTGCCTTCAGCCCTGGGCATGAGACACGAAGCCTTGCCAGGTGGTGCGAAGCTTTTTCTTTTGTTTCCCAGGTTACCATACCACGGTCTTTGGTGTCTTTAGTGACTGTTTGCTGGACAACCTCCCGGGAATAAAGACCAGCGGCTCCACAGTCGAAGTCATTCCTGCTCTGCCCAGACTCCAGATCAGCACTTCTCTGCCCAGGTAGGCACACTGAGAGCACAAGTGTCTACTTTCTGACTAGAAATGGCACTTAAGAATATTTTTTAGTTATACACTTTTTAATCTCACCAACAGTTTGAGTTAATCTGTCATTTTTATGACCAGAATATGGGCAAGGGTTTTTTCAAGGTGACGTATGGGCACTATGCTTTGCTTAAAGGGAACTGGAACAAAGTGGAAGTGTTTCTTACCAAGAACAGAAGAAAATGTGAAATTAACCTTTGGAATCATGATTTTTGTGAAAAACGATTAAGGTTTTAGGGAATTTAAGAAAAAACTCTTATCTTTTAAAAAATACTTTTTTTTTTTTTAAAGCATTATAAGAAAGCATAAAAAGAAAGGGAAATAAATCTCAGGAGTCCCAGAAGCAATTACCGTTAATGCTTTGTGGCATTTCCTTCCAGTGTTTATCTGTCTGTATTTTTTTTTTTTTTGAGGAAGATTAGCCCTGAGCTAACATCTGCCACCAATCCTCCTCTTTTTGCTGAGGAAGACTGGCCCTGAGCTCACATCTGTGCCCATCTTCCTCTACTTTATATATGGGACGCCTACCACAGCATAGCTTGATAGGCGGTGCAGAGGTCCACACCCCAGATCAGAACAGCAAACCCCGGGCCACCGAAGCAGAACATGTGAACTTAACCACTGTGCCACCAGGCCAGCCCCCTATCTGTCCTTTTTTTTAAAAAAAGTTTATGTTTGAATAATTGAGATCGTAGTGTCTTACATGTAGCATCATAGATTACTTTTTGCCTAACCATATAACATAAGCTAAAAAAATTTCTATTTTGATTGCTTCAAAAAGTACATTATAAAGACATCTCAAAATTGCATCACCATTCATCCTTGCTATTGGAATTTGGGATTGTCTCAGTTTTTGCTCTTATGAATAATGCTTTTTTTTTTAAGATTGGCACCTGAGCTAACAACTGTTGCCAATCTGTTTTTCTTTTCTTCTTCCTCCTAAAGCCCCCCAGTACATAGTTGTATATTCTAGTTGTGATTGCCTATGGTTGTGCTATGTGGGACGCCACTTCAGCATGGCCTGATGAGCAGTGCCATGTCTGCATCCAGGATCTGAACCAGCGAAACCCTGGACCACCAAAGCAGAGCGTGCAAACTTAACCACTCGGCCATGGGGCTGGCCCCTGAATAATGCTTTAATGTTTGTTTGTTTGGCTGTTTTTATAAAGGGTATCTTGGGATTTTCCAAAATGTTTTAAAAGCTCATTCACATACTTAATGGCCCTTTTTGGTTCCAGGCACTGTGCTAGAGGCCAGGGCTGTGAGAGTGGACACAGTAGTCCTGCTCCTTGCCTTCTCAAGAAGTTACAGTCAAGTGGGAGGGATTGACAGGTAGCCAAACAGTCATGGTCCACTATTGTCGGAACTCTGATGGGGCTGTGGGAGATCGTAGAGCCTGAGGGAAGATTCCTTCATGGAGGCGACACCAAGTGTGATGTGAGAGGTGAGGGAGGAGGAATTAGCCATGTAAAATGGATAGGCTGGAGAATTTTCTAACAAAGGGAGCAGTCTATGAGAAACCAGAGAGATGGGAGAAAGCATCATGTGATTGGGGAATAAAATGAAATGCAGAAAAAAATTAACTCAAAAGGATCATAGAACTAATTGTGAGAACTAAAAGTACAAAACTTTTAGAAGAAAACATAGGAGAAAATCTTCGTGACCTTGGCTTAGGCAAAGAGTTCTTTGATATGACATCAAAAGCAAGATCCATAAAAGGAAACATTGATGAATTGAACTTTATCAAAATTAAAACTTCAAAGACACCATTAGGGAAATGAAAAGACAAGTCACAGAGTGGGAGAAAATATTTGCAAATCACATATCTGATACGAGCTTATATTCATGTAAAGAGCTCCTAAGACTCAATAATAGGAGACAAGGGACCTGTTCTAAAAACTGGCTAAAGATCTGAATGGAAATTTCACCACAAAAGACGTGTGAATAGTTAATAAGCAGCCTGGAAAGATGCCCGACGTCTTTAGTCTTTGTGGAACTGGCACCACAATGAGATTCCAGTTCACATCCACTAGGGTGGTTGTAATCAAAAGACCATAGCGAGTGTTGTAAGGTGGCGGAGAAACTAGAGCCCTCCTACACTGCTGATGGGAGTGTAAAATGATACATCCCTTTGGAAGATATTTTGGCATTTTCTTAAAGAGCTAAACATAAATTTACCGTATGATCCAATAATTCAAATCCTCGGTATCTACCCAAGACATGAAAACGTATATCAACACAGAAATGTGTACATGAATGTTCACGGCAGCATTATTTATAATTGCCAAAAAAGTGGAAAGAGCCCAAATGTTCATCAACTGGTGAATGGATAAACAAAACGTGGTACATCTATCCGACAGAGGACTGCTCAGCAAGAAGAAGGAATGCACTCCTGATACATGCCCCAGGTAGATGAGCCTCAGAAAGGAGAAGAAGAAAAAAAGGGAAAGAAGCCAGATGCCAAAGGCCATGTAGTATATGATTCCATTTATATGAAATGTCCAGAAAAGGCAGATCTCTCGAGACAGAGCAGACCAGTCATTGCCTAGGGCTCAGAGCGGGAGCAGGATTGACCGCAAATGGGCACGAGGGCTCTCTTGGGGGTGATGGAAATGTTTTAAAACTGAATATCAATGATGGTGGTACAACTTTGTAAATTTACCAAAAATGATTAAATCGTATACCTAAAACAAGTGAATTTCATGGTATGTAAATTATACCTTGATTAAGCTATTTTAAAGAATGAATTTTGGGGTCTTTAGCATGGAGTACTGATCTCAGGTGAGCCCAAGGCAGCCTCAGGAGGACATTCTTATCTTTGCTCTGGGCATGGGGACTCCGGAGCTCCCTGGGCGTGGGCTGCCTCCGAGCATGTGTTAGCTGAACAGGCGAATCTGTAGCCCCCCGGCTCAGGCTTCCTCCTCTGTAGCCTTCCGCTGCTCCCCGTAACACTGCAGCACCGACTGGTGCTGGGTTGTGGATGACACAAGCCTCAGGCCACGATTCCAGGCACATGCTCCTGGGCTCATGTGAGGAGCCTGAACTGAAGGTGAGAGATGAGAGAGCTGGCGGTCAAGGTCACACGATTGTGCCTGCCCCATGCTGGGTGAACCCTCAGCTTGCCAGTAAGGGGGGCGTGGTTTAAGGTACAAAAGTACTGAGTAAGAGGGCTATTCCAAAGGGAAAAATGTTTTGGGAGAAGGTGACAGTGTCATTTGTGCTGCTAGTAAGGCCATCTCAAAGGTTCTCTCCAGCTGTGTAAGGCAGCGGGTGTATGCCAGACAAGGGACATGGAGCTCTTGCTCTCTGCCTCCCTCCTTTCCCTCCTGGTTTCCCTCCCCCTCTGGCTGTCCACTTGTTCTTGGGGTATCTCTTACCTCTCAAGGAGGAAACCTGCGCCACAGCCGGCTTTCACGCCCCGTGGAGCACGGATCCCGGATCCCAGGGTCCAGTGCGGGTCCCAGCATTCCCTGCTGGGGCTTTTCCTCAGTGAGAGAATAGAGGCAGAGAAGAGAGGTCCCTGTGTCAGTGTTCCAATTTGGAGTTAAAATGTTTGTTTTTTATTTCTTTTAAAATTTGTACATAATGCATATATTTTGCTAAGGAGATTTTCTGAAATAAAAGTGACTATTCTTTGAGTGTTGTTTGTAATTAATCTAACATAAATATCCCTGTGACTGGCTCATTAAATTCACTCACATTTATAGATGCCTACCAAGCCCTCTAGGCATTGTGCTAGAGGATTAGCAATTAATAAGAAATGCCCTGACTTAGGCCTCTCCTCTTGTAGGAGCTCACGTCTGGAGGGGAGATAGACTGACTACAGTCAAATTCGCTGAGTGCTCCTGTAGTGTGAAAACAGGAAGAGGGGAGGTTCACTCTCCCTTTGGGGGTTCAGGAAGTCTTCATAGAGAATATAATGTTTCAGTTGGGCCTTACAAGATTCAAAAAAATTGGCCAAATAATCAAGCGAGGAAAAATATGCCGAAAAAAAGCAAACAGTAGGTCAACTAAATAAATAACCAAATATAGAATGTAATGAAGTAGAATTAAATGCTATGAAAAGAACAAAGGAGGGCAAGGTGAAATGTCCAGTAAAGGCAGGTCCACAGATCCAGAAAACAGGGCAAGGTGGCGAGTAGGGTCCTGCTTTTTATACTCACGAGAGCAGAAGTTTCATGGGGGTAGAGACCTGTGGGAGTGGGTGGGATGTGGCAGAGCCTTCCCGGCAGCGGGTAGTGACTCTGAGGCCTGAGTGGAGGGTGCTGGTTTGCTCAAGGGCCAGCATGAGCATGGTGGGATGGAGAGGGAGGCTGAGGTTGGGCAGTGTGTGGCGATGAGTCATCGGATGCTCTCACCTCCTCCTTGGCCAAGCAGCCAATGTGAAGATGTGTTTCACAAGGCCGGGACCTAGGAAGTACCCATTAAGTATGCAGTGAATCTCTATGTGTAGTTGATTGCTACGATGCTTTTCTGTGTTGAACAGGTGGTTCAAATTTGAGATGCTTATTAGTCTGTTCAACACATATTTAATGAGTACCCATTATATGCCAGGCATCTGGCTAGGAGCTGAGTGTACAGAAATAAAAATATCATCCCTGCCTTCAGAAAGCTTTTGATCTAGTGCAGGGGCCGGGAGAGTGGTCCTATGCAGGAGGGTGGCAGCTCTGTCCACAGAGAGTTCAGGGAACTGGAGGGAGGAGCTCTTATGTGAACGTGGACAGGGGCTGAGCTGCTTTCTGAAGCAAGAGCAAGGGGAAGCATGAAGAGTGGAATCTCTTGGAGGCAGAGGGGTGTGGCCGTGGTGCTCCTGTCGCTGTGGAGTCAGCTTTGCTTGGCCTCAGGCGCTGGTGCTTCCCTTGCAGCTTCCATGCTGCTTGGTCGTGAGGTGGTCTTACCCAACATAGACAAGAGATCAGGGACCACTCCCTTAGTAAAGACGATTTGTTGGCATAGACCTTGTACCTGCCTCCCAAGGTTTGTCCACATAAACCTGTATTCCCACATAAACATGTATTCTTCTCTGCAGAGGAGCTCTGCCCTCATCTCCTCCTAGGAGACTGGACCTTGACCCCCTCCCTGGGGACCTGACCTTGGTTGGAATTGGGAGTACCTAGGGGCATGTATGGCTGCCATCTTCTTACTGCCAAGTCTCACTTAGGACTCAGCCCCTTTTCAGTGCCGGCTCTTGTCTCATCCCAGCTCCAGTGCTCATGATGTGTGGGACACTGTACTTTGGGACAGTCATCTGCCTGTGTCCGGGCCAGGCCCTGCGCTGCGTCACACCTGTGCTTTCTCCTCTCCTTCTTTTCTCACAGTACCATAGGGGCTGCCGTCCTGTGTGTTTGAGATGCAAAGTAATTAGTCTTGGCCGTGTTTCAGTTTTTCTGAATACCTTCTCCCCAAGTTCAGGTTGACTACAAATAGCTTTCGCTAGAGAAGGACTGCGTTTTAAAATATGGAAAGAAATTTATAGTGACGATGGGAGTCACTTATCCTTCCTTGACAGAGAAAGTTTATTTCTTGACTCATGAACAACTTTAAAGATATGAAATGCAAAGGAATTCACCTTGAATCACTATACTATTATTTTCTGAAAATGTGGTTTGCATATAAAAGCTCCTCTATCAAAGCCTGGAATTGGAGGCCCCCCAGGAAGGGCATGACTGGCTCCATAAGCGTAACTTGTTTAAACATCATCTCTTCCCTTGGACAGCAGAGGTGTGAGGCCAGCACTGTCTGGAACACTCTTTTCTGTCCTTTGGACCTAATAGTATGGGGATATGAAGCTCTTCTGTGGTGCGTGGAAGCAGAACTTGGATCTGACACTGATCTTCTGTGCTGTGACCTGGAGCAGAGGTAGAAAGAGCTGGTCAGCAGAGAGGCTGTTGGGTACTTGCTGGGTTCTGTGGCCAGGAGTCTACTTAGTTGATTTCACAATCCATTTCTGATTCAATTGAGTGTATGATGTGGACTCACATACATTTAGACCAGTGGGGCTTTCTGGGGAAATCCTTCAGGTACAAGGAGGAAGGTAATGGATACCCAAGTAAACTCGTCAGATCCCAGGAAAGAATGTTGACCCTTTCTCCTTTGGTGACTTCCTGTCTTTCTTTTGTGGCCCCACTTCTCCAGCACATTGTATATGATTTTTCACACCACCTACCACACACTTTCTCTTCATTGTTGGCTGGCTTTTATCCCCATTGTGCCACCAGAAGCCTTTCCTTGCTCAGAAGTCGGTTTGCTGCCTGTGGGTTGGGAAAGGAGACACCCGGAATAATTAGTATTGTGGATTAAGTGACAGTCAGGGGAACTCAGGCAAGAGCTTCAGACCGAGGGCTGGGTTTGGGAGCCTCAGGGGGATGTCAGGCAAGCTTTGGGGCCTCCAGATGCTGGGCTGCACTCCCACGTAGCACGTGGCGTCACCTGACTTGTGCCAAGGACCGGGCTGCACAGACACAGACCCCAGGGTAACACCTGCTGTGTCACAGCAGGCATTGCTTGTCACTTTTCACTTTTACCTATGACGTGGAGTCTGTTGTATATACTTTTCATTTTTCTTTTGCTCTACTTCCTTGTGTTATCAGTTGAATGATTCAAGTTTCTTCTTAAATCTATGGATTTTCCCAAGGCAATTCTGAGCATGAGATTGCTTACTTTTTTTTTTTTCAGAGAACAATATGCTCATGAATCATTTGAATTAATTCATTGTTTCAATAATTAAGTATTTCTTGCTTCACACACATGAGAAACTAAGAGCGAGTGAGAGTGATCATGTTGATAACACGTCATTGACCCAGGATGAGTCTGCACGTAAAGAGTACTCAGCGTGTGGTGATTCACCCTTCTGTACCTGGTAGCCGGGTACTGAGTTCCATGTTTAAAGCCAAAAGTTCCTAGCTCATTTCTGAGATGCAGAAGTGTGCTGATCCTTTTATTTGATGGGAACAATTTTAAAATGCCATTGGTTTTCTGCTCTTCTTTCTCTTTAAAATTTATTACTATTATTTTAGATCTGCACATTCACTGCAACCTTCCTCTGGTGATGAAATTTCCACTAATGTGTCGGTCCAGCTGTACAATGGAGAAACTCAGCAACTTGTCATTAAATTGGAAAACATTGGAATGGAACCCCTGGAGAAACTGGAAGTCACCTCAAAAATTCTCACCACCAAAGGTCAGTATTTCAGGCTGTTTTGACCCCAGAAATGTTTATCTTCTTTATTTGCAGAAGAGACACTTTGAATACCTAGTGTGTAGAGTCTAAAAGCTTCTTCCCCTTTTAATTGATGCTATCATGAAACTGGCATTCTAATTATGTGTGAAGAACACACAAAGGAAGTTAATGGAGCAAAGAATGCACCTTTGTATCCCTGGTGCTCTTTATGTTGATCAGATCCTTGGGAAAAATATTCTTGAATGAATGAGTAAATAGAAATATTAGTAGGCTCTGGGATCCCATAGCTCACCCAGCCCAGTGTTTTCTGTGGGTTCAGCACTTAGAACCTATGCACTCCCTCTTGAAGGCAGGTGCTCTGTTTCCTGATTCTAAGGCACATGTAACTTGGGGTTGTAAGACTTGTGTTGAAATTTTGGCTTCACCATTTACTAGCTCTTCATCCTTTACATGCCTCAGTTTTCTCCTGGGTAAATAGGGGAGGTAGTATTTACCATGTAAAGTTGTTCTAGGAATTGAATGAGTCAGTATATGGCAGAATACCTAGTGTATTGGAGGTTAGTGAACAGATCAAAGGGGGAAGATATTGTATAGGAGGAGGGAATGGAGTAGTATTATCAAGAGTAATACGTGGAAATAAAATCAGGTCATTTAATAAAGTTAGAAAAGTTAGAAAGGCCAGTGAGACCAGACAAAGACAAAAGAGGGAAAGCAAGATAGCAGAACTTTAGGGTGTTTATGTGCTTTTGATATAGGAGTGAGGTGAGCCAGGCTCTCAAGTGGGAGCTTGACAGATTCTGGTTAAGTTTCTAGGAAAGGATGTGTATATAGTCCCTGGCAGAGGGCTCCCTCCTCCTGCTAATGACATCATAACGGGAAAAACCAAGTGAAGTAAATGTTTGTTAGAGGGAGAGCCACAGGTCACCTAATTAGTTCCAGCTGGAGGGAAGACCCAGGGATGAGTTTGGGAGAATTTGTTGTGCAAAAAATTATGTTATGAAAGAAGAAACATGGATTGTACAAGAAATGGTTAATCTGAGCTTGTCCCTCTGGGGAGAATTTCAGGGTAACTTGTTTTTCCGTATTTCTCCCACTGATTTTGATGAAAGTCTGTGTGTTGGGGACATGAAGCATGTATCTGTCTCTGTTGTCTTGCCTGTTCTCCCTGTCTGTATCTCTTTTCTTTGGAAAAGGCTGATCAGGTTGTATTTTCCTCATTGGAACATGCCGCCTAGGTTCAAATCCTGGTTCTCACTTCCTGGCTGTGTATTCCCCTGGGCAAGTAATTTAACCTCTCTTGGCATTTTCCTCTTCTGTAAGATAACACTAATAATAGTACCTATGTCATAGGATTATTATGAGAATTAAATGAGATAATATATGCCAAGTCCTTGGCATATTATTAGCACTTAGATTTGTTAGCTGCTATTATTACTGCTACCACCACCATCACCACCACCTTTACCACCACCACCACAATCATCACTACCATCGCTATCATCTCCATTACCACCATCATCACCACCATTACCACCACCACCAAAATCATCACTATCATCACTATCATCACCATCATCACCACCACCACCATCACAACCATCACATCCACTGCCACTTGCTATCACCATCACCGTCATCATCACCACCATCACCACTGCCACCATTACCAACATTATCACCACCATCACCACTACCATTATTGTTGCTGTCACTGTCACCACCTCTGCTTATTCTCATTGCTGTAGAATATGGTACTATGTGAATGCACCACAACTTATTTATCCATTCAATGATTGAGCACATTTGGGTGGTTTTCATCTGGAGACTGTTAAGGAAGTACTGTTATGAGTACTTTGGCACTTATTTTGGAAGACCTGTGTAGACATTCTGTTGAATATATCACCATGAGTGGAATACTGGGTGTAGGGTATACATGTGCTCAGCTTTAGAGCCAAACACTTTTCCAAAGTGGTTGTACCAGTTCACAGCATCGTTGAGCGAGAGTCCTGATTGCTCCAAGTCCTCTCTTGGCATTTGTAGTCATTTTGTCTGTTCTGGTGGTGAGGGTGGGGTGTAATGGGGTAACACTGGCTTTACTTTGCAGTCTCCTGATGACCAGCAAAGATGAACGCCTTTCATGTGGTTCTGGATACTCTCATGCTCTTTTGTATAAGTGATTTGTCTTTTTTTCCCACTGGATGTTCTTCCTTCTCTCTCTGTCTCTGTGTCCCCCTCTCTCCTGACTTATAGGACTTTATATGCTGAGTATGAGTTCTTTGTTGGAAATATCTGTGACTGTCTCCTCCCACACTGTGGTTGCCGTTACACTCTCTTAGCTGTGTCTTTGGAGGAACAGAAGCTCTTAATTTTAAGATGGTTCTCCTAGTCATTTTTGTCTTTGATGGTCATTGCTTTTTGTCTCGTTTAAGAAAACTTTGTGTACCCTTAGTCCCTGGGAAATTTTGATGATACTACCTTCATCTCATCCTTTCTTCCTTTCCCTTCCTATTTTCAGGGGCAAGCACATACAGATTAGGTAGAAAATGCCTCTCTGACATAAGATACCTTCATCTGGTATTCTGAATTTAATTAATGGGGTTATAGGGTTTGGTTGATGTTTAAACAAGTGAACTAATATTGAATGACAGAAGACTGCAGAGTCTAGAATGGTGAAATTTTTTCCCATCTCCTGTAATTTACCTTGTCACAGTTTAGCTACTGGCAAATATCTTTTCCTTTTCTCAAATAAACCCAAATGATAATCATGTGCCCATTATTCATTACAAACTTACTTCTCTTTCTGAATCCTCATGCTTTTCTCCTTTGGAAATCCTTGAATGACTGCCTGTTGTCCCTGATCCCAGGTTCCTGTAGGGCTGGCCTCTGCCCCATACTTCAGCTTCATCTTTTGCCACCTCTCCCCTTAAACTCTAGTCACATTGGTCATTAGGAACTAATTTCAGTTTCCTGGACATTTATGCTGTCTCTTTTAAATTTGAATAAACCATTTCCTCTCCCTAGAAGTCAGCTTGCTAACTTCTGCTCCTACCCCCTTTGCCACCTCATCTTCAATTAATTTCTCCTTTGGGTTTGAAATATAAAATAACTCTAATAGCAGTACAAAGAAAATAATGTGGACCCAGAGAAGGGAGCATTTAATTCCACATGGAAGAGTTTCATGGAGTGAGACTCCGTGAGAGTTGTTATTCTCTGGAAAGCCTTCTTAGGCTTGGGTCCCCCCCTTTGTTGTCTCAGAGCACCCTCAGTTGCTTCTGCAGGAGCCCTTACACGAAGTATTGAATTGCTTGTCTACCCGTCTCTCCCTCCAACCAGGTTTGAGTCTCAAAGGCAGCGAATGGGTTTGCCCTTTTGCTTCCAGGCCTGGCACAGTAGGTGCTCAGTTCTGAGCATTGTCAGTGGGAAGGGATTTCCTCATTTACAGAATGAGACTAATGGCAGTAGGGCTGTCTCACTTTTAGGTGAGTGGGTTAAAAAGTAGATGTGTGCGAATCACTTTGAGATTCTAATGCATTGTGCGGCTCCCCTTAGGTACTGAGCTTCCATCCCCTCCCTGTGAGTCTCTCTGCTCCTTTGCTCAGACCGTTTGTCCTTCCTGGGAAGACCTTCCGCTTCTTCTTAGCCATCTAAGTGCTGCCTTTCTGCAGGTCAAGTGTTTGTCACCTTTCTGGGCTGCTCTAGCCTTTGGTGTTCTTATGGTTTTGAACTCTCCTGAAACCTATTCTTTGTATCAGCCATCCCTCCCTCTCCAACCTTTTATTATGAAAATATTCAAACATATGGAAGAGTTGAGAGAATTTTACAGTGAACACTGTATACCACCGTCTAGGTTCTGTAATTAACGTTTTGCTCTATTTGATTTGTCACATGTCTGTCTGGCCTCCTATCCATCCGTTAATCCATCTTCTTTTTTTTGTGTAGTTCCAAGTAAGTCGCAGATTTCAGTGTATTTTACCCATTTACACTTCAACATGCCTATCATTAGTTAGAATTCAAAATCTGTTTACTTTTTTTTTGGTAAAATGTATATGTAGTGAAATGCACAGATTTTAGGTTACCACTTGATGACTTTTGACAAATACACGCGTCTAACCCAAATTCTTATCAAGATATACTATAGAACATTTTCATCACCCCAGAAAATTCCATCACGTCCCTTTCCAGCCAGGCCCTGCCCACCCCCAGAGGCAACCACTCTTTTGTATTTGTCTGGTCGGCCTCAGTCAGTATTGACTGATAGTGATGAGGAAAGATGGGAACATGGGAACTGGACAGAATTCCAAGGGAGGAACCTTCAGTGGTGGGTACATCTGACACCATCAACAGTCACCTTCTCCCCCCAGCTCTCAAATTTTGTTTCCCGTCACCATCTTACCTAAACCTCACCTGTCTTGTTTCTTATTGTGTCATTTTTCTGTGCTTATCTTCCCCTCTAGTCAGCTCTAGGATAGACAGAGCAAGTATTATTGCCCTCACTGTATGGATGGGGAAGGGGAAGCTGAAGAGGTTGAATGACCTGGGTGAGGGCATGTAGCAGGTTCACAAGGAACCAGGGCGAGGACTGAGGACTCCTAACCCTCAACTCTGGCATCTTTACCCTTAATCATGAGACGGAGAACTTCAAATCCATTATATATAGCACGGTGTGGCCATTTTCAAAACAACGCATTTCAAGTGAAAAATTAAAGCTGTCATTCTTTTTTAATTCTCATCCCAAGCTGCAGTGCATTTACATGTGGAATTAAATTAGTGAAAATAAACCATCTGCTTCCTGCATATACAAAGGGAATAATTCCTGTCACTTATATTCTACAGTACCAAAAAGCTGCCAGTATTAATAAATGATCTAATATATATGAGAAGATGGGAAAATGTCTTAAACTGGGAACATAAGCAAGAATTATGTGTTTGAGTTGGGGTGGCAGAGACAGAGTAAGATCCCATCATGGATGGTAAATAATATCTATTTTCATCTCAGCATTATCTTTATTTAAGCCCACTGAGTTTAGCTTCAAGGGTATCTAAAATGTCTATGCTATGAAAGTCTTCTGCATGGAATTAAATGCTCCCTTGTCTGGGTCCATATTATTTTCTTTGTGCTGCTGTTAGGGTTATTTTATACCTAAATAGTAATAATAACTTTTACTTTTTGGCACTCACTATGCATCAGGTGAGTGTGCTTCAGGTGGTTTTTTCTCATTAAATAATTACAACACTCATAAGAGGTCTATTTGGGGGTGCTGGTGGTCTGTTTCCCTGCTGTACCCCCAGGCCTCAGAACTACACCCAATGCTCCTCACACTGTAGGAGCTCTGTAAGTGCAGTCCCAGTGCCCACTGCATAGGGTTGCTGTGAGGCTGAAACGTCAGTGCGGTACATGGAAAGCTCTTAGGATGAACTGAGCACAAAAGTCCCCAGCCCATTCTTGCTTTAAGAATACCACTTGCTCTTGGTGCGTCCTGCCTGCAGGTGGTCTGTGTGCCTGGGGCCTTGGTCACGTGAGGGGTCTGCCTGCGGGCCCCACGTCTTTTCCTTCTCCCATCCCTCACGGCTGGGAGATCACCTGAGTCCTGTCAGGGGCCCTCACAAGTCTCTGGACACATCCTCACTCCCCCCTGAATAAACCCCCTTTTTTTCAGATAAGGAAAAGTTTCTTGTTTTGTTTTTTCCTCTGTCTTCCTTGCTTTCCTGTTTTGTTTTACTCTCTAGTCTTACAAACTCATTTTTAAAATCCTTTTGCACTGTAAGTGTATGGTAAGGGTTGGCGATACTGAGTCAAGCAGACCTTTGTGGGCCCTCTCAGGAGTGTAAACTGTTCTAAGGCTCTCGTGGGTGAGCGTGACTGCCTGATAATGGGCACCTGACATGGGGATGAGCATTTATAGTCTACCCTCTCCAGACAAGGATCATGTAATCATTCTAATTACACATTCTAATTATGCTCCTTGTGAGCAAGTCTTTATTTGTAGATTGTTAAAGATGCAAACTTCTGCTTTTACTTTGATAAACACAGATTTTATTGTAATTAAGCCCAAACTAAGAATAATTTATTATATTTGCTTTTCAACAAATCTTCTAAGATGTGTGGTTCTGTGCGTGTGTATACAAACACAAATATGCACATGCACATATGCATAAATACACATCCACGTCCCTTCTTTATTCTTGTAGGTTAATTTTTTGACAGAAAGTAGTGATTCCATGTGGTATGATTAAAAATTCCTCAGTGTTTTGATTGAGGTGAGATTCTCCACTGCTTTCTTTTCTCACGAGTGTCGTAGTGGAGAGTCTCTGCAATAGCAGCAAACGTTGAAGGTCAACGGCAGTAACAATTTCTGTATTACTGTCAATATACCACAAGCAGTTTCACTTGACTGCACTGAACTCAACTCTAGCATTAAAATAATGACTATTATTTCTGAAACTAAATTCCACAGGGGGAAAATTAGTGACATTTGCTACACTATTGATTTATGTTTATCTTGTTCCTCCCGACAGCATGTCATTATATAGGATTGTGGAAAGCTGCTCTGGACGTTCCATGTTGAACCACAGCGTTGAGGGGGAGAAACAGGCCCACTCTGAGGCGTCCAGACATGTTAAACCTGACAGTGAGGCTGCTCGGCTGTCCGTGCTGCTGCAGCTGTAGGAAGTCTTTTGTGCACTGTGAAGCCCCTGTGTCAATACTTAGATACAAATGCCATGGTTCTGTGGCATCAGAAGGTGAAGAAGCTGTTCCCTGTGAGGGGATTTGCCTGTTGTTTGAACGTGTCGCTCTTAAGTAAGCCACGGAACTTAATACAGAAATAAGTGGTGCAGTTGGAAATCTTTCTAAGTATACCATATGTGTGGAAATGGGATTCTGGATATGGGCCTTGGAACGTGGTTTAGTGACTGGCCTTTCACTGGGTCGGGGCATAGATTGGGCTGGCAGCTTTCAAATCTTCTTGGGCTTGCCATTTGTGGTGTGCAGAGCCCTCGCCTGCTGCACTCGGGTCCGGGTCTGTGTGTGGCTCCCTCCCTTCTCTTGCTGGTCATCCTGTCAGTGTGGCCTGCAGCGTAGCCTCTCCGCCAGGGCCTGAAAAGATGGGTTTGGAGTCCGACAGATTTGGCGTCCAGGCCTGCTCTCAGTTATCAGCTGTATGACTAGGCCTGAGCAAGCTGTCTGACTGCTTGAGGATTAATGTTCCCTTCTGGGCACTCCCTGGGACCCAGTCCCTCTCTCAGCTGGGAATTCCAGAACAAGAGGTAATACCTCTCACACACCAAGTGCGGCGCCTAGCACGAGACAGGTAACTGCCACGTTCCCTTCCCTGTAAGAAGGGAAATGAGCTGGTGCCTTTGCGTCCCGTTTTCCACATCGGGTCTGTCGGAGTCTAGGAGACCAGGACATCGTTGAGGCCGACTCTGAATAAGCAAGTGCATGTCCCACTTGAGGAAGACAGGTGCCTTTGGATAAATATCCTGGGTTGACCTCTCTTTGGATAAACCATCCTGATCCTTGGATCAAACCATCTTTGAATGAAACCTCTTCAGAAACCATCCTAGCTTCCTCCTTGTTCTCACGTTTCCTGGAATGGTGAAATTTAACGATTCCCCAGATGGGTGAGTTTGTTCCTGCATGAAAACTGTAGCAAATCAGAGGTAGAAACCATACAGTAGAGTCAGCATAAGCCCTGCTTAGCACACAGGGAATGAAGCTAGAAACGGTGAAATGGTGAGAAGTATCTTGGGAGGCGGTGGGCAGCTCTGACAGCGAGGAGCTTCCTGGCTCCTTTGTTCCTAGTCACAAAGGGGCATCTGTTAGCTGTGCAGTTCCCAGGACCTGGGGGTTCAGTGATAAGCTGGCTGAAGAGGCACATAAATTACAGTACAAGTCACCCTCCCTTCTGAGTTTTCTTTTTTTGGCCTTGTCTGTTTCTGAGTTGCTTGTGTTATGCTATTTTTATATAATTTTTTAAAAACGTTATGGCAATACAGGGCAAAATTTTAAAAATGAATCTTATAGAAAAGTGGTTTGTTACTCCTTAGCATTGTCAATCACAGAGTGTCTTGGGGAGTGGGGAAAACAGGATTCAGTGTCTTCAGTCTCTCCTTCAGTTTTCATGCCATGTCCCCTGTGCCTGTTTGGGCGTGGACAGAGGTAGAAGGGAGCTGAGAGGAGGCTGCTGTGGCCAGGACTGGGTTAGTGGCGGAAGCCCCCCAGGATCAGGCCATCCTCAGTTTTAAATTTAGTTATTATGGTTCAGGTTACAATCTTTGAAATCAGACAAACTTGGGTTTGAATCCTGGCTTTGCCACTTACTGGCTGGATGACGTGGGCCACATTATGTGCTTCTGTGACAGTCTGTTCCCTGTAATGGGGAGAGGACTACATAATTCTTCCACTTGTAGGAATGCACGTTCAGCAGTTAGCACAGCACCTGGTTACGAAGGGCTCGGGAAACAGTAGGAATACACGTTCAGCAGTTAGCACAGCACCTGGTTACAAAGGGCTCAGGAAACAGTAGGAATACACGTTCAGCAGTTAGCACAGCACCTGGTTACGAAGGGCTCGGAAACCAGTAGCTCTTCCTGTAAGCTGTTGCTATTATCGTTGGTGCTGCCTCCATTGTTGTCTTATAAAAATGTCAGTTCTTTTGTCGCCTTTCTTAAACGTATTTTACATAGCTTTCTTATGCTCAGTTTCTTAGTCCAGCATTCAGAGAGATTAATCATCTGCCTTGTTGCCTGCCTCTCTTCTTTCCCTTCTCTTTTGTACAAACACTTATCTAGTCTCTGCCTTGTTTCAGGCACTCCTGGGGGGCAGGACAACAGTGATCCTCGTCCTCACGGGGCTTGCAGTGTGGGGGGAAGCTGGACGGTGAGCACGTGCAGTGTGTGTCGTGAGGCGGTGGCAGGAGCTCCTTTGTTTTCCTTTCCACCATTGATTCCTCTGCTTGCTCGTTTGTCTGTCCTAATGTCCACCAGTTATTCGTCCTTTGGCTCTACTCTTCAACAAGTCTTTACTGAGCACCTCCTATGTGTTGGCCATTGTGTTGAGCACTGGGGACACCCAGGAGAATCACTTCCAAGACCCTGCCCCCTTGGGTGCAGAGTGTGCCTTCACAGTCTTTGTCCTCTGGCCATCTTTGGACGTACTTCTGTGTATTCAGAACTTGGCTAACTCTCAGGTGTCCTATATGCATTTCAAATCCTATCCATCATTCACAGACCAGTCCACATGTCACCTCCTGAAAGATCTCCTGACCCTTCAAATAGAATTAATTATGCCCCTCCTACTGTACAGTGCTGTGCTCACACTCTGCTACGGTAGCACCATTTCACTTGGCTTTATGTTGTTCAACAGTCACACATTTCTATCACATTGTTATGGCAGTCACCATGCCAGGAATATGAATAATACATGAGCCCTGTCCTGCAGGAGCTCACGATTCAGTGGGGGAGTCAGGCATGTTCACTGAATTGAACTGAAATCTGGCTGCGCCTTCTGTATTATTTCTCCTACCTTTGAGTAACTACCGTGAATGGATTTACTGATGTGCCTCCTAGGAAGACATTGAAACTCATGAATGATTAGGATTCATTCAGCTCTCTGCCTGCTTTACACATGATTGCAGTGGCTTTCTTGTACAGTTCAGCATTTTACACAGGTGTAGGGTCGCTCCAAAGAAGTTTACAAAACAAGTTCATCCTAAGATGAAGTGAAATGCTTTTTAATCAATACTGCAAGACTTGATATGTTCAACCCATTGGAGCATGGGTGGGAAGTAAATAAGCAAGACAGGGAAGACAGAAGTTAGACTGTGTGGCCCTGCAATGTGGGAACTTTTGAATGTCAAGGTCCCAGTTAGCTGTTTGGGGTCATTGGCGTGTCATGCTGACAGCAAGTGAGTATCAGGTGCTCTGACAGCAGCTTCCGCAGGGCCTGCCTTCCCCAAGAAGCACAAACACTCAAGAGTGCCTACGTAAAATGTTAAAAAAAAAAAAATGCTTCTTACAATTGAAATAGAGCACTACTTCACAGGGTTGTTTTGAGGATTAAACAAGTAAAGATATTAAGGGTAGGTTGCGTAGCACAGTGTAGAATCCTGGCTACACACACTTCTGTAGGTTCTTGGACAGCTGTCCTACAATAGGGAGAGCAGCAGGACCTATTCAGAGTCATTGTGTGGATTCAGTGTGACAGCACTTGGAAAGATCTGAGCATCAAGCCGCTTCACGCAGGTGCTCCATAAAGGCCAGCTGTTGGTGCTGGTGGTTTCAGTCACTGCCTAGCACGCAGTAAAGGTTTGTTCCCCCTTTCCCTCCTTTTGGCCCGTATCTGGTAGGTGCCCCCCACAGGCCATTTGAAATCACAGTTGACAGTATTTCTTTCATTTCTCTCTGTTACAAACCACTGCCTCCTGATCTCTGTGACACATCCGGCCCATGACCACGGGGAGCCCTGAGGACATCTCATAGTTCACTCGAGCAGAGTTGATCTCTCTGTTGAAATACTTTTGAGAAATGAAAGGTCATTCGAACAGCCAAGAATGGTGCTGTAACTATAGTTTTTAGTTGAGTTTTTTTTCCCCCCTACATTAGTTAGAAATTCATGACAGGCTGGACTGATAGCTGAAAGAATTAGTGCTTTCATACGGTCTGGGACTCAACAGGTCCCTTTCTTCATTCAAGCCACTGGGACACTGAGTCTTTCCTTAGCTCTCTGCCACCCAGATTTGGGCAGTTGGTTAGTCGAGCAGTTTTGGACCTCTTCTCTATGTAACGCTATGATAAACTTTTAAGAAATTTTCAGGCTGAGAGGAGCATCATCTATCATCTGGTCTAAGCTTTTGGGTGCTACTACTCTGCCCCTCCACATTTGTTTCTTCCTACAGTCAGACACCTCCACCTAGGCCCTTGTCCCCTTGTAGGCAGGGACCACATCTTATTTCTCTCTTTTCCCCAGAACTTAGCACTGTGCCTGCCAGGAGGATGTTTAGTGACTGTGTAGGGAATGTTCATGAAGGAATGAATTGGGCAATAGTACAATGTGAAAAGCAAATATTAACATAGTGCTTTGTAGTTTACAGAGGACCTTTACATAAATCATCGGAGCCAGTTCTAGGGCCGGGTTACTGTGCTAAGACTTTGCATTGTCTCATTTTATCTTCACGACAACTCTAACATCATCCCTGTCTACTGATGAGGCGTCTTAGGATGACAGAGGAGATGTGGCCGCACATGGTCAGAGGGCTGTGAGTGGCAGTGCTGGCGCTCAAATTCAGGTCATCTGATCCTAAAGCTCTTGTACTTGACTAGTGGGTTTTATTTCCTGCCATCTCTTTTCGAGGTCCTATGTCACAGTACCTTAGTGATGTTTTCCTTGTAAATACTCTCCACTCTGGTGTGATGCTGGGTGGGTTAATGGTTTCAGTGAGAGGCAGAATATGGGGTGGAAAGAGTATAGTGTTCGCGCTCCTGGCTCTGACTCTGGGTTCTCTTTCTTATTAGCTGTTTGACTTTGGGTAAGTTGTTTAAACTCTCTGAGCTTTGGTTGCCTCTTTTATAACATGGAAATAATATAGCTATAGTGTGAAGTTAAAAGATGGTACTTAATAGACAGTTATGCCAATATTGTTTTTAAGACAGTCTACGAGAGGAATTTGTCTTGTGTTCCTGGGCCTACCCTTCTCTTCCCTCCAGAGCAGCCCTGCCTTGCCAAGTCAGCACAGGGAGTGGAAAGGAGAAGCAGAGTTTACCTAATTAGTTTGGACCAGGTTTCATAAGCCTGGTCAAATTCTTTTTTAGGCATTTGACCACCTGCCAATTTGCATGGCTCCAGCAGAGTTAATTCACCACTTTGGAGAAGTTTATCCAGCTGGCAGAGTTGAGTCTGGGGACTCAAACAGTGACACATGTGCCCCAGGTGATTGCTGTCCTTGTGATCAGTTCACATTATTGCCTGGCCCTGAGATAGGGCACCAAGAAAAGCAACTGCAGTGGCTTGGAATCCCACCTCACTCTTGGGTGGGCCATGGCCCTCAGCGTGCTCTGTCTCGCATGTGGACTTGCAGGCCAGACTCACAGGGCTCCTCTCCATAGTATGTCGGAGGGGTGGGGGTGGCAGTGGATGTAGACACAAGAGTAAGTCATTAGAGTGTGTGTATATATATATGTTTATGAAAGTATAATATATACTCCTTGTAGAAAATTCAGAAAATACAAGCAATTTGAAATTACCTGTGATCCCATTGCTCAAAGATAACCAGTGTTAGCATATAGGTATATTTTCTTTTTTTTTTGACATGAATATTTTTCTGCCGTTGGAATTATATTGTACCTTTAATTTGGTATTCTGCTTTTTTCACATAACTTTTTTCCCATCTGTTCTAATTCTGAATCTGAAACGATATCCTGGAATATGTTTGTCCATTCCACGTCGTAAGCTTACTGAGTGCCTCCCAAGGGCCTGGGCTGTTAGTCGCTGAATGCGGGGGGATGCTGATGGAAGCCCACACTGCTGTGCTCTTACTGAACGCCAAGCACAGGGTCAGTTGCTCTGCAGGGGTTATTTGCTCCTCGTGGGGCTCTGGTGAAGGGGTGCTATGATTGTCCAGCCGGGATTGGGAGATGGGGTGACAGGAGTGATAACTAACTCCAGCTGAGTGCCTATTCTCAGCCAGGCCTTGTTCTGAGTACTTTACTTTTATTACCTCATTTAGTCTTCGTGACAACCTGTTGTATAGATGAGTAAACTGAAGCACATGGGAGTTTGGTGACTCACCTAGGGATACCCAGCTACAGCCAGGATTTGAACCCAGGCAGTTCTGTCCTGAAGCCGATGTTCTTAACCAGCACAGTGCCCTGCCTCTCGAGGGGGTGGTGAGCTTCAAAGGCAAGGTCTAGTGCAAACCTTCCAGTTGTTGATCGATGGGTAGAAGAGTGAGCTGCTTAACACAAGAGGTGATGTTCTAATAGAGGCGCACACCAGAGCCCTGAGGAGCAGTGTGGGGTGGGAGAGGCATCGCAGGAAGGAGCTGGGAGTTGGGTTGAAGGATGAGTCAGAATTCACTCTGCAGGAAAGTGGGCTAGGTCTTCTCGACAGAGGGAGCAGCATGTTGGGAGGGTAGCTAGGGCACAGAGGGGGAGACCAGACTGCTCTCCCCAAGGCCTTTCAATATCGTTGGGGCCCTGTGTGCTGGTTCAGCTGGAGATGCACCTGAGAGCTCTCACCTAGATCTTGCCCATCCATGGGAAAGGATCTGAGTGAGTGGCTGGCTCGTGATGCCTACATTTCAGAGATAGCCTGATCGAATCTTTGGGAGGGGAGGTCTTTGCAGGGCCTCAGTGTCTTAGCTGGTATCGGCATTTCATCGACAGGTTGGCCCGTGCTGCTGTAGCAGATGGATAGGCTCTTTAAAGAAGTTAGCATGCCTTAGGAATTCCTGGGGCTTTGGGACCCGGACTTCCAGGAAGCAGGGCCAAGTGGTTTTCTGTCCTGGCTTTACATAGTCTGGCATCTCATGTCCCCTTGCATTCTGAATTAGCTTACTGGACTGAAAAATAAAGACAAAGAATGTATTAATCTGGTTAACACATATTTATAGAATGTGAGTTACTGGGTCATTGAGAGGATTTTGGTGATATTAATGGTTTGGGAGAGAAGACAATAACTTCCATTTTGGAGTTGGGCAGTGGGAAAATACCCAGCGAGTACATCCAGCAGGCGGTTTAAATTTCAAGACTGTAGTTCAAACTAGAGGTCAGGTCAATTTGTAAAACTTAATCAGTGTTTTCCAGATTAGGCTACTGCCACATCTTCAAAAGTAAAATAATTATCAGCAAACGTTTAGAATATATATGTTCTGTAGATTATTATATAGGAAAAAGATGACAATACCTGTGTGTTTGTGGGGAGTTTTGAGTGTAATGTCAATTAAACACATTACACATACAAGGGAATGGGGAAACACATCCGTAGCAAGTCCAGAGTCAATTGCACAAGTTCCCACTCCCTCTTTTTAATCTGCCTGACTTCTCCTCATCTTTCAAGTTTTGTCTGAACAGCAGTCTTTCCAGGAAGTTTTCCCTGACATCTAGGCTCGGGTAGATGTATCTGTGGTGTGCTGTCAAGTACCCAGGAATCCCAGCCGGTGGTGATTAACCCCTTAGGTTGACAGTGGAGTCTTACTTTCCAGGAACCAGCACTCTCAACAGTCCAGTCATCCTTTTCCTAACTGTCCATCTTTCTCTAGATAATTCTGAAATAATGTAATATCAATTTACAAAACATCTGAACACCTTGTAAACCAGTGGAATTGGTGATGCCACAGTGCAACTAATATTTATTGAGCGCCAATTATATGCCAAGTCTTCTACTTACCAGCTGAATGACCTTGATCATGTATGTTAACCTCCTTGGTTTCCAGTGGGGATAATAACCACTACTCCACTGGGTTATTGTGAGGAGTAAGTGAGATAACTTGCATGTGGAAAGTGTCTGGCACATCCGAGGTGTTCAGTGAACAACTGAGTAAATAAGTGGATGTGGTGTGGTTTCTAAATACCTTTCAAGGACACCAGCCTGATCTGTTCCTGTTTGTCAGCATCCTTCTTTAGGAACACTGAGAATAATTGTGATCTATTAGACGTGTTCTTTCTGGAGCGTGGCCAGTTCTGGAGGGACCACGCCGTGGCTGAGCACACCTCGGGCGGGAACACAGGAACTTCTTTTGCATTCGTGGCACAGTTGGCATCATGTTCTTGCAGTTAGCGAGCCCCACAGATCTTTTTTCTTCAGTATGGACCGCAGTCAAGCTCTCCATCTTCCACTGAAGTCTTGCGAGGTTGATTTCTGGGTCCTAAGAGCAGAACTTTATGTTTTAACTCTACCCTGAGGCGCTGTCATGTAGGAAGTGAATGTAATGGCTCTAGAATCATTTGGATCTAGAATTCTAGATCTTCTCCTAGTTTTTGACCATGAGCAAGTTACTTGATCTTTCTAAGCCTCAGTTGCCTTATTCTGATGGAGGAAACTTAGCACAGAGAATGGGTTCATAAAAAGGGAGACGGTAAGGTAACCCAGAGATGGGAACAGCAGCAAGTCACTCCCACCTCCAGGACTGGAGGGACATCGGAGGAGGGGTATCGGCAGAGTCAGGGGGCTAGGCTCTCCAGTCAGAGCCGAGAACCACAGCAGGACCTTCTTGGTGGAGGGAGGGACCTGTCTTAAGGACCTCCTATTCGCCTCATTGGTGAGGAGGGATTCTCGCCTTAGGGTTATTGGGATGGCAGAACACTCGACACCTGACACTGGACAGATGGGAGGGACGGCAGTTTACTAGTCAGCATCCTCCCAGCCTGGGGAGGAGGACACTGTTTGCCATTCAGGGCCACTTGGGGGTTATGCCTGAAACCCCCAAGAGTTTGTGGGAGGCAGAATTTGTCGGATGGAGTGGGCTGGGTGCCCCCTGGTTCCCACAGGAAGATGTGGTTGGCTTGTTTGAATACTTCTGTAGGCTGGCAGGGAGCCAAAACCTGCCACTCAGGGATAAGCAGGAACTGCGCTGATCCCCGTGGCGAGGAGGGTTCTTTGGCTGGGGGACCTTATCCACGGATGCAGACTGAGGAGAGGAACTTGTGAGGAAGCCATTTGAGGCCCTCCTGGCTTCACCAGGTGTCGAGGCAGCACTTAAGATTGGGCCTTGATTTTAGGCCTTACCCCACACCCCCAATCTTTATTAAATTAGGGCTCGTCTGGCAGGAGCGGGAGCCGTGAGGTGACACAGCTGCTTCCAGATGGTGGCCCTCCCTCTGTCTCCTGCCTGGCGCCCTTCTTCCCTCAGTGCGTTTCACCTTTACTTTTTTTTTTTTTTTTTTTTTTAAGATTTTATTTTTTCCTTTTTCTCCCCAAAGCCCCCCGGTACATAGTTGTGCATTCTTCGTTGTGGGTTCTTCTAGTTGTGGCATGTGGGACGCTGCCTCAGCGTGGTCTGATGAGCAGTGCCATGTCCGCGCCCAGGATTCGAACCAACGAAACACTGGGCCGCCTGCTGGGGAGTGCGCGAACTTAACCACTCGGCCACGGGGCCAGCCCCTCACCTTTAGTTTTTACAGCGCTCTGTGGACACTACTTAGTTTAATCTGTAAAACAGCCCTGTGCTGTGGGAGTTGTCATCCCCGTTTTACACATGAAGAAACCATGGCTTAGAGGAATCATCCCTCTTCAGCCTGCTCCAATTAGTCAGTGACAAGAGGGCATCAAGCCCATGGCCGTTTGACTCCAGGAGGCAAGGTCTTTTCAGGAGAGAGTGGGTTTGCGGGAGAGCCAGGGGACCTCCTCCTCTCCACGGGCCCTTCCCAAATCCTGCGCCCGGGTCAGCATTTCTGATTCTGCGTTCTTCTTCCTGAACAGGGTCTCTCCTGTTGGGTATGCTTCTCCCACTGAATGTGGATCTGTTTCTCTCTAAGGTGATGTAGTATAGAAAATACTTACAGAGAAATTTAGTTTAGCTCTGATTCAATTTATAAGAGCAAAGAGTGCTGTGCTTTTGTCAGTGAGAAGAGGCTGCTCAGAGGGAGCAAAGAAGACCTGGCTCCAAGCTCATTGCTGCCCTGCTTCCTCTTTGTGCCTCACTCATAGATGCAGGTGATTGCCTCGCAACACCCCTGATTCTGGAATTTTCTTGGTACTTTCTTTGATCTCTCCCATTTTAAATGGTTTGCATTTTTCTTTGCCTTTGAAAATGCATCAGAATTTTCTAGATGGATTAGTAATTTCATATTGCCTCAGTCACATCATCATTACCACCATTATTATTGTCATTGTAGAAAAGTTGTATGGTGACTTCTTGAGCTGGAAACTAGAAGAAACTGTTGCCCAGTTTCCTTTGCAACCCGGAAAGGTGGCCACTTTCATCGTCAACATCAAAGTGAAGCTGGATTTCTCTTGCCAGGAGAATCTTCTCCAAGATCTCAGTGATGGTAAGCTCCTTCCCAATTTTAATTAGCACATTGTGGTCTCCAGATACATTGTAGCAATCACCATTCCTCCAGGCCTGCTGTTCTGTCTCTGTAACTTGCTTGTCATTCATTAACTCAAGCAGCTTGAGACTTCTCCTGGGCACTTAGTTAACCCAGTGAGTTACTGTGTATATGGAAAGTAATAAAAGTACTTTTTAGTTAAATGATTTCTTAATTCACGCTCTTCACTATTTTGTGCTTATTTTCCAGGAGGTAATACTAAATTAGTGGAATGTAGGAATTACTACATTTTTTCAAGTGTAACTGCTGTGATCCCTTAGACATTTTTTTAGAGCAGTTTTATTATTTTTTAAAATTTCTTTTTATTGCAGTAACATTGGTTTATAACATTATATAAATTTGGGGTGTACATCATTATATTCCCATTTCTGTATAGATTATGTCATGTTTACCACCAAAGACTAATTACAATCTATTACCATACACATGTGCCTAATCACCCCTTTTGCCCTCCTCCGTCCCCTCTTCCTGAACTCTGGTAACCACCAATCCAATCTCTGTGTGTTTTTTTGTTCTTGTTTTTATCTTCTACTTATGAGTGAGATCATATGGTATTTGACTTTCTCCTTCTGACTTATTTCCCTTAGCTTAATACCCTCAAGGTCCCTCCATGTTGTCACAAATGGCAAAATTTCATCTTTCTTTATGGCTGAGTAGTGTTCCATTGTGTATATATACCACATCTTTGTTATCCATTCATCCCTTGATGGGCACCTGGGTTGATTCCAAGTCTTGGCTATTGTGAATAATGCTGCAGTGAACATAGAGGTGCATATATCTTTACACATTCATGTTTTCATGTTCATTGGATAAATACCCAGTGTGGAATAGCTGGATCATATGATAGTTCTATTCTTAATTTTTTGAGGAAGCTCCATGCTGTTTTCCGTAGTGGCTGGCACCAGTTTGCACTCCCACTAGCAGTATAGCAGTATATGAGAGTTCTCTTCTCTCCACATCCTCTCCAACGCTTGTTATTTCCATCTTGTTAATAATAGCCATTCTGGTGAGAGTGAGGAGATATCTCCTTGTAGTTTTTTTTTTTTTTTTTTAAGGAAGGTTAGCTCTGAGCTAACATCTGCTACCAATCCTCCTCATTTTTTTTGCTGAGGAAGACTGGCCCTGAGCTCACATCTGTGCCCATCTTCCTCTACTTTATATGTGGGACACCTACCACAGCATGGCTTGCCAAGCGGTGCCATGTCCGCACCCGGGATCCAAACTGTCCAACCCTGGGCTGCCGAAGCGGAATGTGCGCACTTAACTGCTGCCCCACCGGGCCGGCCCCTCCTTGTAGTTTTTATTTGCAATTCCCTGATAATTAGCAATGTTGAACATCTTTTCATGTGCCTATTGGCCATCTGTATATCTTCTTTGGAGAAATGTCTGTTCAGATCTTTTGCCCGTTTTTTAATTGGGTTGTTAGTTTTTTTGTTGTTGTTGAGATGTATGAGTTCTTTATATATCTTCAATATTAACCTTTCATCAGATACATGGTTTGCAAATATCTTCTCCCAGTTGTTAGGTTGTCTTTTCATTTCGTTGATGGTTTCCTTTGCTGTGCAGAAACTTTTTAGTTTGATGTAGTCACATTTGTTTATTTTAATTTTTTTCTATTGTTTTCCTTGCCCAGTCAGACATGGTACTTGAAAATATGCTGCTAAGACTGATGTTAAAGAGCATACTGCCTATGTTTTCTTCTAGAATTTTCGTGGTTTCAGGTCTTACATTCAAGTCTCTAACCCATTTTGTGTTAATTTTTGTATATGGTATAAGATAATGGTCTACTTTCATTCTTTTGCATGTAGCTGTCTAGTTTTCCCAACACCATTTATTGAAGAGACTTTCCTGTCTCCATTGTATGTTCTTGGCTCCCTCGTTGAAAATTAGCTGTCCATGGATGCATGGGTTTATTTCTGGCTCTCAATTCTGTTCCATTGATCCGTGTGTCTGCTTTTGTGCCAGTACCTTGCTGTTTTGATTATTATAGCTTTGTAGTGCACATAGAATTCAGGGAGTGTGATACCTCCAACTTTGTTCTTTTTTCTCAGGATTCCTTTGGCTATTCGGGGTCTTTTGTTGTTCCATATAAATTTTAGGATTCTTTGTTCTATTTCTGTGAAAAATGTCATTGGAACTTTGATAGGGATTGCACTGAATCTGTATATTGCTTTAGGGGGTATACACATTTTAGCTATGTTAATTCTTCCAGTCCAAGAGCATGGAATATCTTTCCATCTTTTGGTGTCTTCTTCAATTTCTTTCAACAATGCCTTATAGTTTTAAGTGTACAGATCTTTCACCTCTTTGGTTAAATTTTATTCTTAGGTATTTTATTCTTTTTGTTGCAATTGTAAATGAATTTGTATTCTTAATTTCTCTTTCTGCTATATCGTTGTTAGTTTACAGAAATGCAACTGATTTTTGCATGTTGATTTTGTATCCTGCAACTTTACTGTATTCATTTATTATTTCTAAAAGTTTTTGGTGGATTCTTTAGGGTTTTCTATATATAAAATCATGTCATCTGCAAATAGTGACAGTTTTACTCCTTCTTTTCTAATTTGGATCCCTTTTATTTCTTTTTCTTGCTTGATTGCTCTGGGTGGAACTTCCAACACTATGTTAAATAAGAGTGGTGAAAGTGGGCATCCTTGTCTCGTTCCTGTTCTTAGAGGGATAGATTTCAGTTTTTCTCCATTGAGAGTGATATTAGCTGTGGGTTTGTCATATATGGCCTTTAATATGTTGAGGTACTTTCCTTCTATACCCATTTTATTAGAGTTTTTTTTTTAAATCATAAATGGATGCTCTATCTTTTCAAATACTTTCTCTGCATCTATTGAGATGATCATATGATTTTTATTCTTCATCTTGTTAATGTGGTGTATCATGTTGATTGATTTGTGGATGTCGACCCATCCCTGCTTCCCTGGAATAAATCCCACTTGATCACAGTGTATCATTTTTTTAAATGTATTGTTGTATGTGATTTGCTAGGATTTTGTTGAGGATTTTTGCATCGATGTTCATCAGTGATATTGGCCTGTAATTTTCTTTTTTTGTGCTGTTCTTGTATGGTTTTGGTATCAGGGTAATGTTGGCCTCGTAGAATGAATTAGGAAGCTTCCCCTCATCTTCAGTTTTTTGCAAGAGTTGGGGAAGGATAGGCATTAAGTCTTCTTTGCATGTTTGGTAGGATTCACCAAAGAAGCCATCTGGTCCTGGACTCTTATTTTTTGTGAGGTTTTTGATTACTGTTTTGATCTCCTTCCTGGTGATTGGTCTATTGAAATTCTCTATTTCTTCTTGATTTGGTTTTGGAAGGTTGTATGATTCTAAGAATATATCCATGTCTTCTAGATTATCCAATTTGTTGGTGTATAGCTTCTCGTCATATTCTCTTATAATCTTTTGTATTTCTGAGATGTCCATTGTAATTTCTTTTCTTCCATTTCTGATTTTATTTGAGCCTTCTCTCTTTTTTGCTTGGTTAGTCCTAGCTAAAGGTTTGTCAGTTTTGTTTATCTTTTCAAAGAACCAGGTAATCTTAGTTTCATTGATTTTTTTCTCCTGTTCTTTTAGTCTCTATTTCATTTATTTCTGCTCTGAATTTTATTATTTCCTTCCTTCTACTGATTTTGCACTTTGTTCTTCTTTTTCCAGTTCCTTTAGTTGCAGTGTTAGATTGTTTATTTGAGATTTTCTTGTTTTTGAGTTGGTCTATATTGCTATAAACTTCCCTCTTAGAACTGCTTTTGCTGTATCCAGTAAATTTTGGGATGTTTTATTTTAATTTTCGTCTCCAGGTATTTTTTGATTTCTCCTTTGATTTCTTCATTGACCCAATTGTTGTTCAGTAGCATTTTGTTTAATCTCCTCATATTTGTGGTCTTTCTCATTTTTTTCCTATAGGTGATTTCTGGTTTCATATCTTTGTGGTCAGAAAAGATGCTTGGTATTATTTCAGTCTTCTTAAATTTACTGTGACTTGTTTTGTGGCCTAATACATGATCTATCCTGGAGAATGTTCCATGTGCATTTGAAAAGTGTGTATTCTGCGATTTTTGCATGGTATGTTCTGTATATATCTACTAAGTCCATCTGGTCTAATGTGTCATTTATAGCCAGTGTTTCCTTATTGATGTTCTGTTTGTGTGATCTATCCAGTTGTGTAAGGGGAGTGTTAACCTCCCCTACTGTTATTGTGTTGCTGTCTATTTCTCCTTTTATGTCTGTTAATAATTGCTTTGTATATTTAGGTGCTCCTATGTTGGGTGCACAGATATTTACAAGTGTTATATCCTCCTGTTGGATTGTTCCCTTTATCATTATGTAGTGCCCTTCTTTGTCTCTTGTTGCAGTTTTTGTTTTAAAGTCTATTTTGTCTGATATAAGTATTGCTACCCTAGCTTTCTTTTCATTGCCATTTGCAATGAAATTTGCAGTATCTTTTTCCATCCCTTCTCTTTCAGTTTGTGAGTGTCTTTAAGGCTGAAATGTGTCTCTTGTATGCAACATATATATGGATCCATTAGACATCTAATTAGCTGTGATGATAAAGTTCTTCTTCAAAGTCTGGTGATTTCTATAAGGAGATGGAGCCTGGAGGAAATGGGAATTCATATTTGTTATAACATTAGAACTAGCTGATTAGGGATAAGATTTCATAGATTAATTATGTCTAATTATGAAGCATGCATTCACACATTCATTTGGAGGCATTGTGGAGTGTATTAGTTAGCTCAGGCTGCCAAAACAAAATGCCACAGTGTGGCTGTACAATAGAAATTTATTTTCTCACAGTTCTGGAGGCTGAAAGTCTGAGATAAAGGTGCCAGCGTGGTTGAGTTCTGGTGAGAGCCTCTTCTTGGCTTGCAAACAGCTGCCTTCTCGCTATGTCCTCACGTGGCAGAAGGAGAGAGCTCTGGTATCTCTTCCTCTGATAAGGACACCAGCCCTGTCGGCCTAGGGCCCCATCCTTATGATCTCCTTTAACCTTTACCACCTCCTCACAGGCCCTGTCTCCTAATACAGTCACATTGCGGGTCAGGGCTTCAACATAGGAATTTGGGGGCACAAACGTTCAGTTGAAGGTTATTATTGGAGACAGTCAGCAGATATTGCCACAAGAACTTAGCAGCTATGGGACTTTGGGTGAATGACTTTAACTTCTCTGTGCCTTTTCCCCAATTTACCAAATGGTAATAATACCAATTTCTAGAGTTGTTGTAAGGATTTGTACTTGACCTGGAACAGGGTAAGGGTTCAACAAGTGTTAGTTATATTAGTCCACCCCGCCCATTACAAGACGTTTAACCATCACTTATTATGAGACAAGCACTTGGCTAGGCTCTTGGAGAACAGAGATGAATGAGTCATGGTCTGTCACCTGCAGAACAATAATAATAGCAGCTAACATTTAAGAGGTTTACGTAAATCAGCTCACTTAATCCTCCCAGTAGCCCTGTGAAATAGGTACTGTTAATATCTCCATTTTACCAATGAGGACGGAGAATTTGAGCAGTTTTTCCAAGGTCACATAGCTAGGAAGTGGCAGAGCTGGCCTCTGAACCCAGGCAGCCTGACTCCAGAGTCTGTCCTCGTAACCATTCTGTGGCCCATTGTTGCTTAGAGGGTCGACCAGAAAAATAAATCCGTGATTAGAACACATGAGACTCGGGGACTTGAGATGCAGCTCTTTTTATCTGATATGATCCTGTAGGGGCTCCCAGATTTGATGTGTGACTTGGGCCTGAACCAGGAAGGTTCCTAGATGAAGAAAAAAGCAAGGGCCTGACAGGCCTTCCAAGGGAGCAGCAGGTACAGAGGCCCGGAGGCCTGACCATCAGTTATGAAGTGGGTTTTTCCTTGAGACTAGATGTCTGCCCCTTTCTTTCTGGGAATGGGACTGTGTTTCCCAGCCAGGCTCTCCCAGCTGTACCTGCATGATTAGGAAGTGATGCTGTCACGTTGAACTCCAGAGACTAAGGCTATTTATGGGGTTTGTGTTCCTACAACAGGAAATTAGCTCTTTCACTTTTGCCCTTCTGAGGAGTTCAGTTGCCCTGGGCACCTTGTCTCAGGAGCACGCCCAGCCATCCTGCCCCAGGGCTGAGCACTTGCACTTCTCTTACTTGGATTGCTTTCCCCCACAGTTCTGCAAGACTCACACCTGATTACTCAGATCTCAGTGCACATGTCTTCGCTGCAGAGAGGCCACCCCAACTATGTCAACTAAATCAGCACCTGCCCTCCCCTGTCGTTCTTGTTGCGTCACCTTGCATTACCTACTCCACTGCACTTGTTTCCTGTCTGTCTGCCTCCATCCTTTAGAATATAAATTTAATGGGAGGAGTACCCTGTCTGTCTATTCAGTCCCGTATTCACGATATCTAGACCGCAATGGAGAAAGAGCAGTTGCATGTGTGTGGAATGGATGAATGAAGGAGGGCCTCTTTCCCCCTCAGTGTGGAGTTGCCATCCTCATGACCTCACCTGAACATAATTACCTCTTAAAGGCCCTCCTACCTCCTTGTATTGTCACATTGTGTTTAGGGCTTCAACATGAATTTTGGAGAAACACAACCATTCAGTCCATAACATGCTCCATAAAATTTGTTCTCCCATACTCTCTGTAGTGTTTAAATAACCATAATAAGCTTCCTTGTATAATACTATTACTTAATAAAAATTTTTAATGTTATTAGCAAAGGTACAAGTTTACTGTTGGACACATTAAAAAATGATAATGTCAAGTGGATTTAATGTTATACCAAGACTTAAAAATATCAGATAAGGTGGATTTTTTTTCTGTTTGTAAGCCGCTATATTCCACTGGACTGCATTTTTCTATAGGTAGAGAGAGGGTTACAGGCAGAGGTTCTGGCCTTTCTTTTTCCCAAGAAGGGAATTTGGCAGAATAAATGGTGCCCGACACTTGTCTCGTGAATGCTTGATTAGCTGTTATCCCAGGGGGTGTGTCTCAGCAAGTCGCCTTCCAGCTGAGATTATCTGGATGTGAGAAGTGAGGGAAAGAAAGGTGGCTGTGACTTCTGCTGCTCCCCATCTGTGGCGCTATCCTGAGAAATAGAACGGAAGGCCTCAAGGTGGAAACCTGAGCTTTTTTTGTTTTGGTGGCTCTTTGAGCTTTTTTGTTCATTGTGGATGTATTTTGTTATGTTATTGTGTTTCTGCCTTTTGTAGCAGAGCTCTGGAGCAGAGTCTCTGCCCTTCTAGCTGAAAGTAAACTTGGAACTTGGGATTTGTAGTTGGGGTATACCTTCTTCTATTTTAAAAAATAAAACCAAATCAAAGAGAGCTAGAATTATGGTTACCAAGTGGTTTGTAAATGTAAGGCTGGCCTAATTTCCAGTCAGTTAGATGTAGCACATATGTGAACTAGAACACAGTTATTATTAATTAGCTGCCTTCTTTATTGATAATGGTTGATAGAAGCTCTGGCTGGTTGTTTACATGGAAAATTGTAGAATCCGAGACAAGAATCTTAATATCCACATCTAGGGCAAGTTGTATAGAGGAGAATCGTGGACACCAAGGCTCACGAGGCCCGTTAGAGAGTGTGGTGCATGGGTGGTGCATGGTTGGTGTGATTCAGTCTGAGCAGTCAGGGGGCCATTGTTTAGCCCTTATTTGGAGACAGCTGTAAACTTGGTGGCAGAGGCTCATTTATGGCCTCTTGGAACTGGGATATGATTCACGTATGGCTCTGTCTGACGGTTTCAGAAATCCCTAACTGTGGACCCCCTGTGAACCCAATTTGTTTTTCAAGCATGGACTCACATTAATTAGGATTTCTGAAATTAGATGGCACTTTTTAAATTTACAGCAATAAATATAGTTGTCACGTAATCCAGGATACTGGATTCAGTATGGGCTGTAGACACATGGAAAAGAATTAATATTTGTTGAGCATTGTCAGATACTGCATCTAAGGTCTGAACTAGCCACTTTATTTGCATTATTTCTATTTAATCTTCCAAACAACTGTATAAAGTATATGATTTTACAAAATGATTCCCATGTTGTAAAAACAGGTGGGAGAACTGATCTAGATTAAAGGAGACTGAAGAGAGAGAACAAGCAAATGCTACACGCAATCCTTAATGGTTGCCTGGATTTAAAAGAGAGACTCTAAGACATTTTTGGGACCTCAATATTCTGGATGGGGCAAGAGGGAAATGGGCTTCTTTGGCATCATCCAGCACACCTGAGGAAGCCAGTGCTCACTCCCACCTTCTCTCCCTTTTCCCCTTGGGAGAAGAGAAAGTCTTGACCCTGAGCTGAGCCGCCTTGGGGGAGGGGTGATGCAGGTAAAGTCAAACTGTTCCTCTTACCCTCTTTAGTGCTCCAATCTCAGATTTTTTTGCTCTACTTGTGTGCTGGAACCTTTCCACCGGACTTCTGCACTTCCACAAAGGCTCTCTCATTCGTGGGTGATGGTCTAAATCAGTGTTCTTTGGGGGAGAAGATAGTAGAAAACTCTTATTCTGATGATGATGTTACTGTCTGCAAAAGTAATTTTAAACTGTTTTCAGTAATTATTTTGGTAGAGATAATGTGGTGTTGGTATTAGTATTCTGAAACTGTGTATTAATGTGGAATAAAGTAAATGATTAATTTTGTGATAATCTAATTCTAGCATCCAAATCTGGTCTTGAGTTAGGATTTTCATAGGGAAGAAAGGAGGTAACCAGTGTAAGATAATAGAGGTTAAGTAAAAACCTTATAGTCTAGGATTTGAATAAAAAACATCAGTAAGAAATTGAGGTATTTAAAAATCTCTTTATGTATGTTTGTATGAATCTCTGTATCTATCTGCCCCTTACGCTACCAAGGCCTAGAAACTGACCAGCCCAGCAGCAATGAGCGTCCCTAATGCCCACATCAGGGTCTTGAAACACTCTTTCCCACTCAAAGAAACCAGGGCTTCTTGGAGAAGTGGCTAATTCCAGGTCTGGAGCCAGAAATGTAGGAAAATGATCTTGGAACATCCTGTGAAACCTATAGCAAGGAAGCTGTCAGAGTGTACTAAAGTTGCGTCAAGAGGACCCAACCTGAAGAGGCTGCCCTGGCAATTTGAGCATCAGTAAGGATGATAGCTGTGTTTCAACCTTGAGTTCTTAGTGCTACTGGAGAGAATTGTCCACCTTTGGAAAATGATAGGTAGCCAATTCATTATTTTGAAAGTAATAAGTAATGCATATTTATTCTGACTTTCTGTACAGTTGTACTATTGGACAACCTAATGGTTGATGAGAAGAGTTTCTCTTTGTAGAAGTATTCCAGCTAACACTTGAAAAGGGTTGATGGAATTAGAATACCATCATTTTGCAGTCCCTAATAGATTAGTGGATTGAGAGACTGAGCATCCACATAACAAAAGAAGAGACAAGCAGACATATGTTCCCCCTGATGGGAGAACACACACCTCCTATGAATTAGTGTTACCCCCAAAATCACCCATAAAACTGATCAGCACTCTAGCTCTAACTACCAATTTACCAGGAATTCAGATGACAGCAAAACTTGTTAAATGATACCAGTCAGGACCATGGTAAACTCTACAGTCAAACGACCTTGGTTTCTTCAACAGGTAAATTATAAGGGGAAAAAAAAGGAGATGAAGTCCTGGAGATGGATGGTGGGGATGGTTGCACAACAGAGTGAATGTCCTCAATGCCGCTGAACTATACGCTTAAAAATGGTTAAAGTGGTAAATTTTACATCATGTATTTTGCCGTATACACATAAAAGGATCGGATAAAAAGGCTACCTGTGGTTTAAAAGAAACTTAAGCAACATTTGAAAATAAGCAGGTTCAACTAAACTGTAGTGTCCACAGCTACATGTTTGGGTGGTAAAATAATAAAGAACAGCAAGGAGACGACTCCCCTGAGGTCAAGACAGTGGTTGCTGCAGGGGAAGGAAGGGGAAGGGTGGAGGCTATGATTGGATGAGTGATTGAGAGCTGCTGGGGAGCTGGCTAAATCAGTTTCTTGATCTGTGTGGTGGTTTCAAGAATAATACATTAAGCAATATATATTTATTTTATGCAGTTTTATCAATCAGTGTCATATTTTACAGTAAAATGTTTTTAAAAGAAGAAAATAGAAATATCTTTGTAATAATACCTTTGCATGACAGCGGTTTCATCTGATCAGGTTGAAAAATTACTGTTATCCCAGAAGTTTTTCATGAAGGTATTATGTTGAAGATCAAGACAGGCTGCTGCATGTGCGTTTGTCTGAGGGACGTGTGTGAGCACCATGAGCTTTCCCAGCGATTGATCTCTTAGTGTTTTGATTTTATGAGGGTTGATGCTTTAGAGGAAAACGATCTTCAGGGGTTGCTGCTTCTTGACAGTGAATGGAAGCGTCACCTGCTTTTGGTTTCCTTTTTAGTCAATCTAATTATTTAATTTGGTTTTTTCTTTCTGTACACTTTTCTGGCTATCAGTGTTTTCAGAGACACTTCAGCTTTCCCTGCTGCCTGTTTCTGTTGGACATGATAACTAAACATGGCATTTCCATTTCGGTGTGGGAAATCGTGATCCTCAGTATCACGAGCAGGTGAGTCAGCGGGTGTCATTTTGTCCAAGCAGTTCATTTTACACGACCGGAACGGGAGTCCCAGAAAGGTGAAACGATTGGTCTGAGGTCTCCCAGAATAGTGCCAGGGTCCCTGCTAATCAGGGGAGTTTGTCTTACTGTTTGTGCACCTTCCCTCCCTTAGGGAACAAACAGAACAATATTTCTAGGTACATCTTTGTGGTGGTTGTAGAGGGGAAGTTCTGGTTTGCTGGGAATTGAATGTCTGTTACAGTTCCATGGACAAACAGGGACTTGGATTTCTTTTTTTGTTAGGCATGTGATACCAGGACCAGGAAGGAGTGGTGGTGGTAAATCCTATCCTTTAAATTATCTGGTGCTTTCGCATCTTGAGAAGGAAGCAGTTGACTTTGCTGAATAGCATTCATTGAATCTCATGAATTTTACTGCTGCGGGGAAAGTATGCTTATCTGCATTGTGGAGCTCACTCACCATTGAATATTCACTCATTCAAAAATATGGACAAGCGTGTGCCCAGGTCTGTCTCTTGTCTGTGCCGTCTTTCTCAAGTTCTCTTGCGCAGTCTTGGACCCCTTCCTCTCAGCAGATGACCTCTTTTCAAAGAGGCCATCAGGCAGAGCTTTCTCAGCTTCCTCTTCTAGTCTAGAATATGTTTGCATTTCCGTCTGTTTGATGCTGGAGGAAGATTTGTCTCTCCTCTAATTCCTTGACTTGTGCTCTGGATCAAGTATTCTGTCTCTTTGGACTTTTAAACTTGACCAGTGGTTTTCTAAGTCGTGGTCCATGGACAACCTGCACCAGAAGGTGCTTGCTAAGATGAAAATTCCTTGGCCCTGCCAGCTCTTCTGTATCCCTCGCTGTGGGCACTGGGCTGGGGTCTGAATTTCGGACAGGGTTCCTGGGGGTCTTCTGCACACTGAGGTTTGAGCCGTTTTGTACAGTCCCTCAGCCAATACTCTCAATCTTTATCGTAAAATCCAAAGAAAACAGAACAAATCCTTTCCTCGGCCATGGATTTCTCTCTGGCAGCCCCTCCTCTCCCTTCACTTCCTCGTCCCCGTACTCTTCAGTCTGCTGAGGTCAGGCCCCTCGCCGTTCCAGGGCCCCCACTCATCCTTGCGAGGTCTGCAATGCTCTTGTCTCCCTTGCCCACACCGACTTCTTCCTCTTGATTCTCCCTCACTGGCTCCTAGGTTTTTGTCTGCATTCCAGCTAATGATATTCTTAATGGTTTTGTCCTTAACCTTTTTCTTACGCCGTATTTCTCCTAAATGATTTTAGACTCTCATAACCTAAAATTCCGACGCTATGCTGATGACTCTGAAATCCTTATTTCTGGTCCTGAATTCCCCTTGTATATTTTTAGCTGGCTTCCTGACATTTTCACCTGGCAGTCCCCAAAGCACCTCAAATCCAGCCTATATAAACTCTGATACACTGCAGTTCACTCTGCACCTGCTCATCTTTCTTTGCTTACTCTGTTGATGAAAGCCATTACCATCTCCCCAGAAGTGCAGGTGAGAGACCTGGGGGTCATTCTGGACTGTTCTTTTTCTCTCACTGCTAAAGGTCCATCAGTTCATCGCTGAGTCCCGTTTGTTGTTTCTCTTACATGTCCCTGAATTCCATCGTCCCCCTTTGCCTCAGTACGCGCTCTGAACATCTTTATTTGAACCATTCTAAAAGCCTAGTAACTCTTCTCCCTGTCACTGGCCTGTGCCTTTTTGAATCCATCTTCTATTTTGTTTTTGATTTTTCTCAAAAACAAATGTGCTTCTCACTTTGGCATATAAGGCCCTATGTAATCTGGTCCCAACTCACTCCCCCCTTTTGGCCTCATTCTTGCCGCTGGACCCTTACATTCCATAGTTCGGCTGTTCGGAAGTATTGTTTTGAGTGCATGATCTTTCCAGTTTCATGCCGTTGTGTGTGCTGTTTTCTCCACCTAGAATGTCTACCCATCCTTTGCCAGCCTGCTGATCACAATTTTAGTCACTTCCTCTTTTAAACCCTTACGCCCCCTCCCTATGAGTCCTCTCATGGCCAGTGTCACCTTGGCACCTCTGAATGCTGGTATAGCTTCTCCCTCACTGTTTTACTTTACTTCTCTCTATTCCCAATACACTGGACAGGGCCTTGCTCAGACAAGATTCCCAGTCAATGTGTATTGAATAAGGGGATGAAAGGCGAGTTGTGAAGCTGAATGGAGTGGTCCTGACCCTGAGTTCGGGGAGGTGAGAGCTGTCTGGGCTGGGATGATCAGGTACTGGTTTCTGGATGCAGGGCCCTTGAACAGGGCCTGACTCCAGGGTGAACTAGACCCTGTGGATAGGGATGGAGGCGACAGGATTGAGGATTCAGGAGAGAGAGAAGGTCTAGGTAGGAATGTGGAAGGCCTGAAGCTCCGGAGAAGTAACTTGGGCTTTATTGGAAGATCCTGGAGAGCCATTGAAAGGTTTTCAAAAGAAGCTTGTTGTGATGGAGACTGTTTTGAGAAGGTGGGGGGCGGATTGGAGGGGTAGCCTGAGATTCAGCCTGTGTGGTGGATGACAGTGTACTCGTTCAAGGGTGGGGGGTAGGTCTTAAGCAGGAGAGCCAGGTGGGCTGGAGAGGAGGGCCCGCCGCCGCGGGCAGAGATTCCGAAGGCTGGCGCTGGGGTTTGTGCGCCGCAGGGTGTTCTTCCCCATCCTCTCTGTAGGCTGTCGCCGGAGGACTTCACGGTTTGCAGCACAGAATTTGGTAGCTGGTCACGCAGTTTGGTGAGCTCCTATTGGAAGTTATTCTGTTGCCCATGGAAAAGTGCATTCCTTCCGGCCTGAAACGTCTCAGGTTTATTAAGCTAAAGATGCTCTGCCTGTGGGAAGCTGGAATGGTTCACTCCTTTGTCCAGAGTTGCAGACTTGTGGTAGAAAAACCCAAACATTTACATTTTGCATTTTGTTATATTTTGTTTCTTCACAATTTAATGATAACGGATGCTTCACCTTATCATTGTGGCCTGGAACTGCTTTTCTTTGAGAGCTATCACTTCGGGATACACATTCCCTTTCATAACTGTCCTTTACTTTGTTATTGTGCCCTGACATTGGGACGTTACTCAGCGTCTTTGTCCTGGTTTGCTGTTCCCCTTGAAAAGAAAAACTAAGTTTTGGGAACCTCAGACCTATTTTTTAAAGAACAGTGACTCATCCTGAGTTACCCGGAAATCAAAGGCAAAGGTGGTTGGAATCTTAATGCCACAGAATTTCTTTTTCTCTTTACAAATCTTGGATGGCTGAGGCTTTCACAAACATGTGATTTTAAGCAGACAGCTGGAGATTTTATTGAGAGCTGGGTTTTTTCTGAGCCTAGAGAGTATAGAGGATAGAAAGAGGACAAACATTTATTGAGTGCTCCCCGTGTTCGGGGCACATTGTTAAGGCACCCCCTGTAGGTTCCCTCAGCCATCTCTCACGATAACCCTGAGAGTGGTTAGACGCCGCCCCCTCAGGTGGCGTTTTCTCTGGCCTCCGGGCCTGGGCTGCATTCCCCCAGCTCCGTGTGTACCTGTCTGCTCACACCAGTTCCCAGCCGCTGTAATAGTGTCTGCACCTCTGGTCCTCCTCACCACACTGCATGCATCTTGAGGGCAGGGCCAGAGTCTTAGTTGTCTTTTAATTCCAGTTTCTATCCCCTAGTCTGGAGGTTGGCTCCTCCCTTCATAGCTTGCTTTTCCTTCTACCTCATGGGAAGCTCTTTGTAAGTTTCATTTGCTGGTTCTTTGCCTCTTCAGCATTTCAGCCTGGAATTCCTTAGGGCTCCATTCAATATCCTCTTCTACTTTGTTTCTAAGCTCGTGCCCTCTGTCAAGACTTTCTCATCTGTGCAGCTGGCTTCAATGACTACCTCACCCAGGCCGGACCTCTGTGCGCTCCCGGTTTGCCTGTCCAACTGTGGGCCCTGAGGACTCTTGATCTAGGGACATGGGCCAGGTGAACCTGGGTGCAGGTTTGGTTGGTGGCCACCGCTCCCCTCCCCCAGCCTTGGGGGGTTCCCATCAGTGCCCTTTTGCCACAGTCTGCCGTTCCCCCCCCCCCCGTGCACAGTAAGGCCTCAGTCCCAGTCCTGTAGGGAGAGAGGAGAGGCTGGCCTGGCGCAGTGGTTTGTTCCCCTCCCAGCCAGCACTGAGGAGAAGCATTCTGCAGATCCTTATCTTCCCAGTGAGCTCCTGGTGGAAAAGTCTGCACCACGTGGACAGCAGCCCCCAGGAGCTTTACACTCTTGAAGTCCATGCTAGGCCTTTAGTAATTCGTTAACGATTTCCAGCTGGACCTTTCTACTGGCTTTTATGGGGTCTGGCAGAGGCCCACATGTGCAGGTGCTGGGGTCCTGCTTCTCTGTAACTGCCTGTCAACAGATTTCAGGTTAGTTTTCCCTGTGACTTCAGTTGTCTAATCAGTTCAGGAAACCAGAAGTCCACATCCTATGTTTTAATTTAGACCTGCAATCGTTTTTGGATTGTGTTGGTCATTTGTTGGATTATACACTGCTTTTGTTTTGTGTTCAGTGGGTTATCTGCTTTTCTTCTGAAGGAAAAGTTTAGTGATGCACGGACAGCCTGCCCATTGTTATCTTTAGCCTGTATCACCCACCAGCCTTCTGACTCACAAACAGTAATTTCACAGCACGATGGCTCAGCCCAGGGAAAGGTCAGCCTACTCCTGCTTTCCTGGAGCTCGAGGAGCACAGCTCTGAGTGAGACAGAAAGCTTCACAATGCCCTGAAGCTGAGCTCTTGTCCCAGACATCTGTCTAGTGACCTGTGGGGGTGTGCTTATCTGCGGACTACTGTTAGCCCTGCAAGTGGGAAGGTTGACTCAGTTCTTTGATTTAAATTCAGGCTGGAAAATAACTTCCTAAACCACCAGGAGAGAATGGAAATCCAGGTGTTTGTCATTCCTCAGCAACAAGTGATCCTGTTGCAGCACAGGACCATTGATCTCGCTGTTCTCATTATTCCTTTTCCAGCCAAGCTGGTGGTGAGTCACCAGGAAACAAATTAGGTAGGTGTTCAGTGGGGGGGATTTAGGAGTTGTCTTTTTTTCAAAGAGAAAGGGATGATTTCTCTGGATAACTGCAGGCTGGTTAACTGTTAGCTCCTTGATTGCACCAAGTCTCCTCAATTTTTTCTTCTCTGTATTTCCAGCCCTTCTCTCTAGATCCACCTTCACTGCTCACGTGGAAGCGCTGATCATTTCCCATCTTGACCCTTTTAGTAGTCTTCTGATTGGTCTCCCAGCTGCTCATTTTGCCCCCTTTTCTCTTTCACTTTTTGACCACAGTCATCTTTCTAAAGCAGAATCTTCTGTTGTAAAACTTGCGGAGGTTTCCCATTGCTTTCTGGATAAAGTCTCGAGTATGGCTCATGTGGTCTTGCCCTGGCTGCCTGTCTAGCCTCTTTGCCCACCCTGCGCCCTCATTTAGTTTGTATCCCAGAAATACTGAATTACCTGTATTTCTCTGATTTGCCACACCCTCTTATGCTTACTGCCTGTGAGTATAGATCAGTGGATCTCAGACTTCACTGTACATTGTAATCACCTGAGGATCTTTAAAAACTACCTGGCTCCCACCCCCTAGACACCGTCATTTAACGGGCACGGTGTGACCTGGGCATCAGGGTGTTTTAAAGTGTTCCAAATGATTCTTATGTGCAGCAAAATTTGGGAACCATTGATACAGACTCTCTTCTCCTTGAGTTTTTGAAAAACTCAGAGTCACTCTGCTAGTCTTAGGTCAGTTGTTCCAAATTCTGGGTGTCTTCAGGCAGATACAGCTGCTGCTTCTTTTCTACTTCTTGTGATAAGTTTTGAAATCTGATAGGGCATATCTCCTCTCAGGAGCTTTTTGGATATTTTCTGTCCTTTGATCTTCCATATGTATTTTAGAATCAGTTTGTCAGCTTCCTCAAAGTAGTCTGTTAGAATATTGATTGGAACTACATTGAACCTATATGTCAATATGGGGAAAAATTGACGTTTCTATGATACTTAGTCTTCCTGTCTATGAATATTGTCTCTTCATTTATTTGTTGTCTTACATGTCTTTCAATAACATTTTCTAATTTTCTCTAAAACAGTCTTGTAGTATTTTGCTACATATACTCTTAGATATCTTATTTTTGTTATTATAAATGGTATTTTGAGTCTTTTTTATGGAAGTATAACTTACATGCAGTAATGAGCACAAATGTGTGCAGCTTGATGAATTTTTATTTTTATATTCATATTCCTCCTTGCATCCACCACCCAGACCTGGGTA
Source organism: Equus quagga (assembly GCF_021613505.1). NCBI lineage: Eukaryota > Metazoa > Chordata > Mammalia > Perissodactyla > Equidae > Equus > Equus quagga. The sequence goes on from NC_060282.1 coordinate 4,195,065, forward strand.
TGGATCATTTCCAGCACCCCTTCAGTTCCCTGTGCCCTGTCCCTATCAATAACTCTGCAAAGCTCACTGTAATTATGACTTCTATCATCATAGATTAGTTTTGTGTGTTCTTGACTTTCATATAGAAGAAATAAATACCGTATACATGCTTTTGTGTCTTTTTTTTCTTTAAACAACACAAATTGATTCTTACAGTTTGGAAGGTCAGAAGTCTGAAATCTGTGTCTTTGGCTTTTTTGCACTCACCATTACCTGAGATTCACACATGTGGTTGTGTATTGCGTTGGTTTGTTCCTCTTGTTTTCTGGCTGATATTCCACCACGTGAAAGGCCAGAATTTATCCATTCTACTTGCGATGGACATTTGGCTGGCTTCCAGTTTTTGGCTTTACAAATAGTGATAAGTATTCTTGCAAAGATATTAAGTGGACAGAAGCCCACGCTGGTGTTGGGTGCACGCCTAAGGGTGGTTTTGTTGGGTGGTAGGTTGTAACGTATGTTGAGCTTTAGTCGATCTACAGCCATCCAGAGATTCAATATGCTTATTTTAATTCATGCACACTGTCTACGTGGGAGTCTCGAGTGTGCCAGATCCTCACCATGGCTTGGTGTTGTCAGTCTTGTAGATTTTAGCTGTTTTGGTCCATGTATAGTGGTATCTCATTGTAGTTTTAATTTGCTTTTCCCAGGTAAATAATGATGTTGCTCAGTAAAAAATGAAAATATTTTAACAGACACCTCACAAAAGTGTATATCCAAATGATAAATAAGTTTCTGAAAGGTGTTCAACATCATTAGTCATGTTTTAGTTTTTTGCGGTTTTATTGAGATATAGTTGACATAGAACACTGGAAGTTTAAGGTGTACAGTGTGTTGATTTGATGCACTTAAATATTGCAAAACGATTCCCACCAGAGCTTTAGCTGACACCTCCGTCACGTCACATAATTACCATTTCTTTTTTGTGGTGAGAACATTTAAGCTCTACTCTCTCAGCAGCTTTCAAGTATATAATACAGTATTGTTAAATATAATCACAGTGCTGTGAATTAGGTCTCCAGAATATATTCATCTTCTATCTGAAAGTTTTGCCCTTTGACCATCATGTCTCCATTTTCTCCACACTCCAGCCCCTGGTAACCACCATCCTACCCTGTTTCTACGAGTTTGGCTCTCTTAGATTCCACATATATGTTGATATCATACAGTATTTGTCTCTATCTGACTTATTTCACTTAACGGAATGCCCTCAAGTTTCATTCGTGTTCTCACAAATGGCAGAATTTCCTTCTTTCTCGTGGTTGAATAACATTCCACTGTATATACACCACATTTTCTTTATCCGTTCATTGTAGATGGACACTTAGGTTGTTTCCATGTCTTGGCTATTGTGAATAATGCTGCACTGAACATGGGAGTGCAGATATCTCTTCAAGATCCTGTTTTCATGTCTTTTGGATAAATACGTAGAACAGAATAGCTGGATCATATGGTAGTCCTATTTTTAAATTTTTGAGGCACTTCCATACTGTTTCCATAGTGGCTGCGTCAGTTTACACTCCCACTGACAGTGCACAAGGGTTCCCTTTTCTCCATATCCTTGCCAACACTTGTTATCTCTTGTCTTTTTGAGGATAGCCATTCTAACAGATGTGAAGTAATATCTCATTTTTGATTTGTATTTCCCTGATGATTAGTGATGTTGAGCACCTTTTCATCTACCTGTTGGCCATTTGTATGTCTTCTTTGGAAAAATGTTTGTTTAGGTCCTCTGTTCATTTTCTAATTGGATTGTCTGTTTTTCTGTTATTGAGTTATATGAGTTCTTTATATATTTTGGACATTAACCCCTTATCAGATAGATGATTTGCAAATATTTTCTCCCATTCTATAGGATGCCTTTTCATTTTGTTGATTGTTTCTTTTGCCATGCAGAAACTTTTTAGTTTGGTGTAGTCCCACTTATTTATTTTTGCTTTTGTTGCTTGTGCTTTTGGTGTCATATCCAAAAAATCATTGCCAAGACCCATGTCAAGGAGCTTTGCCTCTGTGTTTTCTTCCAGGAGTTTCACAGTTTAAGGTCTTATGTTTAAGTCCTTAATCTATTTTGAGTTAATTCTTCTGAGTGATGTAAGATAGGGGTCCAGTTTTATTCTTCTGCATGTGGTTATTCGCTTTTCCCAACACCATTTATTGAAGAGGTTATCCTTTCCACATTGAGTGTTTTTGGCTCTCTTGTCAAGTGTTGATTGACCATGTATGCAGGGGTTTATTTGTGGGCTCTCTAATCTGTTCCATTGGTCTGTGTGTCTATTTTTATGCCAGAACTACTCTGTTTTGATTACTGTAGTTTTGTAGTGTAGTTTGAAAGCAGGAGTGTAATGCTTCTAGTTTTGTTCTTTCTCAGAATTGCTTTGGCTATTTGGGGTCTTTTGTGGTTCCATACAAATTTTAGGATTGCTTTTGCTTTTTCTGTAAAAAATGCCGTTGTAATTCTGAAAGGGATTGCACTGAGTCTACAGGTGGCTTTGGGTAGTATGGACATCGTGTTGAGAAGCCAAAGCTGGTGTATTGAATTAAGAATATGCAGGTGGTGGCCTGCTGAATGAGGAGGCACAAGCCACCCCCACGGGGTTAGCATTTAGCTCCCTCAGCATCCGAGCTCCTACTTCAGGGAAGTGAAACCCATGAAGTCATTTTGATTGAAGGCTCTATTTCACATCTACACAAAAGGAGTAGGGTCACAAGATTTATTACTTACAGATCCCAGAAGCAGGAGGGTGCAGTGAGCCGGGAGAAGGGCACTCCTCCGTCCCAGGTCCTAAGTGAGCAGGAGGTAGAGAGCAGGGTGGCAAGTACCTATTACTTATAAGGTGGTTAGGGCAGAAGTCCCACCAACTTTTTGCAGGCTTGACTCTAAATAAAATAAAATAAATAAGATAAAATAAAATAAAAGGTGCCCCAGGAAAAGCAAAGCAGGAACTTATGGTGGGCATCCTAAACTCAGGTCCTTATCTCAGTGTCCAGCCTCTGGGTGTGAGCAGGGTTATCATACTGTGAAATGCCTAGGCAGGAACTCAGAAAAACAAAAGCTATTTTTCTCATCACAGACATTTTAACAGTATTAATTTTTCTGATCCATGAAAACAGGTTATCTTTCCATTTGCTTGTCTTGTTAAATTTCTTTTGTCAAAGTCTTACAGTTCTCAGTGTTCAGATCTTTCACTTCACTGGCTAAATTTATCCATAAGTATTTTATTATTTTTGATGCTATTGTGAATGGGATTGCTTTCTTTATTATTTTTTCATACATTTTGTTGTTAGTGTATAGAGAAGCAACTGATTTCTGTACGTTGCTTGTATATCCTGCAACTTTACTGAGTTCATTGAATAAATCTAACAGTTTTTTGGTGCAGTCTTTAGGGTTTTCTGTATATATGATACGATATCTGCAAATAAAGGCAATTTTACTTCTTCCTTTCTGATCTGCCTGACTTTTATTGCTTTTTTTTTGCATGGTTGCTCTGGGTGGGACTTCTAGTCCTATGTTGAATAGGAGTGGTGAGAGTGGGCATCCTTGTCTTGTTCCTGATTTTGAAGGCAAAGCTTTCGACCTTTCACTGTTGAGTGTGATGTTAGCTGTGGGCTTGTCATATATGGCCTTTATTATGTTGAGGTACATTTCTTCAATACCCAATTTGTTGAGCTAAATTTTTATCATGAAAAGATGTTGAATTTAGTCAAATGCTTTTTCCACACCCATTGAGATGATCATGTGATTTTTTTCTTTCATTCTATTAATGTGGTATATAACATTTAATGATTTGTGTATATTGAACCATTCTTGCATCCGAAGGATAAATCCTACTTGATCATGGTGTGTGATCCTTTTCATGTGCTGTTGAATTCATTTTGCTAATATTTTGTTGAGGTTTTTTTGTGCTTATATTCCTCAGGGATGTTGGTCTGTAGTTTCCTTCTCTTGAGGTGTCCTTGTCTGGTGTTGGTATCAGGGTCATGCTGGCCTCGTAAAATGAGCTTGAGAATGTTTCTTCCTCTTCTATGTTTTGGGAGAGTTTGAGAACGATTGGCATTAATTCTTCTTTAAATGGCTGGTAGAATTCACCAGTAAAACCACTTTAGTTATCTGTTTTAATCTAACTTTTAAGCTAATTTTAGTGTGTAGTATTATGTGGTACATATTAAATACTCAAATATTTGTTAAGTAGGGAGTGGACATTATAGAATATTTGGAGTTTAGTCATACAGTTAGGAGTTATGGAAGTAACTATTAATATGATGTTCTAATCAGGTAACAGCCTTACGTAGTTTCCTCCTTTCTAGGTTATTATAAAGAATAGTGTATTGTTTAGTAGAGTAAACAGTTACGGTGTGTATTTTTCCCTCTCCCCTCACAAATATTTATGGAGCATCTATTTTATTCCATGTACTGTACTGCTCTTGGGATTGTCCTGAGGAGTAAAATTAGGTGTGGTCCCTGCCCTTCGGAGCTTCGTGTCCAGTGCAGCACTGTCTAACAGAACTCTCTGTGATGGGGAAACATCCTACTCTGAGTTGACCAATAGGGTAGCCATGAGATGTGGGATGGTGCATCTAAAGATCTGAAGTATTAATATTAATATTATTTGATTTTAATTACTTTAAATACGCACTATCTAGTGGCTACTGTGTTAGATATGTATTAATGGGAGAGACAAGCAATTTCACAAATAAACGAAACACTGCAACTTTACTAAATGCTGGGTAGGAAAGGTATAGGATGCTATGACCACATCATAGGGGTTTGACTTAATTCAGGGGCTTAGGGAAGGCTTTTCTTTGGAAGTGATGATTGAGGTGAAAGAGGGTAGGATGGGGAAGAGAGTTTTTCATGCGTGTGTAAGAACCCTGTGGCCGAAAAGAGCAAAGTAAGTTCCAGGAACTTTTATTTTTAAAAAATGTGTGTGCATATGCATGATAGAGAGACAGAAAGAGAGAGAGAGAGAGAGAGATTCTTAAAGTTAGTCCCGAGAGTTTGCCCGTAGGTATTCAAAACTAATTTGTTGGGGAAGAAAGGTTTTGTGGGATGCTGGGGTGAACTTTTTCTTTTGATAATTTTTAAATTAGTGTTCCAACTTGAAACCGTCAGCTTTGTAATTTCTGTGATTTGGCTGACTATTTAATGAGGAAATAATGACTTCCCCTGTCTTTTAGGGATGTGCACTGCTTCGGGACTGCTGTGAAGAGTACGTAATACATTCAGATTGTTTTTTGGATTTCTTGTTTCTAAAGAACAAGCACATGTCATTATTTGGCTTGGGACACCGCCCCTCTCCCTTTATTATCTTGTCACAAAGGCATCTACTTCTAATTTCAAACTGGCGGTATTCTGCTTTTGTTTCCCTGATTTTTATCCTAAAATAACATACGCTTATTGAGCTATTTCTGTGGCTTTCTTTGGAGAATTGATGTTCATTTATTTGTGTTTCTCTTAAGTAGAAATGGAATAACACATGTAAACAAGATAGAAAAGATAAAAGACCCAGAGTGGAAAAATTAGAGGAACACTTGGTAGTTCTTCTCTCATTCCTGTTGATGCTCAGAGACTCTGAATGTCTGTCCCAAGGTCAGGAGGCAGAGCTTGGCAGAGCCGGGGCTTTGACTCTGTAGGGGAGGAGGACATTTCCTCTCCCCGAATGTGGGTTCGTCTGGCCAGAGAACGAATTAAATTCACATGAGACAGAATAGCAAGAGAAAATTAAACAAAGCTTTATGAGGAACCATGGCCCGGGGCCTCTCTTCCCGAAGGAAGAAAGGGCACCCAAGAAGTGGGGTGCACATAGTGGTTATATACCCCCAAACAGGGTGTTTCACATGTGATTGAAATGTCCCTCCCACAATAGTCACAAGATTGCCCTGTCGGCACAGTGCTTGATGGACACAGCAGGTAGTGGTCTGCTGTCTCAGAGGGCGTAGCCGGAGGCAAGTCTATTGTCTGGAGCTGGGCGGTCACAGGTGAGCACAGCAATCAGTTCCTAGCCTAAGGAAGGATGATTAATCCTTAAAGAAATGCCAGCGTTGGGAGGGGGAGGGATGTCAGTTACAGGAGGTTACCAGACTAGCACAATAAAATGCAGATTTAAGTCCTTGCCTTTGGCATTGATTAAGAGCTTCCAGAGAGAAGGCCATCTCCTTTCTTCTTCCTGGTACAGAGAGGGAGGCACCTTTTACAGATAGAGATGTACCTTACAAATGTAAACGTGTCCTAACAAAGGGCAAGTTCCATTCCTCAGAGCCTCCTTCCCTGTCCCAGTTTATCAAAAGCAATCAGCCTCAAATAATCCTGATGCCAAAGAGACATATCTTGGGGTGGCCAATTCCAGGTCCCCACAACTCCGTGTCCCGTACTCCTTTCAGCAAATTGCTTCTGGACAAACCAAGGGAACACTCTGGGATTGGAACCCAGGTCCTCATATCTCAATCCTTTGAGACTACATCCAGCATCTCTGCTCTATTCTGCCCTCCTCTGTGTGGATGGGGAGGCCTGGGCTAGGGTGACACTGAGGCCATGGATCCTACTGCAGCTGCTTCGAGCAGGGTGATAGCAATGCATACTACCTTAGGTGGGAGCCACATCACACCTGTTCATCCTCCTTCCAATTGCTCCTCAACATCCTGGCCAAGAAGTTACGTTATCTTCTGCTTGGCCAGATCTAGTAACAAAGAACTCACTCCTCTTCAAAGCAGTCCGTTCTGGCATTCTTATTCTACAAAGAAGTGATTTATTGGTTGTTTTGAAAATAATCTTTGAATTTGAAAGCCTAGCGATAACCTGCTTTCTCTCATATGCCAGAAAGATAGTCATTTACTTATTCATTCATGAAGTCATTCATTCATTCCTCTCATATTTATTAGGTGCTTTTAGATGCAGATGTGCAGTTCCAGGCGGCCACACTACACAGCTTCAGGGAACCTGCTCATCTCCGTGTGAATGATGGCCTTGGAAATGTGCCCAGGGCCACCTCTGTGCTGGGCAGCAGCCTGAGGGTGTGAGGCATTTCTCATCAAATAGGAACTAGGAAATGACATTAGATCCATTCCTTCACCTAGCAGATATTTTCCCCTATATACTGTGTGCTAAGTGCTGTGATAGACTATTCAAATATGGTTTCCTGGGTGGCTAGTGACTCACGTGGTGTCACTTTTCAGCAAAGGCAATCATTATTATCAGCAGGTCCCCAGATATGATCTCACTGGAAATCGGCTCTTGCAGCACATTGTACACCTTGTCTGTTGTGAGAGGGCCTTGCTGTGGTGTGAATTTTCACATTTCCCGTGGAGGTGACAGGCTAGCCTCTCTTTGACATGACTTTGAGAAAGTGGGCATTGTGTGCCCTGAGGTGGGGAGTTGTACCTTCGTTTCTTTGGTTATCTGGGACACCAGAAGGACATCCTACTCTCAGATTTTAGGGCTGCAACTTTAAAGGACTTTTTCTGCTGGCATGATGTTGCCTTGTGCGTAGCAGACACTAGGGACCATTGTTGCACCGAAAGCATCTGAATTGACGCGAGCAGTGTTTAGACGAATATACGTTGTGCCATTTTCCATGTTCACCATTCCTTCTTCATCGCTGACCCTTCTTCTGAAATGATTTTCTTTCTTCCTGAAGTATACTGTTTGGGAGTTCCTTTAGTGAAGATTGTTGGTGGTAAGTGTTCTCAGTTTTTGTCTTAAAATGTCTTTATGTCACCATCATTCTTAGGAAATAGTTCTGCTGTGTATATAATTTAGCAGTTACACTTTCTTAAATCCTTTGAAGATGAATTCTTACTGTCTAATGGCTTCCATTGCTGTTGAAAAGTTAGCCTTTGGTGTGACTGTTGTTCATTTAGATACAATATCTTTTTCCTTTATCTTTTTTTTCCTGAAGTGTATTTATATCCTAAGAAAGTTGTACTAACCCTTTACTTTAAAAAAAAGATCTGAGATATAATTCGTGTACTATACATCCATCAAAAGTGGACCATTCAGTGGTTCTTAGTATATTCACACAGTTGTGCAATAATCGCCACTATCAGGATCAAACCATTTTCATCATCCCCAAAACAAACTCCAGGGTCTGGCCTGGTGGCAGAATGGTTAAGTTCAGTGCACTCCTCTTTGGTGGCCAGGTTTGCGGGTTCGGATCCTGAGCCTGGACCTCAGTAAAAAAAAAAAAGCAGCAGAAACTCCATACCCATTAGGAACTATTTACCATTCCCTTCTTCCCCTCAGCCCTTGGCAACCCTTAATCTACTTTCTGTCTCTATGGATTTACCTATTCTGAACATTTCATATAAACGGAATCATACCACCTGTGGCCTTTTGTGTCTGGCTTCTTTAACTTAGAATGTTTCAAGGTTCATCCATGTTGTAGCCTGTGTCAGTCCTTCTTTCTTTCTTGTGGTCGAATAATATTCTCTTGTATGGACAGACCTTTCTGTATCTCCCCTCATCAGTTGATGGACCTTTGGATTGTTTCCACTCTTTGGCTGTTATGAATAATGCTGCTGTGGACATCTGTGGACATGTTTTTGTGTGGACATGTCCCTATATATTTTTGATAACATCTTTTTCTTATTTTTTGGTATTCTGTAGTTTTGCTATGTCATTTCTAGGTTTGCGTTTCTTTTTATTTGTCCTGGTGAGCTTTTTGTGCTTTTTGAATTTGAGGATTCATATTTTTCTATTATAAAAGATGTTTGGTCAGTCTCTCTTGAAATATTACCTTTTCCCAGTTTACTCTCTTATCTCTTTCTCTAAATCCTATTAGGCCTATATAGGTTCTCACTCTCTTCTAGGTCCTCTGATTTTTTCATATTCTTCATCTTTATCCATGTACTGCATTCTATATAATTTTTCCACCTCTTTTTCCCAATTCACTTATTTTTTCTTTTTGCCTAATTTTCTGTTTAGCTCTTTAATGAGTGTTTGCATTGTCCTGTTTATTTTTCATTTTAGGAGGTGACATTTTGTTCATTCTCAAATTGTCTGCTCATTTTTGGTAGGCTCTTCTTCCTTATTCTTTTGAATCATTTTTTTAAAATTGTTTTTAAACTTAGTAATGGCTCATTAATAACTTTCTTGGAAAATCAAGCATACACATACCATATGACCTAGCCATTTTACTCTTGGATATTTAATCAAGAGAAATGAAAGCATATGTCCATACAATGACTTGTACACAAATGTTCAGAACAGCTTTATTGTAATAATCAAAAACTAGAAGCAAACTAAGTGTGCATCAGTAGGAAAACAGATAAACAAATTGTGTTATATCCATTCAATGGAATACTATTCAGCAGTACAAAAGGAATGAACTACTGATGCACATAATAACTTGGAATTATTCCGAGATAAGTGTTCTGAGTGAAAGAGGCCTGGCAGAGTATGTGATATATATGATTCCACCTATGTTAAATTCTGGGAAATTCAAACTAATCTCTAGTGACAGCAGTGGTTACCTGGGGCTGGCCGCAGACTTGGGGAGGGCAGCAGTGAGGAAGTACAAGGATGCACAGGGAAACCTGTGGTAAATGGACACATTCACTCTCTCAGTTGTGCTGATTCTTTTATGAATGTCACAATTCCTCCAGTTGTACACTGTAAACCTCTTACAGCAGGTTATTATATACTATTTAACTCAGTAAGGACAACAAGCTCTGGTACTGGGGACTTCACCCAGAGTGAGAGCGTGCAGACAACTGAAGAGAGCTGCAGACGGCCCCGGAAGGTCTTTCGCAGGGAAGGAGAGCAGGAAGGAGAATGACAGAGCACCTGTGAGGTGGAAGAGCCAGGTTCTTCCTTACTAACAGAAATGGAATCAAGCGTGGTCATAGATGCAGGCAGGTGGAGGAAGCAGTGATGGAAGATGTGCTGGTCTTCCTCTCTCCTCTGATTGCCCCTTTGTGCAACCTTTGGGGAGGGGGCAGGGGAGTGAGTGGTAGGGATTTGTGAGGAGAGGGGAAGACATGTTGGGGGCAAACGGGAAGACTTATTTGGGGATGTGGTAGCATGCTCAGCCATGGTGAGCGTGGTCGTGAGTGTGAAGGTAGCCTGCTTGGCTCCGTGTATGGTTTTTCCTTTGGCTGTTTGGTGCAGATGTGGAGAAAGTGGATAGATGGGTTTCACCTGGAGTGGGGTCTTGTCAGGTGACTACAAGAGGAGGAGAGAGGGCAATGGAACCATGGGTGCGTTCCAGGGAGAGGTTATTGGTCCAGACCAGGTATCAGCAAGCTGTGACCCAGCAGCAAGAATCTGGCCTGCTGCCTGTCTTTGTGTTACTGGAACACAGTCACTCTCTGTGTTTGTGGATCTCTCAGCCACTTTACCCCAAAACAGAGCTGAGTGGTTGTGACAGAAACCCATGGCCTACGAAGCCTAAAGTATTTACTATCTGATCCTTTTCCTTTGGTCTAGACCGTGGAATCTATGGCTGGAGAAGGTAGGTATGGACATAATTATGGGAGTTGATGGATAAAGAAAAAACTTACGTGAATAGATTGGCGTTTTCCAAGAGGTCAGAACAGGTTTTGGAGGGAGAGTGTTAGAGCAAGTGAGATTTAGCACGGCGAAATGGAGCGTGTGTAATACCAAGGAGCACATGGCTTGTGGGCCTGGGGCAACAAGTTGGGAACCATGTGGAGCATTTCATGTACCCAGTAGGTGGTTATTAAGCAGCCATGGACCTGAAGGTTCCTCATGTCAGAGGGCAGGAGACCTGAAGTTTGCTCCCTTCATGGGATAGAGACAGAGCACCCAGCAGAGGCAGACCAGTGTCAAAGTGAGGCTGCCCACAGCAATGAGGACTGTTTCTGTTTGAATAGCATGTGAAGGCCACTGTTTCTACATGAAATTATTTATTTATTTACTTATTTATTTATTTTTGTGAGAAAGATTGGCCCTGAACTAACATTTGTTGCCAATCTCCCTCTTTTTTGCTTGAGGAAGATTCTTGCTGAGCTAACATCTGTGCCAATCTTCCTCTACTTTATGTGGCACGCCGCCACAATGGCTTGATGAGCAGTGCTAGGACCACGCCCGGGATCTGAACCTGCAAACCCCAGGCTGCTGAAGCAGAGTGCAGTGCGTGAACTCAACCACTACACTACCGGGCTGGCCCCTCTACATGAATTATTTTTTCTTTTCTAAGAATATCCCAGAGTTTCTGAATGAATGAGGATGCTGCTTTCTCTATGGAAAGTGAGGATGAGTATTGGCTAATTTCTGAGCCAAATGCTTCTACTGCTTTTGTTTTCTTGAGGATATTTTATGATAACCAGATGGGCTTTTTTGGCACCTGTGGATTTTATGAATAAATGAAAAAACATCTTCAAAATATATTCTACTCAGAACAGCATACTCTACAAATCCCACCGGGAGGTTGTTGTCTCCTTTTGCCTTTGTAAATATATTTTATTCTAGTTACATTTTATTGTACTTTATTTCATATACCTATCACAAGAGAGAAAAATGTATATTCAGCCTTAAGCATTAGTGTCTCTTTTGACAGTGTGCAAAAATGGACACATTCCTCGAGGAGACCTGTCACTAGATTTGGATGCTGAGCCATTGTGAGGCTCCTTATGACAGGGTTAGCGGGATGCAGGGTATACAGGACCATGAATGGTGTGCTGCAGAGCAGCCTGGCTGGTGAGGTTTTGTAGAAGCTCGTATTAGGACTGACATATGTTGTTTGTCCCAGTTTTGCTGGGTACTCACTAATCTGACAGTCCTGAATTCTAGTTCTGGCTCTGCTTCTGATGAACTGTGCATCATAACTTACTAAGTTACTGATCTTCTCGGAATCTCAGCTTCCTCATCTATAGAACTGATAAAATCTGCCTACCTAGCAGGGTATGAGGAATAGTTGGATGGCATGTACCAAGTGCCCAGTGCTGTGCCAAGTGCATAGTGAGGAACACTCAGTTACCAACCCTTACTAGTATATTTGTTGTGACTGTGCTTTTCTTTTCCACCACTCAAATCCCGCTTTCAGCTGTCATTTCTCCCAATTGTCACCGTGGTTGTGATATAGCTGAATTCAAGCAAGAAGTATTATTTTAGCATACCAAATTGTGTTTCTGAATTGTCCACAGAGATGCTATTAATAGAAAAATTGAGCGCTATAAATGGTGACTATGAAAGCTCAATTTGATTCATGATGGCCTACCAGACTCATACAATTCTTAAATACCCTCTGTCCTCATGAATCCACTCAACTCTTTGGTCCTCCTACTGGGCTGCCTTCATCGGTTTGTAACTTTTTTGGTCCTGTCTTCCTATTAATTGCCATCCCAGTCTGTTCTCTGTTCTATTTGTGATAGCCTGTTGGCAGGAAAATTGGCCGAATGATTGAACAGAATTTTCTCCCCTCCACGTCGCCCCAGCTGGAGAGCTTCTCCTTCACAGGCCTTCCCTGTGATTTTCTTCCCTGCTCACTACGTTCATTCCATCTGATCTCTCGCCACTCTCTGCAGCTGCGCCTGTCTTCCCTCCAGCCCTGTCCTTGTATGGGCTGAGGGCTCATCTTCCAACCTTCCAGAGGCTGGCGTCTGCCTCCACCTGAGCTGGGGGCCTTCTGTCCCCATTTATAATTTATACATTACCTGTCTCCTTCATCCTCAGTTGGATTAGAGGGCAGAATTCTTTAGTCTATAATGAAGCTGTAGAGTAGCTTTTTAAGTGTTTTTCTGAGCTTGAAGATTATAGATTTTTGAGGTTTCTTTGAGGTTTTGAGGTTTTTCTGAAAAGGAGTTAAATTTCAGATATAATTTTTAGCCTTTTTTGCTAAGTGCCCACATCCTAGATCCTTCCAGTTCTAAGACATTGCAGAGTTGTATTTTTTATTGATTCCCTTGAGTTGGTTCCACTTTTAGAGCCAAGAAAACTGAGGTTCGTAGGGTTGTGTGACTTGCTCAGAGTCTCTCAATATGGCGGGAAAGATGACTTTAGGAAGGCTCCATCTGTATCTTTATGACATATGATTCAAAGGAAGACAACACTCCCTCCCCACGCCCTCCCCTCAATCTGTAGATCAAATCCATGGAAAGACTCCGTGTGACCCTTCCTGGGTCTTCTGTCCATCCTCTGGATCAGCCACTGTACATGGGACATTTCCATCTCTGGCCATGGCTGGATCAGGGCCACCCCTGGCGTAGAGAAGGAGCTGCTCTGTAAGGAAAAGAGGAGTGCCTGGCAGCCAGCAACCAGCTGTTCACTGCATCTTCCCATTACAGTCCAACGCCTTGAGACCACTTGCAGAAATGAGGAATTGAGCATTGTATAAATGTAAAATAGGATCGATATTTCCAAGGCAAAAAAGAATCTGAGTCCTTTGGGAGCTTACTGGCATTTGTGTAATTTGCTAATGATGGGAGCTTCCTCTAGGGAAGAGCAAAGTAGGCTGTATCCCAGATCCTGTGGGGTGTGTGTGTCTGTAGACAGAGAGAGGGAGATGACATGGCACTTAAAATCCCTTTGGGCACCAGGCCTTAACTCGGCAGAGGATGACCTAGGGGCCTGAGTGACATTTAGTGGTCTTCAGCATCATGCTCACTTACAAGCTCCGCTTACCTAGTTTCTAGGGTAAGATGCTGAAAAATATGGAGGTTGTTTTGCAAATGTCTGTGTCCATAATACTAGTTCCCTTCACAGCAGGCACTGTGGTGTAGTAGAGAGGTTTTATAGATTGTGTTCATGGTGCTGGGAGAATGAGAAAAAGGAGAGAAAAAACTCAGTCAAACCTAACAGCTTGGGACTGAGTCTTTGCAAATGGGTCTTTTAACAAAGACACATCATGAAATTTCAACCAACCAGGAGTCGATTGTTAAATGTGACCTTGGGATGATGAAATTTTTGTTGAACATGGTGTGTAAACTAAGTATTGCATTTGACCCTGTAATTTATTAATTCATTTATTTAACATTTACTGATGGCTTATGATTTGCTAGAGCCTGTGCCAGCTACTGTGGGGGATTCAGTGATTGACATGAATTTCATCTTCAAGGAGTTTATAGTCTGGTAAGGGATCTAAGACGTGCATAAATTGCTGTAATTATAATAGCTATTTTTGATGAATGCTTGCCAGGTATCAGACATCGTGATAAGCACTTTATATGCAGTAACTCATTCATTCTTCCAGATAATCCCACAATTTATGTGTTCTAGTTGTTCCCATTTTAGGGATGAGGAATTTAAAGCTTAAAGAGGCTAAGTAATTTGGTAAAGGCCACTCAGCCATAGGGTGGAGAAGCCAGGATTTAGTCCCTTGGCCTGTCTGACTCCCTACCCCGTGGCCCTGCCGTGTAGCCTGTCTTCCTGGATCCAGGGCTACATGCACTGAGCACAGGTCTCAGGGTAGACAAGGTGTTGGATCTCAGAGGAAGGAGTACTTGCTTTCAGCTAGGGTGACTAGCGGAGGCATGATGGAAGAGAATGCATTTGAACTGAGACTAAGAATTTGGGATATTGGGATACACAATTAGAGGGAAGAGAATTGCAAACACACGCAGATGAGAAAACACAGGGCAGAATAGAGGGTGACAAGGAATATGTTTTGGTAGAAGAGTTGCCTGAATCCAGTTACAGGGACTGACCGGTTTCAAAGCTGGGCTCTGGTCCCTGTGAGGCTGCTTTCTTTCTAGTCTGCCCTTTACTTAGTGTGTCATCCTTTGGGGTCCCACTCAAAGCTTTTGGGACTTACCATCCATTCTCCTTGGGGGACACTGAATGCCAGTGTTCTTCCCACCTAGTCTTGTGAATATGTCAAAGGCTTTGCTTGTATTCTCAGCCTCTCAGTCAACTCCTCTGGAATCTGCAGGCACCTCTGGGGAAATTTAATGCTAGGCTCATGGCTCTGGATTTCCTTCTCTGCCAGATTGTGGCCCCATAGTTCTTCACTGCCTTGTTAGCTCTCCAGTGCCTTGAAGAGATTTTAAAACTACTTTGTGTTCTCAGTGGCTGACTTGGTCTGAGTTGTCTAGCCTGCTGTTATCAGAAGTAGAATCTCCTGAAGTTCATTTGTGTCTATTCAGTTTGAGCTGCTTGTGGGATGCGTCCACCCCTTTACCCACCCATCCATCCATTCAAGTTACTAAAAGGATGTCCCTTTGTGTGTGGTATTCTGCCTCGGATCATTTATTGCCCTGTCGTGCATGGTCTTATGTCCTGCGATGAGTTATTGCCAGTGTGACCTTAGGGAGATTATTCATTGCTTTTCTTTAAAATGGGGTAAGTTTATAAACTATAAAGTACCTTACAGATATGAGTTGGTATCTTGCTAACCTCACTTTCTACCATTTGCCCTTTCTCCTGTGTCTGTTTCCATGCATCTGAAGTCAAAATTAATATTAACTTTGGCCTCTTGCACATGTTGCCTCTGGTAATTTGTTCTCTTGGCCTGGTTTACACTAGAAGTCTATCATACTTGACATAGGTATACTTCTCCTATATGTCAGATGGTTTCTCTTAGCAAACACCAAATACTTGAAAATAACTTAACAGACAATTTCTTTATGTTCTTAAATAATACAACTACAGTTACAGAACTCACTAATTCAGCTGGTGTCTTCTCTTTAGTTAGTTGGGAGTTAGTTAATTTAAATAGACTTATTTGCAAATGGAATGGTGTCCCAGAATAGTGAAAAGGTCAGACACATAAATGTGAGTCCCTTAGTTGAAAAATCACTTAAGTTTTTTGAATAAAAATGGAATTATATTTTTAAACCTTTCTATTGGGAAATTAAAAAAAAACGGATTCTGAAAGCCACATAAAACAAATGTATAGTTTCAGTTATTATAAGGTAACACCCTTATAACTCTCACCTGAATTAAAGTCTGGAACACTGCCGGCTATGTGAGTAGCCTCTCATGTGCTCTGTCTTTTCCCCAAAAGGAAACACTCTCCTGATTTTCAGTAATCACTTTCTTTTGCTTATTTATAGATTTATCACACAAGTGCTGCTCAATATAATAGTTTAGTCTTGCCCACTTAGTTAAATTTAAGTCTCTCTTAATGTACCCCCACTCCTTCCTTTTCCGTGTTATTTCTCTGTCGGAGAACCTGGGACATTTGACCTGAGGAGTTCTCTGCAGCTTGGGCTTCCTTGCTTCTGCACTCATGGTGCAGTTTACATGTTCTCCTGTTCTCAGAAGCTTGGTCAGCTTCATCTCTGATCCTTTGGCAAGTCTAAACGTGGTCTTGTGTTCTTCCATCAGGAGATAGGGAATGTCTAGTTGTTTCCCTTTCTGTGATGTTAGTAATTGCTAATGCTCATTGGCTAGATCAGTGGTTCTCAATCAGGGACAGTTTTGCCCCCTCCCACTCTTGGGGTTATTTGAAATTTTTGATTGTCACAACTTGAGGGGAGGTTGCTACTTGCATCTTGTGACTAGAGATGCTGCTAAACATCCTACATGCACAGGACAGCCCCAGCATAGAGATTTGTCCAGCCCCCAATTTCAGTAGCATTGAGGTTGAAAAATCCTGGACTAGGTGTTGTAAAATGGTATTGTTCCAATTTTATAATTTCTTTTTCACTTGTTAGAATACTTTTATAAAGAGACATGTTGCCTCAAGTATTATTTGGTTGTCCAGTGGTACAGTTCATATAAGAGATGGAATTTAAATGCTTGATTCTTTTGTTTACCAGTTTTCAGGATAATGGGTTGATTCTTATCCTCCACAGGTGGTCATTTAGTTGTTTTTTTAAAAAAGTGTTATTATGAACATGTGGATTAAATATGGATTTAAATATGGATTAAATATATAAATTGGATCCATTAAGTATGGATTTAAACATATTTGAAGAGTATCAATCAGTTGCAATTACTGTTGCTTTTTCAAGTTCAAATTGTCCCATCGTCAGCCAGTGGGCGCTTCTTCATGTTGGTTCAGAGACCTTTGACATGAGCCTAGTAGTCTTTGATAGTTTTCTTGCTATTTGGTTATGACAGGATGTTTCCAGGCTCATCTTGTACATTTCCTGCCACTGGCTTGGCATTATCCATTTCTTGAGAAGCTCTGGTTTCTTTTTGTGGGGAGTGGTATTTCCAGACCATGGCCTAGTCTCTAGGGATGCTCATTGTACTCTGTTGGTCATTGTTTCTAAGTCTCTTTAGGGGATATGGCTAGTTACTTATATATGCATATAATTGTGTATTTTCTTTTTGTTAAGCTAAAATACATTATGAGTTCATACTGATGTTTCAATTCAAGTTCAAGAATATGGATTTTAAAATATTGTTTAATTAATTTTTTTATATTGCACGTGTGTCTCTTTCTCTATACTGAAAATCCTGGTTCTCGAGGACACAGGAACAGATAGAAATAGAACATCCCTTAATTACTCATTTGCTTTATCCTGCCTTACATGTGCAACAGTCTCACAATAATAATAATTCTACCACCATCAGCTTAATGAGAAAATTAGGAAAATTAATTTTGTACCTGCTCTTCCCATTCTCTTCCTATTTTTTTAATCAATCACTATGTATCTACATTCCCTGAGCATATAGCTGCTATATATTGTTCTCTCTTTTTAACTCTCTTTTTGTTTCATTCTACAGATTTAATGCTCACCACCAGTACTCATGTCAGTTGTTAGTATAGTAATTTTGATTGTTTAAACCTATCATTTAAGTGATTACTAAGGATAGTCTTGTGGGAACAATATTTTTTGAGTTCTTGCATGTTAACACTTTATTTGTGTTCTTTACACTTTAAAGTCAGTTTCAATGGATGTAAAATGTTTGGTTCACAATTTCTTTTCTCAAGTGTATTAAATATGTTACTGTATTTTTTTCTGTCTTCTTAAATTGTTACTGTCACGATCTGATGATAATTTGATTTTCTTTCCCTTTCAATTAACTTGCTGGTTTGTTTAGATACTTTTTCCTTAATCTTTTTTCAAAGAACTTTTTTCTTAAATTCCAGTATTTTTACAAAAATAAATTATTATGTTCGTTGATATTTTTAGCTTTGTGGTGTGCTTTCAGTATTTTATTTCAGATCTTTTTTTTTATTTCAAGAATTTTTCTTGAATTGTAGGTTTTAGTATTTCTCTTCCCTTGATTTGCTTTTCTTCTTTATATACTGCAATTATCTCTATGTTGGGCCTTCTTTAATCTTCAATGTTTGTCATTTTATTTTGAATTAGTGTTTTTTTATTTTTTGATGAAAAATTTCCTCCTTTTTCTCATAAGGCATAATCAGTTGTTTATTTACTCTTGTGTTCATGGTTTAGTATTCATTTCCTAAAAATTTTTTTAATTAAAAAATATTTTATTTGAAACAATTTTAGATTTACTGAAGAGCTGCAGAAAGTACAAAGGGTTCCTATATGCCCTTCCTCCAGGTTTTCCTAATGTCACCATCTTACATAAATAACCATGGTACTTTTATAAAGTGGGTTTTAATTTGTAATTTTTCCTTTGTCACCTCATTTGAGGATTTCTAATTCTGATTTATGTTTTTCTTTCATCTTTTATATCTTTGTATCATTTCCTTAATGTCTTTTAGCTTGTTTTGAAATAGAATCTTTCAGTTTTGATTATTTCTCCTGAATTATCTTTCTGGCATGTTTTCATTGTGTATAAGAGTTTTATTCTGCTCTGCGTTCTTCTTCTTTTTATCTTCGATAACTTCGGATGGGGCTTGAAGCTGTTATGGGTTTGATGCTTCTCTCTCACTTGTTTTAGTAAGGTTAGTTTTGTAGGAGGAGGCATGGTCATGGTAACTTTTGACAGCTCCTGTTGTTGTGGCCTGGTGACTGAAATGCAGCGACTTGCTTTCTGAGGTTTCCTGGCTCCTTTTCCCCCTCCTGCGTTTATTTGGACCTTCTCCTTCCTTCATCTCTAATTTCTCTGTCTTAATTTCGATTACATTCATGGCTGCTTCTCCTCGGCCTGGACCCTTGTCCTGGCAGACAGCCTGGGTGTGTCAGTTTCAGGAACTTCCAGGGCTATCTTTCCCCGCCTCCCTCAGTCTTCCTCGTGGACTCTTTGCTTCCGTCTGCTTTTGGAATGGACAAGATTGCTCCCAATCAAGCCGTTTCCCCACTTGGCCTGCCGTGTTTTCCATGGAACACTTGCTGGGGATTTCAGGGTCTTCCTTGGCATTTTTCCAGGTGCCCCACCACTTCCTCTTCTCTACTGCACAAGCCCTGACACCAAAAAGGTCTTGGAGCTACTGGGGGTTGGTACTCACCTGCTTATCTATTGGGGGTGATGCTCTGTTGACCCCTGGTTTAGTTGTAACTGCGTTTTGGTGTTGCTGTCTGCTGCTCTGTCCACTTTATGTTGGGAGTCTGAGGAATTCAAAAACCATGCTATTGCCACCGTCTGGAATTGTATTTTGAGTTTGCTTTTTCTCTACTTAATGAAAGTCATTTAAAAATTAACTTATCATGGTTATGTTCCTAACAAATGTTTCTTCAAAATTGGCAGCTCTCTCCATCTAATTTAGAAATGGCTCTATTTTATAATTAGGTCAGTTTCTTTTGAGATGCAAAAGATACTTATCTACACTGTTGTCAGCAGTTTTTTCTCGTCTGAAAAAGCAAAGTTGGTGCATCTTTCTTCAAACTCATGCAGCTATTATGCTGTGCAAAGAGACCTTAAGTAAAACAGGGTATTGTGGGAGGGGCATGATGCGATTTACATTTCCATAGGCCAACTCTGACTGCTGTCGGGGGGAGTAGAAGGTAAAGGAACCACAGTGACATGGGAGAGCAGCCGGGAGGCCTCTTCATTAGTCCTGGAGGGAGGTGACAGTGACTCAGACCAGGGTGGTGCCACGAAAGCCATTTCTGGATATACTCTGAGAGCTAACAAGATTTCCTATTGGATTCGATTGGGCTCTGAGACAAAGAAAGGACTTTAGGATAAGTCCTGGATTAGACTGGTAGGTAATGTCACCAAGGAAGAAAAAGATCAGATGGCAGTGATCTGAGAGGTTTAGATAGGGTCCTGTAACAGAGAGCAGTGGCTTCTTCAAATTGGGTGAGGAGGTGGCTTTTAGACTAAGTTAAAGTGGCATGATGGAGCCAGCCACCCCAGTGGGAGGGGAGGCGATCCAGGCTGAGGGAGCAGCTCACACAAAAGCCCGAAGGTAAAGGTGGGCTGGGCATCAAGTGCTCCTTCCAGTTAATGTTTTTGAATAAAAGCTTCTACATTAAAAAAATCCAGCTAACTTCTTACTTAGAATCTTTGCTCTTACCTTTTAGACGGGATCAGTGTGAGCGGCTTTCCACTGTGCAGTCCCTTTCGACAGGTCGTTAGGCCTCGAGCGGAGAGCAAACCTGTGAACCCGCCTGAGGGCAGCAAGCCTGGAGACCCGAGCCACGTGAAGGTGAGTCGGCCTGCACACGCACAGTCTGGCAAGTGGCTTGTGCTCTTGGTTTCTGCCAAGACTTTTCGGAGGCAAAGTTTTGAGTATTTTTCAGAAAGGAATGGAAGTGTTATTTGATAATAGAACCGTGTTTGTGGAAAGCTAGCGTTTCAGTATCTTTTAATTCTGTGGAATGTTTTGGAAAGCAGTTACAATGAAGCTTGAGTGCATTGTGTTTTTGTGTTGCTAACTCTTGTTTCCTTGAAGCATTGGGAATTTGTGGGTTGAATCAAGGAATGCAATGATTAAAGTGGAATATTTCCTGCCTCTTTTCCTATTCATTTGAAAAACTTATTTATTGCATAATTATTCCCAGTTCAGATATTTATCCCATAAACTTTTCCTTAATCCTTTGGCACCTCCTTCCACTCATTGGTTTATAAGCACTAAGGAAGCCAAAATGAATCTACAAGTAAAGAGTGTCTATCAGTGCAAAGTTGAGGTCCCCTGGGACTTCAGTGTGAGCAGAGAGTCCTCTCCAAGGAACTCAAGGAGAGGCTGAACTGGAGCTCTAAGGTTTTGGGTCATCAGCATTTCGGAAAGCTCTGCCTGTCTGAGCCTGCCCAGGGAGAGTGTGTAGAGTGAGAGGACTAAAAGTCTAAGAGCCATGGCTGGGGTGTGGACAGCAAGGTCGCCAAAATGACTTTTCACATAGGCGTGTGTTCAGGCCTGGCCTTTTGGAGTACTGCTTACAACCTTGATGACAAAACTTAAGAGGGCATCGACTGATGAGGCCCATCAGAGGAGCCTGGCCAAGCTTGTTGTGAGTCAGTGGTACCACGAATTTTGAGGAATTGGGGCTCTCTGATGAAAATAAGATGAGGGATGGAGGAACACGGACACTGAAGTGAGGTCACAGCTAGAGGGAATAAGCGGATTTTGGTGGACAGAGGTCTTACTGAAGTTATGAGGAGCTAGGTTTTAGGGGAGAGTCTTCTCCATTTAGGGCCCTGCAGTAAGGAGAGAGGTTGGTGGTGTGGCTGGGAACTCTCCATCACGGGGCATATTCACACAGAAGCCTGATCGCTATGTCTTAGGGCTCTTGCGTTAGCCAAGGGGACTGGGATGTGAGAAGATGCTTCCCACTGGATGGTGTGAAGGCACAGAGGCCTGAAACAGTGACACAAGCATGGAACTACAAAGTATTTGATGCTGTTGGGGGTAGATTTGTGGCAGGGAGTGATGGAGGAGACTCTGGAGAAGTGACTTCCTCACGTCACCTGCAGCCTTCCCGCAGCCTCACGCTAACCGACACCAGACTGTCCTTGTATCTCTCCTTCAGGTTCAGCCCCTCAGCATCATTCAGCTTGCCTCTGCGGTTCGGCTCCTCCACTGTGTGGCCTTCTCCCACAGGATAAACTCTCAGAGTTTGGGGTACATTTCAAAATCCAGGAGATCGTTGTTCATACTTGGTTGGGTAATGGTGGCTATGGCATGGATTTTGTTTTCTTCAATTGGGTGGTGCAAGGCTGAACGCGTTGTTGCTTTTATTTTTTTGGGTGATTACAAATGTGTATAGATTTAGGTGAATGTTTGTAAAACTAATTATTTAAATATAGTTACCATTTACTGAGTAGGTCCTGTGTGTCAGGCACTTGTATATAAACTGTCCTTTTCCATTCTCATGACATCCTTTTGAGTAGGAACCATGGCTCCAAGAGGTGACGTGGCAGTCTCAGTCGCCCACTCCAGTCTGTGTCTGCTGCACTGTGACACCTTCTTTCCCTCCACCACCCTCCTGAATTTTTCTTGTGAACAGAGTCCTAAAGCACCTTGATTCTGCATTCAAGGTCCTTTATGATTCACCCCGCTGGCCTTTGCAGTTTGTAGGTTCTCTCTGTCTCAGTATTCCCATTTACCTCTCAGCCACACTGTAACTTCTGCCACTTTCCTCAGACAGCCTGGGGACCGTTCTCCACTAACTTCTTATCAAGAAACTGGAAGGGAAAGAACTAGCATTTATGGAACGTGCTCTGCCGGCCAGGGCCTGTGCCATGTGCCGCACATTCAGAAGTTTAGTCAGTCTTTACAAATGTCCTATGAGGGAAGTTTAGGGAAGTTACATGACTTTCCCAAGTTCACAGAGTTAGCAGGTGGTGGATTAAGGGTGTGAATCCACGTTCCTTCTACTAATTTTATGCTAGGGTTGGACCCCGAGGAGGATAATATCCCACGTGTGGAGTCTGAAGGGGGCATTCCAGGTGAGAGACCCGGCACCGTCCAAGGCAGGGGTGTGTGAGGCCTCTGAGAAGGGGGAGAATTCAGTTTGTCTGAGGTCTCTGGTGGTGGAGGTGGTGCTGGGCTCAAACCTGTGAAATTATGCACCTGTTCCTGGTGGTTAAGATCTGACTTCTGTGCTCTGTGGAACTTCTGAGGAGCGGTGCAGGAGTTGTGTGAGTGAGTGACTTATGGTGCTGTCGTGTGTGGGCCTCCATCGCTCGGGCCTCCTGGCACTGCTGCGCTTGCTGCAGAGTCCTTCTTCCCAAAGCAGGAATGATGTGATTTAATTGGAAACGTGCTAAACCTGTAAAATTATCGCCGAGGAATGGTGTAGTCATGGAAACAAGTAATTCAGCGAAAGCAGCTTCTAGGGAGCCCCTCAAGAAGTGGGAAGAGATAACATGTGTTTCTTCAGATTTCCCAGAAAGACTCCTTTCCCTGTCCAGCTAGCACCAGTCATGTCTGTCCATGTTCATGACTGTTTTTTTTTTAAAGATTGGCATCTGTGCTAACAACTGTTGCCAATCTTCTTTTTTTTCCCCCTGCTTTTTCTCCCCAAATCCCGCCAGGACATAGTTGTATATTTTAGTTGTTGGTCCTTCTAGTTGTAGCATGTGGGATACCGCCTCAGCCTGGCCTAGTGAGAGGCGGCATGTCTGCGCTCAGGATGCAAACCGGTGAAACCCTGGGCCGCCGAAGCAGAGCATGAGAACTTAAGCACTTGTCCATGGGGCTTGCCTCATGACTGGTTTTTTTTTGTGTGCCTTGTGAAGAATCTCCTAGGATTGAAAATGGGGATTGTTGGAGTGGTTGCATATTAGAAATGATATTCCTGTAAGCCAGTCTCTACAGTATGGCCTCTCTGACCCTCAGTTTCCCCATCTGTAAAATAGAATAATTAAGCTTCCTTCATAGGGTTGTTATGAGGCTTAAATAATGGAAGAACCTGGCAGGGAAAAGAAATAAAGCTGGGTCAAATCAAGAAATAATAACGAACTGGGCCTTCATTCTTGTTTGTGAAGGTAAAAATTGAGTCTGATCAGTAGCTGCCCTCCTGGTTGTTAACAGCAGTCTTGGTGTTGGCACGCTAACAAAGTCACCAACCTGGTGTCATCGTTGGTCAGTTACTTAGAATTGCTTAGCCCTGTTTTCCCCAATGACAGTGAGCCTAGTACCCACCTTGTGAATTAGATACTATGGGTGCACGATGTGGCAGCGAGAATGGAACATGGCGAGAGCCCTCCCTAGAAGTGCCAAAGCTCAAGGACGCCCTGTCCCCAGCTGGGACTGCAAAAATGCCTGGGGAACAAATGGAAGGCTTCTCATCTGAGTTGGCCTCTGCTGAGTGTGTCACTTGAGGCTCCCCACAGCTTTGCCCATTGGAACCATCCAGCTTACAGCCTCCGGGGCTGGACCCCACAGAAAATATGGGAGCTGGCCGAGCCCTGGAGCATAAAGCACTTTGAGAGGCTGTAACAACTGCTGAACAGTCAGAGAGCCAAATCCAGTGTAGATCACTGCAGCCATTTATCATAGTGTGTGTTCTGGCTGCTCCATCTACAATATTGCTCTGTAAACACTTCACACCTGCTTATAGCCGGCTGAAAGGCAATTTGGAAATCCTAACAAAACCAAAGCCTGCCAGGAGGTGGGGGAGCCAGGCCTGCCTTTGTTCTTTGTGCACATTTGGTTTTGGGAAGCTTGTTGGTATGTGCCCACCCTTGTCAACGTCTTGTCTTTAAAAGTATCAGAGAATAGGTATAATAGCCACAGCCATAATAGTAGCAGCTTCCTTCCTGGGCATCTCCCATGGGAGCCATGTATTGTGCTGGCTGGTTCTTGTGAGAACTAGGGTTTGAACCTAGAGTCTGGGTGCTCATACACCTGCACATCCTGTGGTCTCTCATTGCTGCTCTGAAACCCTACAGAGTCCATCCAGTGTCCCAGTAATTCATTTAAAACGCCTGAGCCTCAGTTTCTTCATCTGCAAATTGGGGAGAAAAATCTTTTTCTCACAAGGTTGTTAGTGAAGATTCATTGAAATAATACTTGTGCAGGTGTTTTATTAAAAACAATACACATGGGGCCAGCCTGGTGGCGCAGTGGTTAAGTGTGTACATTCTGCTTTGGCGGCCCGGGGTTTGCTGGTTTGGATCCTGTGTGCGGACATGGCACCGCTTGGCAAGCCATGCTGTGGTAGGCATCCCACATATAAAGTAGAGGAAGATGGACACGGATGTTAGCTCAGGGCCCATCTTCCTCAGCAAAAAGAGGGAGATTGTCAACAGTTAGCTCAGGGCTAATCTTTCTCAAAAATCAAAACAAAACAAAAACAATACAAAAAAACCCCCAATACACAGTTTGGGGAAGAGGGACAAAAATGGGCGTTGCCTGAATGTACAAGTTGAAGGGTTGGCTGACGGCTTCTCCAGAACTTCCTCCACCTGTTTAGAGAGCAGACAGAGGCTGGACCTCCTCTCATCCAGGTGCATCACACACCCACCGTGACAGAGCCCACTTGGCCTGCATCCTGCCTGCCTGTCTGCAGATGTGCCATATGGCGGCCTGCGTTCTAAAATTAGAAAGTATTTTGAAGTGAAGGAAAGTGAAAGCACAACATATCAGTTGTGGGATGCCGCTAAGCACTACTCCTGGGGAAATTTATAGTACTTAATGCCTATGTTGGAATAGAAGAATGACCTCAAATCAATAGACCTCAGCTTCAACTTCAAGAAAGTAGGAAAAAAAATGCAGAAATTAAATCTAAAGTAAGTAGAAAAGGACATAATAAAGATCAGAGCAGAAATCAATGAAATCAGAAACAACCCAACATAGGCAAGAAAAATAAACACTTGTTCCTGGAGAAATTAATGAAATTTAACAACTTCTAGCCAGATTGACCAGAGAGACAAGACACAAATTACATGTATTAGGAATGAAAAAGGTGCTATCTCTACAAATTCTACAGATATTAAAAGGATAACAAAGATATTTTATGAATAGTTTTATGCCAATAAATTTGAAAACTGAGATGAATGGACAAATTCCTTGAAAGACACAAAATATCAAAGGTTACTCATAGAAATAGGTAATCTGAATAACCCTATATCCATTCAGGAAACAATTTTTTGTTAAAACCTTCCCATAGAGAAAGTTCTAGGCCTGGATGATTTTATTATGGCATCTTAACAAACATTAAGGGAAGAATATATCAATTTTGTGTAAACTTTTCTTTCAGGACACTTGAAAAAGAGTCAATATACTCCTAACTCATTCTATGAGGTCAGCATTACCTTGATAGCAAAACCAGACAAAGAGATTATGAAGACAACAACAGCAAAGACCCCTGAACATAGACACAAAAATTTTAAGCAAGATTTTAGCATGTCCTATTCAACAGTATGTAAAATATTGACCAAGTGGGGTTTATCTGAGGAATGCAAGGTTGGTTCAACATTAGAAAACCAACAAATGTAATTCTCCGTATTAACAAACTGAAAAACAGAAAGCTACATAAGCATGTCAATGGATGTAGAAAAAGCATCTGACAAAGTACACTATCTATTTCTGATAAAAGCTCTCAGCAAACTAGAAATGGGAGGAACTTCCTGCAAACCCATATAGCTCCTGTTGTACTTAAAGGTGGAAAACTGAGCATGCTTTCCCAAGGGCAGCCACACCAGGCTACCCAGCCTGACTCTACAGCACGCGTCTTCGTTTGTGGGGCTGTTTACTTTGATTGGAAGTTCTCACTTCCTTTGACTCCTGGCATGTTCCCCAATCCTCCTTCAGGACCAAACTCTGGTGTTACCTTGTGTGTCAAGCCTTCACAGGTGGCACAAGCAGAGCAAGGCACTCCTTCCTGTGTCCCCACCCTGCTTTCCATTCCCACCTCTATTGTCATTCTGTACAACATTCTGTACAATAAAGGAAATTTCTTCTCACTCAGAGTAAAGTCTAACTTTGACAACATTCAGATGATATATGTCGTGTTAAATATTTTATATTACTTTAGCCTTTACAGTAAAGAACTGTGGGATGTTCATAAACTTCTTATGGACTTTATGGACTGAATGGAAGAGTCTGCTAAGAAAACTTACAAGCAAATGCATTCAAGTTTAAAACAAAAAACCTATGTTATGCAACAAATAGCATATTTTCTTAATCAAGCTGTGTTACAAATGAAAAATCATTCCATGAGCTTTTGGGGCCTCAGGGCAGCAGAATTAAGGTTCCCATCAGCTGGGAGGAGAAAATGTATTAGATCTTGTTCACTGATCATTTGCACATTCAAGGATGGCAAGCAATTGACCATACACAGGCAGGAGAGATGTGCTGGCCAGAGAGCCTGGGAATGTGACCCCAGGGAGATTTAGCACTTTAAACGGTATTTACAGATTACGTCTCTCATGACTACAACTTCATATTATTCAAGTGGAAATTACTGAACAGCTTGGAAAGATTAAATAATATGCCCAAGGTCAAGCAGTTACTAAGTGAAAGTTAAAATTCAAACCCAGATATGTCTGAATCCAAAGCTTGTGCTATTTCTAAGTTTCCAAACTTATTATTGGGTGCAAAACATTCTGTATTGACTGAAGCCATATTTATAGAGCAGTGAGCATAAGCTTTTTGCCTATTTGACCCTCAGTTTTCAATCTGTAAAATGCAGATAATAAGACTTTCTCTTGGGCTATTGTAAGAAGGAAAGTGTCTGCTATTAGCCCTGGTAGATAAGAAAAGCTTACAAAATGGCAAATCCAATTCAGTTCCAAATTATTTCTAATCTGTCCCAGTAATAGTTACAGAGACTGGGAATTTCTTTCTACAAAGTTTAAGCATAAAAGCTTCAAAGGAATCCTTTAATCTGCTCAGCAATTTCAAAACTTAATAAGAAATTTAGCCGAAAGAGACGTGGAAAGAGTCTACTGCATGTGGAATTCTAAAACAAATGTTAAGGAGAGAGGTCAGAAGAATGTTCCGTGAGCTTCTGTGATGGTTTTAGGGCTTTTCCCTTCCATGACAATCATTTATTCCTCTGAACCCCTGTAACATTTCATCCAGTTCATTCATTCAACAAATATCTAGTGCGTAACTATTACATGCCCAGTTCTGGATGGTGGGGTCTATAGCAGTGACAAGATGAGGTTTCAGAACTTACCTTCTGGCAGAAGAGAGAAACAATAAACAGACAAATGGCAGGTTGTCAGAAGCGCTGTGAGGGAAGGTAAAGGAAGAAATAGGATGGCGACTACTTGATATTTTGGGTAGAATTGTCAGCAAAGGCCTCTCTGCAGAGATACCATAGAAGCCTGTCAGAGATGCACGCACACGGTCTGTCAGTGATGGTTTACCGTCCTGAAGCCAGGACATTATTTGGAATCTCAATATCAACTGCCAAAGTATTTAATTATTACATCTGTCTTTTTATTTTTCCAGTCGATTGTGAGTTAAGCAAAGCTAAGGATGATACCTTATTAATCTTTGCATTTTCAGCTCCTGGTACAGGGGCTGATACATAACAGGCTCCAGTCAATGTCAAATGAATGAACAAAAAAATGAAATGGCTTCTAAAGAATTGCTGTGTGCTCTCAGTTCCCTTTGCTATTAATCATGTGCTACATTGGATCATACCAATCAATGCCTTAAGGCAGTGGTTTGTAAACGTTAGCGTGCATCTGAGCCACCTGGGGGCTTGTTAAACCTGGGTGCTGGGCCCCATCCTCAGAGTTTCTAATTCGGCTGGTCTGGGAGGGGCTTAGAGTGTGCATTTCCAACAAGTTCCCAGGTGATGCTGCTGCTACTGGTGTGGGGACCACATTTCAAGGACCACTGCCTTAAGGTATGAAATGTTTTAGAATTTGTTTTGCATTTTTCATTGTCTGTAGGAGGAGACTGCAAGCATCCATCAGAACAGTTCTGGACCTTTCTGACGTCCTCAGAACCTATGATGTCATTCATAGGTTAGCACTTGGTAAATTGTCTCTAAGTAGCTCAGTTTGAGGTACCCCAGTGACTGATTTATAGCACCTGGATTCCTGGGAAGGAAGTTCTATAAATATTTGTGATTAAATCTTTACATAAACATATAATTAAATCTAGGCATTAAAATACTTATTTGGGGAAAGTCAAGAAGTGCCTCTCTAGGAAGTGCATAAATCTGCCAGCCTTGCTCCAGTCCAGGGCATTTCCCCAGGTTGAGGTTAATGGCGGCACAGTTCAGGGGTCTCAGAAGTCCTCAAGTCTTTGAGTGCCTGACTGTGTCGCTGAGAGAGCCTGGTGCTTCCCCTGCAGGTCCATGGGTTCCCAGGCACCTTCTCAGTTCTGGGCAGGGCTGTGAACTGTTATCTCGAAACCAGCTTCTGCTGCTGCACTTCAAGTTCATGGCGTGAGTGATCTGAAGACAGTGGGGGAAAAACACACAGTAGAAGAAAATGTGTACTTTCATCGCATTCTTGCCAAACAGGGAAATTGAGTTAGATCAGCTATTCAGAATGACTGACAGAAAGCAAATATGTTTGCTTTGGGTAAGGAAATGGAAATTTCAGACCATGAAATTTGGGGCCCAAGAGTCCTTTCACAAAATGTGCTGTCATACACATTTAGGTGATTTCATTAGTCTCTAAAAAATCCAAGAGAGTTTAAAAGCAACCACATTGAACAAAAGAATTCTGCCCCCTCCCCCAACCCAGAAATATCTCCACTATTGAAACAGACAAAACAAAGGAGAAAAAGATTCTTTGGCATGAACCTCTGCTTTTTACCAGCTGTATCACAGTGGATGGGTTACTTCAACTCATCTGTGAAATGGAGATAATCCTTAGTCTATCAAAAGGAGCTCTCAGAGTGCAGCAGGTTACACAGAACCCAGGAACCGGGCCAGGCTTCCACGTTCCCTCTCCAGTTTGTACTTTCCTATGTTATCTTGTCATCACTTGATGGAGTCATTCGCAGTTTACTGGCCTGTTGCCCCACTAGACTCCAAGCTCCACAAAGGCAGAAAGAACTTCTCTTTCCTTCTTCCTGCTCAGCAGAATATCCAGCACGTGCTGGGTGCCCAGTAAATGACAGTTATACTAAAAGAATCAAGAAGACTGGGGAAGGAGGTAGGTGAAAGGAGGAGGAGCCGGCTCAGCAATAGAGAATGGTGAAAAGGCATTGCAAGCTGAGGGGCCAGCCTGAGCACAAGCAAGGAGGAGTGAGCTTCTTTTATATGTTTGGAGGAATTCCTCTGAAGTATGGCAGTAGAAGATGAGCTAAGAGAAGATGAGACGTGACCACGCGGTGAGGAGTCCTGAATGCCACTTTAAAGATCCAGACTATGTAATGTGGGCCATGGGAGCCACCTTGACGCTGTACGGGAGCAGTATCACCATGACCCACCCCTGACCTGACATTGTTGGCTTTGCAAACCGAAACTTGAATATTCCGGATTTTCTTCCTTGTTCTGCCAAGGAAGTCGGGATACAGAGAATTATCTGATGTCCATCTCAGAGTAGGCATAAGACATCCTATGACAAAGAAAATCGTTGCTTTATAAATAACAGACCCTGAAGAAAATTTTAAGACAAGGGAAGCAGGAAAGAAAATGTAAGACTAGATACACAAAGAGTTGTTAGATGCTGTAGGAAAGGCTTTGCCTGACTTTGCAAGCAGTTCTCTAGCTTAGAGGGCAATTATTGTATCTTTCTGAACCTTCTAGTCCTCTTTTGCTGAGAGTTTTAAAAAAATCAGGAATGGATATTAGGTTTTCTCACATGCTTTTTACGTGTCGTTTGAGATCATGGTATGGTTTTTCTTTCCTAGTTTGTTAATACAGTGACTTATACTGATAGGTTTTAGAATGTAAAACCAACCTTGCATTCTTGGGATAAACCTCACCTGGTCTTGCTGTCGCATACTTTTTAGTCTCAAAAACATATGAAATACTTAAAATAAATCTGACAAAAGATGTGAAGGATCTGGGCACTAACATTGTCAATAGGGAAGACGATGAGAGTCTGCAATAAGACAGACGAAGTGGAGGCCGCAGAGAAGAGTGGCTGCATTTGAGAGGCTTCTCCTGGGTAATAGCAATGCTACTGGGTGGTATGAATCAGGGTCGAGAGTGGGAGGTGAACTCACAAGACTGGCTGCAAGCTTTGGGTGGAGGCTGACTCCTCACCCGAGATGGAGAGTGTAGAAGGAACGGGGAACCACGTGTTCTGATTATGTTGTCCAGACCTACCAGAACTGCCCGTGAGGATGGGACTTAACCAGAATCTATCCCGCTCCTGGGCCGGGGCTCCTCTTACTCATCTGTATTCTTATCAATGTTTGAGTTGTTCTCCCTAATTTTTAACTTATTACCTCTGTCACCTTGGGCAAGTTACTTAAACTCTCTGTGCCTGTGTCTTCTCATCTATAAAATGAGAATAACAATAGTCCCAGCCTCATAGGATTGCTGTGAGATAGATGAATTGTTGTGGGTTGTTGAGAACCCCACCTAGTACATAGAAAGTGCTCAGCATTATTCTTATTACTCTGAAATTCAATGGCAACTCTGCTCTTGCACACAAAACCACATCCATTTGCCCACCTCACTTCTGTCGGTCATCCCATTTTCATTTTCAAACTCTCGCAGAGGGAGCATTCCAGTCTTACTCTGGTAGGTGACTCTTGGTGTCCAGAGCACTAGAGGGGAGAGTGCTACAGAAGCATTGCATCTAATACCAGTGGCTCATCTCTCTACGCCATGCAGCTAAGAGCACTGATTTTCATTGCACTAGAAGTTAGCTTCAAAGTGAAAATACAACTGAAAGTTGGAATTTCTTGTGGAAACAATACAGAACGTAAGAACTGAGACATGTCAGTGTTTTCGCGTGCTCCGAGAGCGGTCACAAACCAGCTCTGACATTTCCAAACACCCAGAAGAGCGATGGAGAAAGGTGCCCTCTTTGAAGCTTGTTCAAATTGCCTTTTCCCATGGGGAACCATTAGCTGCTAAGGTAGTGGTAATTTGTTATGCAGCAGTAGAAAATTAATCCGGCCAAGGACGGTGCTAGGTGCTTCACATAAAATGTGCTCTACATCTTGCCAACAACCTGTAACCTTTAGATATCTCCACTTGGAATGGGGAAACTGATGCTTAGGACAGATGCTTCGTAAGTTAATACAGCTAATAAATGGTGTCTTGTGCTCCAGACCCAGGCTTGTCTCAGTCCAAACTCTTGCCCACAGTGTTGGAACCTCCCGAGTTCTTTCCTCGGTGCCATCCCCACTCTGCCGTAGCTCTGATGGTGTTGTCTTATGGTAAGTGTGTTTACTTTGTCCTTCCCACTGGACACAGAGCACTGCTGGAGACACTGTTTTATCTGTACCTGCACTGCTGGTGTCCTAGGGTAACGCGTAGCTTCGCCATGCCAGGCCGCCATCTCCTCCCATCCCTGGCTGCTCTCCTTTCTCGCATTCTTCCCTCTTGAGTGGGAGTCAAATGTGGTGTGTAAAAATGTCACCAGCATCAAAATGACTCAGTTAAAGTATGACTTTATTTTCACATTAAATATCAAGACCTGTCATCTGACAAAATGTATAAATGACAATGAGGTACAATGTTTGAAATTAGAACTGTTCTGGGGAATCAGATATTCGGTAACAGTAATACAGTAGGCATTGAACAAGTGAATGAAAACTAACTGTGATTTCTGGAAGAGTATAAAATAAAATTTGTCAAGTATCAGTTGAGTGGTAAAAAAAAAATCAACCGAGGCGTCCTTAGAAGAATCCAGGAGCAGTGTAGTTTTACATCAAGCCAGGTCAGTAGGTCAGTGGTGTTTAGCTAGGAAATAGGAGACAGAAACCCTTCCCTCAAGAAACTTAATCTGTCAAAGTCCACAGGGACCTAATATTATAAAATTCCACAAAATAGACATGCTGGAACTGTGTAAATGAGCGCAGAGTATCACCATTGTGAACATTACGTTGCGGCCTCCGGGGTCCACACTGCAGTTTAGAGGAGGCTGGCTCAGCAGGCTGGGAGACACAGCCTGCAGGTTTGGCGGGGCCGCGATGGGGCTTTAAGACTATTTTGCGTTTGGATGCGTTAGAGAGGGGGTGTGCTTCCCAGTCCCCCCCAGCCCACCTCTCCCTGAGGCCTCATAGCTTCTTCTTGCCCATCTCCCTTGGAGGGTATGAGAACTTCTGACGCCATATGTGGCATTCCAACAGTATGGATGTCTCCAGAGAGGACTCTGGGATGCAGAATATGATGTTTATTTGAATCTCATCCTTTTAAAAAGGGACCTTTTAATTTTAGAATAGTTTTAAATTTACAGAAATCCACAAAGATTTAGCAAATTCCCATGTGCCCCTCACGAGTTTGCCCTGTCGTTAACGTCTTACATGACCACCACACATTTGTCGCCATCAGAAACCCACGTGGGTGCAGCATTATTAACTAAACTCTCTCCTTTATTCGAATTCCACTAGTTTGTCCACCACTGTCCTTTCCCTGTCCCAGGATCCCATGTGGGATACCTGATGAAATTCAGTCTTCAGGTCTCTAGTTGGTGGCCACTTCTCAGTCTTTCCTTGTTTTTGTGACCTTGACAGTTTTGAGGAGCACTGTTCAGATACTTTGCAGACCGTTCTTCAACTTGGGTCTCTCTGATGACGTTCTTCTAATGAGAGAGCGTCGACGTGTCCTCATCACAGCGCATTGCTGATGTTGACTGTGATCACCTGGCTGGGGAGGTGTTCGCGGGGATAGCTTCATACTCGATTCTGTGGAAGCAAGTTACCAAGTGCAGCCCAGGCTCTCGGGCGGGGTCGGGGGGAGGGAGAGTGGCACTTAGGCTCCACCTTCTGTGGGCGGTATCTGTAGGAATTATTTGGAATTCTTCCATCAGGAGGATTTGCTCTGGTGTGGTGCTGCTTCTAGGTCCTCTCAGCTGACAGAGCTAGGAAATGGATGTGTGTACTAACCCATGTGTCTACACATATCTGTAATTATGTATTTATCCATCTGTTACGTTCACATCTATTTAAGTTAAAAATGAGTTCACACTGATGTCTGACTTGATCCCGTCCCACCCGGTTCCTTCTTGTTTATCTGGACCTTCCCTCTCCAACAGCAAGAAACCTGGCCCAACATCCACTTTCTTGTTTGTTTGACCCCCGTACACGTGTAAAGCAGTTTCAGAGTTGTTCATCTGTACTCCATGAGAAAGAGCATTACCAACTCGAGTGCAGGGTTTCTGGGTGGTTCCTTCTGTGTGTACCCCTACAGTTTGCAGTCAAAACGTTGCCTCCCAAAGTTCCTGTCTCTTCTTTTTGAATATTCATTTTTGCATATGTTTTAAATTGTACATGTATATAATTTAAATAAATGTGCATATTGAAGATGCTTTCTGAAAAGTTTTTTAACTCATAGGGGTGTGTAATAAAAAATTAGGATCTATGGATAGATTATGGTTCAGATATAAGGCAGGAATATTTACCTTTGGGATGAATTATGTTTATTTGTATAGCTTTACCTTAGTAATTTATTGATTTGAACAGGTGTTTACTGGAAACAGCATAATACAGTGGAAATAGCAAGGATTCTGGGGGTTAGATAGCCCTGGGTTCCAATTCCGTCTTGGTCACCTACTGTGTGGTATCACGTGAGTTAATTAACCTCTCTGACCAATGTTTTCCACCTGTAACATTGGTTAATGTGCATCTCACAGCATTCTTGTATAGATTGGAATACTTTGCATTCTGGTTGTTCAAAGTATGGGCTACCAATTAACAGCATCCATGTTCCCTGGGAACCTGTTGGAAATACAGGCTCTCAGGCCCCACCCCAGACCTCCTGAAATTGGTATCTGCATGTTCACAATATCCCCAGGGGATGCTGAGGTTTGAGAAGTTGTGAACCAAACAAACCCCGAGCTCCCCTGATTCTTCTTCATTCTTACCCTGTTTCAGGCCTTGGCTGTGCCGGCATCTCCTCCAGGAAGCCCTCACTCACCCACTTGCCATGCGCTTTCTATTGCAGCATTTAGCCTACCCTACCTTCTAGAAGTCCTTCTCGCCATCGTATTCTCCATTTCCAGCACAGGGTCTGGCACGTTGAATGTGCTCAATAAGCATTTGCCGAATATAAGAATGTTCTTGGTCCTGTGCCAAGTTCTGAGAATACAAGAGGAAAGAGATGGTCCCTGCCATTCGGGAACTCTGCCGTGGAGGGGAGGCCGACTTGAAATGGACAGCAGTGTTGCATGGTCACGTGCTGGATGCTGTGCCTGCCTGGAGAAGGGAAGCGGAGCCACTTTCCCTACAGGGGTGTTGGCTTCTGCGAGGCTGGAAGAACAGCCAGCAAATACATCAGCCTCCTCCTCACTTCACTGCACAGGCATCTCAAGGAAATTGCTGCTCTCTTGCTCTTGAATGTTTGCCTTGGATGCACCGGCAGGTGCAGACCGGCTCCTCTCAGGTGCCCTGCAAGCTTCAGGGAAAGACTCCTCCTGGGCCTGGGACCACTCACTCCGTCTGTCTTCAGCCTGGGATGCCTCCCCTCACGCCAAATCTTGATTTTTTCCCCTTTTGTTCTATGTTCTTTTGTTTTATGTTCTATGATCTTGAAGAGGTACAGCTATTTTAAAAAGCAACACGAAACTTTAAATGAAATATCCCTAAGGGTTGGATTGTAGCCTGAGTGTTATTACATGTCTGGTGAGGAAAGAGGAAATTAAAACGCTCGTTACTCTGTTTCATCTGGAGAGTCCTTGATACTGGGGTGGACAGGCCCCAAAACAAGCCTACATACAGTGCAAGAGGAAAACCCACCCTGGGCTCGAGTCCAGGTTTTGTTCCCCGATTCCTGTGTCCTTGGGAAGGTCACTGGGCTGCTCTGGGCCTCAGGTTTCTCATCTGCAAAGTGGGAGGTTAATGGCTGCCCTGCTTTCTT
This sequence comes from Equus quagga, assembly GCF_021613505.1. Classification (NCBI taxonomy): domain Eukaryota; kingdom Metazoa; phylum Chordata; class Mammalia; order Perissodactyla; family Equidae; genus Equus; species Equus quagga. The sequence continues at coordinate 4,230,645 of NC_060282.1, forward strand.
CACAGGCCTTTTGAGAGAGAGGGTTCACTCGCCTGGTGCCAGGGGTAGAATTTGTGGCTCCAGGTAAGCACCGGAGGCAGGCCTGGATGCCCCGTTTCCCTTTCGCAAAATGAGAACACGGTAGCTTCCACGTACTGGGAACCAGCTTTGTCTCAGGTGCTGTGCTGAGGGCTTTGCCTACGTTATCGGTAATTCTCAGAACAACCTAGAAGGGTAGGTGTTGCCATCCTCGTTCACAGTGGTAGTTTGTCCAGTCTGGCTGCTTGGGAGTTCCTTGGCTGCCTGACCTCAAAGCACATGCTCTGCCTCCCCCCCGGCCCAGCCTCAGGCCTCCAGTTAGATGTTCCAGCCGTAGTTAGAATGATCAAACAAGCGTTCTTTTCTCAAGGTCCAGAGATTCCTCCTGCTCTTATGCAGCTTTGTGGAAAAGTGTCATTTTCTCTTCTGCCTCAGATTTGAACTCCTTAAATTTGCCAGTGATCTAAAAAATAAACAGTTCTGTCCTCGATGTTTTAAGCTCAACTTTGCAGATTTATATTCAGCTGACTCAGGTTGACTTTGCAAGGTCTACAGCATGAAGCTGCTCCCTGTTCTGAAGGCAGGTCACTCCTTTTGGGTTATTTGTGTTTGGGATTTTGAGCTGAGATCTGCAAGAACCTGTGCTTCAGCTCTCAGTGTGTGATTTACACTGAGTCCTGTGGGGACAACCAAGACCTCCACAGAAGGTCGCCTTGGAACACACTGTCACATTTTAGATTGTTGAGCCAGGGGTTTAAAATGTCATTTATTTAGAAACTTTCCTCCAAGTAATCAGGAGTTGGGGGTATGTGTGGCAGAGGCGTTTGAAACGTGTCTTTCCTCAGCAGGAGTCTTGTTTTACCTCTGTTAGTTGTAACCAGCCATTCCTTAGAAGTTTGGGAAAAACACCTAAGAAATAGTGGCTACTAGTTATTATTAGCAGTGAAAATGGTTAGTAATAGCTGCCTTTCTGACAAGCATTCTGCTTAACACGTTGCATATTATTTCTAGTACTTAAAGGGAACCTAGTTGGAGTAGGTTTTGCAGGTGCTGAAGCGGAGTTCCACGTACGTTGCTTTAACTTTCTGGAACCCCTTTATGAGGCTTGGCCTTCTTTGCCTGGGTCTAGGTTTGCAAATTATAGTCCATTCAAGGAACCTGTGTTGAAGACTGGCATTCGAAATGAGCACAGCTGACTCAGATTCTCCTGATTAGCCCCAGCTCTAAGATGTTAACCTTTATATAGAAGAGAAGGGCTGCCTTATTTCTCAGATGCCTGCTTTGTGCCAGGCAATGTCCACGATCTCATTTAATCCTCGCGACAGTCCTGAGTGGTAGGCACTTACCTCCCTTCAGGGTGGCGGAGGCCCAGGAAGTAAGTAATTTCTCAGTGTTGCGGAGGTGGGAAATGCTAGAGAGGAGATTCAAACCCAGTTCTTACTCTCAGCCTGCGCTCCTCCCACGCGCTTTGGGGTTTGAGGCCAGTGGCGCCGGCCTTTCGAGGGGCAGCTCAGTGTCGTTGGAGGGAATATGGGCCTAGAAAGAACTTTTGTTCTAACGGTAGACCTGGGTTCGCGTGCAGGAGCCCACCAGTGTCCGTCACTCATACACAAGTTACTGAGCTTCTGTGAGCCTCTGTTTCTTTATTTGTAAAATGGGAATAATATGGGCTCTAGAGAGTTCTTGTAAGAGAAACTGCACGTGAAAGCTTTTGGCACATAGTAGGCCCTCCATAAAAATTGCTTTCCCTTCTCTCCTGGTGATCAAAGCCTAAACTGATGTATTTGTGCCTTGGTGGGGCAGGGGCTGAGAATTTTAGAGGATGTTGTGACCTCCCCCTCATCTCCCCGCCCCAAGTTCTCTTCTGTCGGCCAGTTTGGCCTAAGGTCGCCTCTTCTGCTTACGTGGGAACAGGGACTGCCGGGGGCGTGACTCCAGTACTGAGAGTGACCCTGAGAATCCCGTTGTTGAGGAAGCCCTCGCCCGTGCAGCATCAGAGACGACGTTCTGTTTGTCTCCATGAAACACGCTGCTGTGCCCTGAGGTTTTGCTTTACCCTCTGTGAATCTTTGTTCTTATGTATTTGACCTTTTTCTTCGGTAAAGTCTGGGCAATAGAACTGAGTAAGTCCTTGAATTGGCTGAGAGCATTTCTTTGAATAATTTGCTATTTGAGAAGCAGATTTTCTAGAGTGAAGAGGAGGGGAAAGAAATGACAGATGAGAAGCTAGCAGGTTTTCTTCTGTTAAGCTTTTTGCTGCTTTCTCTCTACGACGTTCCTTTGTGTAGCAAGGTGAGTACTTTTTCTCAAGAGAGACAGATCTGGTTCATTCTCGGCTCTGCCTCTGTGTGCACTGGGCAATTAGACCTGGTCTCTCTGAACCAGTTAATACCTGCTTGGAATTCCAGCTGGTCGTCATCCCAGTGCTTGGCTGTTACCTATGGAGTTTTAGTAAAGTGTTCTCCTCTGGTTTCTGACCAGAGCTTCTGGTACAGTGAACAACAGACTATCACTAGCTTTGATTTCTCTGTCTTCTCACTTCAACTCACCAACTCTTTATGGAGGTGCTTGTGCTTCAAAACTGACTGCAGAATGTCACATGCCCATGATGGGCAGGGAGCTGTAGAGACCATGCGTCTGTCCTCTGCAGCCTGGCTGCTGTTCCAGGACCGGCGCACATGAAGTGTTACTGAGGAGGAGGAGTTTGCATGGGGAGAAGGGCAAGATGAGACTAGAGTGAGCTGGGAGCCAGAGGGCTTATGCTAGGGGCTGCAAATGCAAAGGGAAAGATTTTGAAGTTTGTTCTTTTATTTGTGCTTATTATTACATTTTCTTATCCCAAAAGTAATGAATGCTTCCTTTTAGGAAGATTTGAAAAATTAAGAAAAATGTAAAGAAGAGCAAAATATTCCTGATAATCTTGCTACCCAGAACTGGTCATTTTGATGTTTTTCCCTGTGCATTTTTTTTATATTGGTGAGATCATAGCTTATCGACAGTTTAGTCTTCTGCCATTCCACTAAAATTCTATCATAAGCCTTTTCTCACTGCATGAAAGACCCTTTGCAAGCATATTTTTAAGTCACTGCCCAGTACAATCACGGCGTGATTTATAACACAACTCTACTTGTTCCATGCTTGCGTTGCTAGTTTTTCACGATGATAACACTTTGACTAATCTTATGAAATAGTGAGCCGGCAGAACTTTGTGAGCAGGGAGTTGTGTATCAGCTCTTTCTTCCAGGGCCATCCCTCTTGTGGCAGTGTGGAAGCTAGACTGGCAGGAGGAGTTATTGGAGGTAGCAAGAACACTGTCTATTCGTTTCAGCTTTCTTTAAGCAAATATATGGCAGGCATGTGTCAGGCCATTTAGGAAGCTGTTAAAAAAGCCCAGGGATAGATGATTCAAGTTTTCAAAAGGCAGTTTTAGTGAGGGTAAAGAGGAGAGGGTTGATGTTAGGAGTATTTGGTTGAAAAACAGTATTTGTGTATAGAGTGGGTTCCGGAAGCAGCTGGAGTAGATGGAGCATGCAGCAGATGTCGACGCCATCCCCTGGGATAGTGACAATGGGAGGAGGGCAATTTCGGGGGCATTCGGGAAGTTAGTTATGGGGCTGCTTGTTGCACATCCAGGTGGATGTGTTATATCAAAGAAGTAAATTTCAGCTGGAATTCTGGAGGGAGGTGCAGGCTGGTGATCATCAGGGATCATCAGCCTGTGGACAGTGGCTGAACTGTGTGTGATTCTTTGGAAAGAACAGAAAAGTAAAGAGGGGCAAAGGTGGATCCCTGGGGAGCATCACTGTTTAAGGGCGGTCAGGAGAGTGAATAGAGACTCAAAGGAAAATGCACACTTTTCCAAGAGGTAAAGGGCATTCCAGGCTGGGTGCTGCCTGTGCAGGCAGAGGGTGGGAACAGGGAAAGCCACGTTCCAAAGCAGCAGCGGGTCAGTGTGAACTGGAGAGCTGCTCTGTCAGGGCCAGAGTGGAGCTAGGGGGCAGTTTGGAAGTTTCTCAGGGGGCGGGGATCCAGTAGAGGTATAGCTATCAGACGTGCACCTAAATGCTTCCAGTGCCCAGTATAGTGAGTGATTGAAGACACGGTCCTCTTCCTAGAGGAAATTATGGCTTAGTGGTAGAGAAAGCCAGTACTGGGAAAAATATATGGTGAATTCAATGGCATTTCTTTCTCCCCTGTTACATTTTGTGTGAGAAATGAGTGACATGATGTATATGGAAGGTTCTGGTTTATACTGGAAGGTAATATTAAGTTAATTATAGTGACACAGACAAATGGTTCTAGGAGAGAGAGATTACCGGATCCTGTTCTTCAGAAAGGCTGCACTGGGAAGCTGATAGTGAAGTCGTGGTGTGAATGGTGTGTGGAGGTTCATCAGGCAGAGCAGAGGGCCACAGCACGACATATGGCGCAGGTGCTGAAAGTCAAGGTGTGCGTGATGATGTGTGTGGCTGAGAACGTGGAGCAGGGCTGGGGCAAGAATGTCTTGATGGCCAACAGGTGCATTTTTAGAATTTGAGATTTCTTGCAGTTGGCTCTCAGGATTTAATAGTCAAAAAGCACAAGGACTTGTTCTGCCAGCCCCTGATATTCTTTATTGGAGAATAAAATGAAAGAGCTCTGAGCAGGAGGTTGAGAAGATGCTTAATGAAGTGACACCTTTCAATGGATCAGTTAAATCTTTTAAAAATTAGTATGAAGGTAGAGCTGTGTGGTTCAAGAATTAGCAGACATTAGTGTATTAGTAGTGAAGCTTTTTTCTGTTTGTTGAATAACAGATTGGGGAAGCAGCCATTCTCGGAAATATTTGTAAAATTGAATTTAAAATAGTGGGCAGTTATTTTGGGAAGCCAATCTTCCTAAGCCATATTTCTTTTGATTTAGCTGAAATATGTGGAAAATAGATTAATAGGCCAAGTTCTTAGGGAAAGACACTTTTCTGAAACACTCGCCTACTTCAACCCAGAGACTATAATTTGATGAATTTTTTGATGTATGTATACACTATAAACTTAGAAAGTAAGACTTTCAGATAGAAGAAAAAGGAAATTCAAAAACTGAGTGATTAATGGAACTAAAGTGCCTCCTTGTGATAAACTTTACCAGCCAGCACTGGGCTTCTCGTGCTGATGTGGAGAAGGGAGTTCAGGGCTGCAGGCTTCTGGTGCTGAGTAAGGAGGCTTCCCTGAAATTGGACCAGGAAAGTCTGCTCTCCAGATTGGGGGAGTGGCATGGAAGCGTGGCATGGAAGCATGCCACGCTCAGCAGCGTGGGTATGAAGTCAGCGCTTCACTGAAGCCTGCAGGGAGCGACCAAGTCAGTTAAAAACCTGCTTGATAGAGACACCTCCCTGGACAAAGGCAGTGAACTTTCCACATAAAATAGTTTCCTCAGAGGATGAGCATACAGTCAGAGACTGCAAACTACATAAGGAGACAGACTGCCATGGAGGAGAATCTACAGGTGCAACAAATGGGAGAATTTGATCTAGAAATAATAGGATAAGCTGAAAGGAACTCTTAAATACTCCCATTTGAAATGGTCAGAATGGTATTGGAAGAAATAGAACCCCAAGGATGAAACAAAAGCAGGCAGACTTGAAAAAGAACCAAAGGAAATTATAAAAATTCTAAAATAAAAAAAATATGGCTATTGAATTAAAAAAATTAAAAACATGCAGTAGATGGGTGAAAGAAGAGACTGGATGCCATTGAAGACTGAAGAGAAAATAAATGAATTGGGAGATAGATGTAAGGAACCTCCCAGAATGTGTCACAGTGAGACAGGTGGACGGTGTGGAAGAGTAGTTAAGAGGATACAATAAGAGGCTCCAATGTATGTCTAATAGGAGTTATAGGAGTAGAGAACAGGAAAAAATCCTGGAGAGAAAAATACTCGGAGATGATGAGTGAGAATTAGCTTAAGAAATACACGAGCCCTTAAGTTGAACAAGTGTGTCAAGTTTTGAGTTGTCAAGTTTAATGAGAATAACAACTCCTTAGATCCAAGAAGCTTAACAAACCCCAGTCAGGATAAACACAAAGAAAAGCATGTCATAATCAAATTGCTAAAAGTTGGTTGTTGTGAGAAAAATCTTTGGAGCAGTCAGAGAAAAAGCACACATTACATGGGAACACAGATGATAGTGATTGTAGACATCTGGTCAGAAAAAAATGCAGCCAGAAGAGGTGGAATTTTATTTTTTACTTGGTAGAAGAAAACACCTGTTAACCTAGAATTCTATATCCAGCAAAAATATCCTTAAAAAAGGAAGATACAATAAAGACTTAGAAACAAATTTTGAGAGAATTCATCTCTATCAGACTTGCTCTGCAAGAGTCTTTAAAGGAAGTTCATAAGGCAGAAGAAATCGATGCCTCAGATCTTGAAACATGTTTGAAATGGTAGAAATATGGGTAAATATAAGGATAAATATGAAATGCTTATTCTTAGGAGTTTAAACAGTTCCTTGAAAGAAAACTAACCACATTTTAAACAAAAAATAGCATTTTATTGCATTTATAAACATATATAGCATTACAAATAGGACAAACAGAGTGGGAGGGAGAAATGGAAATATACAGTAGTAAATTCTTACGCTGTATATACAGTTATATAATATTATTTGAAGATAGACAGATAAGTTCAAAATGCACATTGTAACCATAAAAAACCACAAAACAAAAGTAAATAGTACAAGGAGTTATAGCTGAGTCAATAATGAAGCTGAAATATAATACTTAAAATATTCAATCCTAAAATAAAGCAGAGAAAGAGGAAAAATGGAACAAAAAAGAAATGGAACAAATAGCAAGATGGTAGAAAACTAAACCCAACCATATTTATAATTACATTAAATGTAAATGGTCTAAAAATTTCAATTTAATGGTAGAGAGTATCATATTGGACAAAAAAAAATCAAGACCCAACTATATACTGTTTAGAAAATGCATTTTAAATATAAAAACACAGAGAGATTAAACATGAAAGGATTAGAAAAGATATGCCATGGAAACACTTATAAGAAAGCAGAAACAGCTATATTAATATAAGACAAAGCAGACCAAAAATACCAGAGATAAAGAGGGACATTTCATAATGATGAAAGGGTATATTCTTCAAGAAGAGCTAACTTTTTCTTTTCTTTTTTTTTTTTTGACTCAGGAAGATTCACCCTGAGCTAACATCTGTTGCCCAGCTTCCTCCTCTTTTTTTTGTTTTTTTGCTTGAGGAAGATTAGCTGAGCCAACACCTGTACCAATCTTCCTCTATTTTGTATGTGAGTTGCCATCACAGCATGGCTGATGAATGGTGTAGGTCCACACTTAGAATCCAAAACTGTGAACCTGGGCCGCTGAAGTGAAACATGCTGAACTTAACCACTATACCACGAGGCTGGCCCCTAAAGCTCTTAAATGTGTATGTGCTTACTAATGGATCTTCAAAATATATGAAGCAAGGAACTGACAATTGAAATGAGAAATGGACAAATTCATAATTGTAGTTGGAGATTCCACCACTCCTTTCTTGGTAAGTGAATAGATAAAATAGAAAGAATATCAGTAAAGATATAGAAGTCTTGAATAACACAACCGACTTGATCTAGTTGACGTTTATAGATCACTCCACCCAACAACAAAATAATACCCATCCTTTTCGAGTACATGTTGAACATTTAGAAAGATAGACCATATGTAGGGCCATAAATCAAGTCTCAATATATTTAATAATATTTAAATCATGCTGAGTATATTCTCTGACTACAACAGAATTAAGTTAGGAATAAATAACCATAGGATGTCTTGATAAGCCCTACATATTTGGAAATTAAGTAACACTCTTCTGCAATAACCCTTGGATTACAGGAAGTCTCTAGGGTGATTTGAAAACGTTGTGAGTTGAGTCAAAAAGAAAACACAACATATCATAATTTCTGGATGCAGCTGAAGAATTGCCTTGAGGGAAATTTGTAGCTATAAATGCTCATATTAGGAAAGGAAAATAGTTCAAGATTAATGAACTGTAATCCACCTTAAGAAACTAAAAAAGAAGATTGAATTGAAGCCAAAGTAACCAGAAAGGAGAAAATAAAGACTAGAAATCACTGAAATTAAGGGCAAACAATAGAGAAAAACCAAGGAAATCAAGAATTTGTTCTTTGAAAAGATCAATAAAATGCATAAATATCTAGCCAGACTGATTAAAAAAACACAGAAGACATAAATTATCAATACTGGGATGAAAGAGGGACATCAGTCTTTCCTACAGACATTAAAAGGGTAGTAAAGGATTTTAATGGACATGTTCATGAGAGTAAACTTGATAATTTAGATGAAATGGAAAAATTTCTTGAAAGACACATTACCAAAATCGATTCAAGATGAAATAGAATACCTAAATAGCCCTACCTATTAAAGAAAAGCAATTCATTGTTTTAAAATATTACCCCAAAGACAGCGTCACTAGTAAATCTTACCACATTGTAATGAAGAAAGAAATACCAGTTTTTCCAAAGTTCTCTCAGAAAATAGAAGAGGAAACACTTAGCAGTTTATTTTATGAGAACACTGTTGTCCTGATACCAAAATCAGAGAAAGATGTTACAAGAAAACCACAGACCAATACCATTCGTGAACATATATGCAAAGCCCTTAAAAAAGTTATTGGCAAGTAGAATCCAGCAATATACTGATTAAAAGAAAAAAAGAATCCAGCAATATATAAAATGGGTAATTCATCATGTCTGGTGGGATTTATTCTAATAATGCAAGGATGGTTAAATATTCAAAATCCAACTAGTACAATTTACCATATTAACAGAGTAAAGGAGAATAACAACCATAATCATGCCAATTAAAAAAGCCTTTGACTGGGCCAGCCTGGTGGTGTAGTGGTTAAGTTTGCATGCTCCGTTTCAGTGGCCTGGGGTTCGTGGGTTTGGATCCCTGGTGTGGACCTACACACCGCTCATCAAGCCATGCTGTGGCAGCGACCCACATACAAAATAGAGGAAGATTGGCACAGATGTTAGCTCAGGGCCAATCTTCCTTTCCAAGAGAAAAAAAAGCCTTTGACAAAATACATCACACATTTATGATACAAAAAACACTTAGTAAACTAAACATGAAGGAAACTTGCTCAACTTGCTGATGGGCATCTACAGAAAAATCTATACTTACTGTGGTACTAAATGGTGAATGCTTTCCTCCTATAGCTGGTAAGAAGGCTAGGATGTTCACTCTCACTACTTGGATTTGACATTGCACTAAAAAGTCTAGCTAGTGCCATCAGGAATGAAAAAGAAAAGCCCACAGTCGGGAAAGGAAGAAATAAGATTCTCTTTATTCACAGAAAACACTGTCATGTACATAGAAAACCCTAGGGAATTTACAAAAAGTGTACCAGAATAATTAAGTTATTTTAGCAGAGGAACAGATATAAAGTCAGTATACAAAACCCAATTTTATCCTCTGTGTGTGTGTGTGTGTGTGTGTGTGTGTGTGTGTGTGTGTGAGTGTGAGTGAGTGAGTGAGTGAGTGTGTGTGTGTGTGAGAGAGAGAGAGGGAGGGAGGGAGGGAGGGAGGGAGAAAGATTGGCCCTGAGCTAACATCCGTTGCCAGTGTTCCTCTTTTTGCTTGAGGAAGATTGTCGTCGCTGAGCTAGCATCTGTGCCAGTCTTCCTCTGTTTTATGTGTCATGCTGCCACAGTGTGGCCTGAGGAGCCTTGCTAGGTCCTCACCCAGGATCCAAACCTGCAAACCCTGGGCTGCTGAAGCAGAGTGCAAATTTAACCACTATGCCACCGGGGCCAGCCCCTATTCTATATATTATTAATGGACATTTAGAAAATGAAATTAAAAATACCATACCATTTACAAAAACAAACAAAATCATATACTTAAGAATGCATTTAAGAAAAGATATATAAGAACTATTGAAAACTACAAAAGGCTTATTTTCCTTGAGAAAAGAAAGATATTGAAAGATAGGCTTTTTCATGGACGGTAGTACTTAATACTGAGATGACAATTCTTTCCAAATTGATCTTTAGATTTAATTCCAACAGACTTACTTTCTAAAGAAATTGATAACTTGATTCTAAAATTTATATGGAAGTGCATAGAACCTGATGTATCCTAGACAACGAAGCTACAGTAATCAAAACAGTGTGGTACCAGCATAGGGATAAACACATGGATTAACAGAAACAAGATAGGGAATTTAGCGATAGACTCATCTGTATACTATCAATTGATTTTGGATAAATGTGCCACAGTAATTCACAGGGGGAAAGGATTATCTTTTTCAGCAAATGATGCTGGAACAACTAATTATCAATATGCAAAAAAATAATCTTTGACTCTTACCCCACACATACATAAAAAGTAAGTTGAAATGGATCGTAGACCATATAAAAGATAAAGTGGTAAATTTTCTAGAAGAAAACATTGGAGAAAATCTCAGCCTTGGAATGGGCAAAGATTTCTTAGGACACACAAAAAGCATGAAACATAAAAGACTAAATGATAAATTAGACTTAATTGAAATAAAAAACTTTCTGCTCTTTAAAAGCCACTTTAAGGAGATGAAAACGCAAGCCTCAGCCTTGCAGTAAGTATTTGAAAAATATATATCTGTTAAAGGACTTGTATCCAGGATGTATATAAACTCTTCAACTCAATAATAAGACAAAGAACTTGATTTTTAAAATAGGTGAGAGATTTGACTGGCTAATTCACCACAGAAGATACATGGATGGCCAGGAAGCACAGGACAAGATGCTCAGCATCATTTGTCAGTAGGGAAATGCAAACTAAAACCGTACTGAGAGACCATTATGCATCTGTTTGAATGATGAAATGAGGAGAAGAGATGATTGCAAGTGTTGATGAGGATGTGGAGGAACTGGAACTCTCCTACATTATTAATGAGCATGAAAATAGTACAACTACTTTGGAGACCCATTTAGCCATTCCTTATAAAGTTACCTTAGGACCCAGCAATTCAACTTACAGTTATTTACCATAGAAAAATGCAAACGTAGGTCCACACAGAGGCTTGATTGAATTCATGGCAGCTTTATTCCTGATAGCCCCAACCTGGAAAAACACAAGTGTCCATGAACAACAGGTAAATGAATGAATAAATCATGATATATCCATACAGTGGAATATTACTTGACAATAAAAAGACCTGAACTACTCTTATGCTTGACAACACAGATAAGTCGCAAAACCATATACTCTGCTAAAGAAGCTAGACACAAAGAATACATACTGTATGATTCCATTTATAAGAAATTTCTGGGTTGTGTGAAACCAAACTGTAATGACAGGAAGCGGGCCATTGGTTGCTGGGGGCTGCGGTGCAGCAGACACTGGCACTGACAGGGAGGCGGCAAGAAGGGACTTCTAGGGGTCATGGAAGTACTCTCCATGTTACTTGTGCTGGCGGTGACACCAGTAAATTCATTTATTAAAGGCTGTTGTTCTGTATACTTTACCTGGCAGCATTTAATTGCATGTTAATTATTCTCAGTAAATTGATTAAAAGAACTTTTCCGTGTTCAAAGAAGACTTCCTTGACTGTCTTTCCTCACGATTCAACCTGCTGATGTGTTACGTAGCACCCTGTGTGTTTATTTATCGAATCACTCAGCACACGCTGAGTTGTAATTGCCTCCTTCTCTGCCTCCCACATCAGACTTTCAGCTCCTTAACAGCAAGGAATGACTTTTATGTGTATATCCCCAGAGCATAGCCCAATATTTGGCATGGATATTCATCCTCAATTTAAATGTGTATTCAGTATAATATTTTCAGTTTATTGATTGCCTCCTGTGTGCTGATGATAGTGTGAAATGCCTTTCACTTACTATTTCTGATCTTCAGTAAGTGTTGGTTGCACAGATAAGAATCCTTACTACATTCCAGATGTTATGGAGCATGGTTGCATGCTGTCACAAAGTATATCTAACAAAGAACTGAAGCTATAATGATTTAAATATTTGCTTAAGATCGTTTATCTGTGCCACCCAATCCTGGCCTCCGGTGCTCCGCAATCAGAGCAGCTTCTCCTTCGGGAAGTGTAGAGGAGGCAGTGCACACTCACTCGCTCACTCACATTATGTGTGTGTGTGTGTGTGTGTGTGTGGTAGACATCTGAGTCTACCTTGTGTACAGCAATGTGCCTAAGAAGTGTTTGCTCCCACTGGTCCCACTCTGGCGGCAGTAGTGGCCATGTACTCATTCAAGTCTGGGTTTCTCTAGCAGGAGTCTTTGCATTGTTAATGGCATAAACCTCAGCTCTAAGTGGTGTACTCAAAAGAGATAATTTTTTTGTCTTATTTAATGGAAAAGTACAGGTGTAGATTTATTGTCAGATTCAGACTTCATCTCTCAACTCTTTTCTCTGTTTCCTGCAAATTGGTATCATTCTTAGCTTCCATGTGGCCGAAGTAAGGCTGACCTATAACTCTAGGCCTATATTCTTCTAGGCTTACGATGAGAGGAAAAGGATGTGCACTTAGCTTTCTCGACTAATTGGGGCCCACCTCCCGTTACCCAGCCACTCGGCCCAGATGAGTGGAGGCTGTCATTGGTTAGGCCTGAGCCCCAGGCCCACTCTGAGGGTGGGGGCAGGTCATTCCCTCCCACAGTGCATGAATTAGGCATCTTCCAAAGGAAAATGGGGGTACTGTTATCAGAAGAGGAGTGAGTGGATGTTGGACTACAAAACAACCCATGTCCTCCATGCTTCCGTCAAAGATTCCTCAGTGTCTTCTTTTCCAAGGACTCTTTCTGATCTTGTCAAACTTTTCCCAGTGCTCTTTCCTCCGCACTCTGTGGTATGTTCCTTAAGCCTCCTGAAACTCGTTCTGCTGTGTATCAGAGTTTGATGCCTGTGTGTTTCCCTCATTGGATTTTGAGTTGCTAAAGGGTAAAGACTTTTTCTGCCCTTCTCCCACAACCCCTGGCGTGTGTCAGATGCTCAATGAATGTTTCAGAGGGCACCAAGCAGAGAGAGCATGGACTTGGAGGCAGACACACCTAGCTTCCAACTGGGCCTGTTCTGCTTATTAGCTGAGTGGTCTTAGATTATTTTGCCTCTAAGAACTCAGTTTCCTCATCTAGAGGACAAGTATAACAGTGTCTCCTTGTAGAGCCATGCGAGGATATGTAGAGTGCCTAGCATAGCAATGGACAAAAGTTAAAGATGACGGCTCTTATATGCATGAAGTAGAGGACAGTCACACTGCAACTGGTGCTGTCCCCACCCTACCCCACTGCTGCCTTCAGAAATCACTGTGAGTATCCTGATACAGCTTCTGTTTGTTAAAACATCAGTCAAAGAGAATTCATAAAATAATTTTATTGTTTCCAATTAAATGCTTGAAAAAAAGTTGTGTAAAATATACATTTGAGACATTTTTGTTTTCAAATATATTTGGTTCATTTCCCTTGTTGCTTGGTTCCAGCATATTTCCAGGATCATGTTCTTTGCTGCTGCTTTTGTTGCTCTACTGAAAAGATTTCCCAAGCGCTGGTCTCACCCACTCCTTGTGCTGACACAGACGTGCGCACACACAGGAAGATGGGAGGCCTTGGAAATAATGAAGTCATAGCTGCTGATGAGTTGTGAGAGCTCTTTGACTCCTCATGGTCTTTGGAGTTGAGTGTGTATTCCTTTATGTGGCATTTCTTGCTCTCATGTCTGGTCCTCTCTATAAAGCTGGGATAAATGGATTGAGAGCCAAGAGATGAGGTGCTGCCCAAGGGGCCAGCATCCAGAGGAGCAGGCCTGGGGCCAGGCTCTCCGGCTCACAGGTGCATTTCACTCTCTCCTGCTCTACCCTGTTTCCCTGTGCACTTTTTCTTCATAGCCCTTACCTCTAACGGTTATGTATTGAATAGTTTATTGTGTGTCTCCTTCAATAGAATGTAAGTTTAATCGGGGACGAGGATGAGGTTTTGTTTACTGCTGTGCCCTGAGTGTCTTACACGATGTCTGGGACATAGTAGCCTTTTAACAAATGTTGAATGAATGACAAGACACTGGAGATACTGATGTGAACTGTCTTCCAGGGGCTCACAGTCCCTTGTGGAGACAGGCAGGTGAGCCAACAATGAATGAGGTAGGCAGGGGTGAAACATGAGCTCCGAGGAGCCTAGACATCCCTATGGAACCTGGAAAAATTCCTTTAAGTCAGTAAGAATAGCATTACTGTTAGTATTTTACAGTGAATATTGGTTATACTTGTAATCACAAATAGTTAGTGAATGCAAATCAAAACCACAATGAGGTACCACCTCATACCCACTAGGATGGCTATTATCAAAAAATTAGTAACAAATTTTGGTGAGGATGTGGAAAAATTGGAACCTATTTACATTGCTGGTGGGAATGTAAATGGTTCAGCTGCTGTGGAAAACAGTTTGGCAGTTTCTCAGAAAGTTATACAGAATTACCATATCATCTAACAATTCTACTCCTACGTATATACCCAAGAATTGAAAATGTGTTCAAACCAATACGTGTACACTCATGTTCACCAGAGATCCCCTTACAATAGCTGAAAGGTGGAAGCAGCCGAAATGTCTATCAATGGACGAAATGAATAAACAAAATGTGGTATATCCACACAGTGGAATATTATTCAGCCATGAAAAGTTATGAAGTACTGCTACACAATACAATGTGGATGACCCTTGAAAACAAACTCAGTGAAAAGAAGTGCAGTGAAAGTGTATGATTCCACCTGTATGAAGTATTCCGAATAGGTAAATCCGTAAAGACAGAATGCAGATTGGTAGTTTCTGAGGGATGAGGGCAGTGGGATGAGGAGCAGCTGCTTAATGGGTGCGGGGTTTCCTCTTGGGGGATAGAAATGCTGTGGGGCTGGGTAGAGGTGGTGGTTGCACAACATTGTGAATGCACTAAATGCCACTGAATTGTTCACTTTAACATGGTTGATTTTGTTTTGTGTCAACTTCACCTCAGTAAAAAACTAGTTATTGAAAAGTTAAAAAAAAAAAAAGTCATGATCACTTTGAAAGGCTAATTGTGTGTGGTGACAAAATGATAAGGATGCCACGCTAATAAGACATCTAGATGCCTGTTTAACCTCCCTGTTGTCACTGCATTTCTTCATTAGTTCAGCTACTGGTGGGAGGAGGGAGCCCTCATTTCTGGAGTGGGAAATGGTGGTTCACTCTCTTTTTCAGTCTTCTCCGTTTATCCAGCTTACAGACACAGCCTCGTTTCACGCAGCTGCCGCACCTTTCTGCAAACCTCACCTTCTCCTCTCATCCATGGTGCATCTTCCTGGGGGCTGGGTCACTGTTGCTCCTGGAGTGGGTTCACCCAGAGCAGAGCACTCTTGTGAAGGGGACTCTCCCTTTTGGTTAGTCTCCACGGGACTCCATGGGAGTGGTGGCGTTCTCCTATAATTACAGTTGTTTCTTTTTTTTTTTTTTTAGATTTTATTTTTTTTCCTTTTTCTCCCCAAAGCCCCCTGGTACATAGTTGTATATTCTTCATTGTGGGTTCTTCTAGTTGTGGCATGTGGGACGCTGCCCCAGCGTGGTTCGATGAGCAGTGCCATGTCCGCGCCCAGGATTCAAACCAACGAAACACTGGGCCGCCTGCAGCGGAGCGCGCGAACTCAACCACTCGGCCACGGGGCCAGCCCCTACAGTTGTTTCTTTATAGAAGCAACAGGTCAGCTTGCATGTGGCCTTTTATTTTGGAAGTGAAAGAAAAAGAAATACATATTTATGGCTTATGAAATATTAGGAGCTTAGCACTCATCTTCAGCTCCATTTTCTTACCTGCTTTACTCCTGAATTTCCACTTGTCTTTGAGGGGGTCAGATACAGATGGCTTCACGGCCTGTAAATCCAGCATGTCTAAATTGAAGCTGCCTTTTAACCAGACAGACTTAGGTTTGAGACCTGTTGCGGCTGCGTACCGGCTATATGATCCTGATCAGCTCTCAGAACCTTGCTTTCCGTCCTTTTGGAGTGGCAGTGCTGATGCCTGTCTCAGGTTGTTCTGAGACTAAGTGACATCCTGTGTGCAGAGTGTCTCACATTGTGCTTTGGGTATGTGGCGTAGGTGCAAAGATAATTTCTTCCTCTCCCATCCCAATCCCTAAACCACTTCACTCCTGTTTTTTAAATCCTCTTTAAGAAATCTTTGGCACAACCAGTTACCGTCTAATTATCAGTGTCACTGTTAAGTCCCCGGAGACTTAGCTGTTCATTTTGTGCTTGTCGTCTGTGTGACTTTGCCGTGACCTTGATTCAGCACGCTCATGCTCTCAACCAGATGACAGGTTGTGTTTTGCGTTAAGCCCAGGAACTATCGCTCGGATTACCCCATGTCTTGGGTGACGTGGTATCGTTGTGAAAATAAAGGCACTGACAGTGAATACTTGTGTTTGATTGATTTCGCTTCCTCTATTTTTGTCTGCAGTGATATGATGGAGAGAGTGTGGCTTTTGGATCCAGACAAATCTAAATAGCAATTATTCTAGCTGGGAGATTTAAGACAAGTTGCCCTCCCTCCATCTCTTGAATGGAGGTAATATGAGCTCCTGGCTGAGTTTGGCTGAGTTTGGGGTAGGTATTAAGCACAGGCCCAGTCTAGGGCTTCATAAGTGGAAGCTGCCGTTCCTTCACTGGATAAGAGCCTGTAGACACACTTTGAAGAAGGAAGGCTGATGAGTGAGGGGTCTTGTTGGTTATGCTCCGGGTGCAAGTGTCTAGAGCCAGCACTGCCACCCCACTGGGCCAGCCAGTTCCATCCTTACTGCACATGGCCTTTGGGGCCCAGCCCCATGTCCTCACACTCACCACTTGTTACACCTGTCACCAGATGGTCTGGGGCAAAAGAGTCCCTAGAAATACTGCTTCTGCCACTCCTGTTTTCTTCTGCCCTCTTCAACCGTACTCTTCCATAGCCTCTGCCACATTTTCCTGTGTTTACTTATGATCCTCATCCCCTTGGTGAACTGAGCCCCTAAAGGCTGTCACCATGTACTTCTTCAAGTGTCACCATGTGCTGACTTTGTTCCAGACCCTGCACTGTGACTGGGAACATGGCCCTCAAGGTGCTCAGAGGCTCCAGGGGAAACAGAGGAGGAAAGACTTGTCAGTCAGTGTTGAAATTCCTACACTAGAAGGTTTGGGCTGGAGGAAGATTATATTTTAACCAGAAAGTTTTATATTCTAAGCTCACATCTGGAAATTGGTGTGATGACACTCATTGAACCCCACTGGGAGAGAAAGCCATCTTACCTGATCAGCACATAGATTTCAGTGTTCTGTTTTGGCGACCTTTCTGCCTTGCCTTTTGAGCATTATGATTAGTGTCACCCTCTGACATTTCCATCCCAGTCACCATGCCACCTGGTCCTGTGGTAGAAGTATGCAGAAGGTGCCGTGGCACTGTGCAGAAAGGGCTCCTAAAAGAGGTGGGGAAGGAGTGGACAGTAAGGGCTCCCTGGGGAAGGGGCTCCTGAGATGTGTTCTGAGGGATGAGTTGGGTCACTCCAGGCATTAGAGGGAGCAGTGTGAGTGAAGAAAGGTGCAGAAGTGGCAAGCAATTTTGTCTTTCTGGAGTGTACATTTTGAGAGGGTCAGTGGTGAGAGATGATACTGAAGAAGTGGCGAGTGGTGACGGGGAGAGTGGCTGATGGCACGGTCCCAGGGCCAGATGGCTGTGGTTCTACTGCCAACTTCCGTGTAGTCTCAGATAAGTTACTCCTTCAGTTTCCTCATCTGTGAAATGAGGATAATAAGACCCATGCCATACTTCCCTGGTGAATTCTACCAAACATTTAGGGAAGACTTAATACCTATCCTCAAACTCTTCCAAAAAATTGAAGAGGAGGAGACACTTCCTAACTCCTTCTACGAGGCCAACATTACCCTGATACCAAAACCAGACAAGGAAAACACACACACACAAAATTATAGGCCAGTATCACTGATGAACATCAATACAAAAGTCCTCAGCAAAATACTAGCAAATTAAATGCAGTAATACATTAAAAAGATCATAAACTATGATCAAGTGGGATTTATTCCAGGGATACAGGGATGGTTCAGCATCTGCAAGTCAACGTGGTACACCACATTAACAAAATGAAGAGTAAAAATCATGTGATCATCTCAATAGATGCAGAGAAAGCACTTGACAAGATACAGCATCCATTTATGATAAAAACTGAATAAAATGGGTATAGAAGGAAAGTACCTCAACATAATAAAGGCCATATATGACAAACCCACAGCTAATATCATTCTCAATGGAGAAAAACTGAAAGCTATCCCTCTAAGAACAGGAACCAGACAAGGAGGCCCACTTCACCACTCTTATTTAACATAGTGTTGGAAGTCCTAGCCAGAGCAATCAGGCAAGAAAAAGAAACAAAAGGGATTCAAATTGGAAAGGAAGAAGTGAAACTGCCATTATTTGAAGATGACATTCCTAAAGAATGCACCAAAAAAACTTAGAAATAATAAATGAATACAGTAAAGTTACAGGATAGAAAATCAACATACAAAAATCAGTTGCATTTCTATACAGTAACAATGAAGTTACAGAAAGAGAAATTAAGAATACAGTCCCATTTACAATTGCAGCAAAAATAATAAAATACCTAGGAATAAATTTAACCAAAGAGGTGAAAGACCTGTACACTGAAAACTAAAACATTGTTGAAAGACACTGAAGAAGACACAAAGAAATGGAAAGATATTCTGTGCTCTTGGATTGGAAGAATTAAATCAGTTAAAATGTCCATACTTCCTAAAGCAGTCTACGGATTCAGTGCAATCCCCATGTCGGTCCTTGATGTCAGTTTATCCTGACGCAGATGAGTACTTGCTGACACCTTACTTGAGGTGTTGTCTTACTACTAGCAGGGCCCAGGTCACGTGGGGACCTTTTTACCTTGCGGTGAGGTGTTGTCCATTAGGTGTGTGTTGTGGTCTTGTCATCTGGCCGCTCATGGGAGACTAGGGAGGGGGAGGTGGCGGGGGGGATGGGTGACTGTAGGTCCTTGTTGCTGGGAGATGGTGCAGGCTTGAGCCAGGTGTTCGGTATGGATAGGAGAGGAGGCATAAAGGGGGCATTCAAAGGAGAAAGTGGGGACGCCTCAGATTGACAGGATCTGGTGGGATGGGTTTCGGTTTCTGACTCGGGTGGCTCCCGGATGGAGCGAGGAGTGACAGGTCTATCCTAAGTTCTACTTGGACACCCTGAGTCACAGTCCCTGTGCCTAAAGTGCAGCAGCTGGTTGTCCAAACAAGTCCAAGGCTCAGGGGACGAGTCTGAGCCATAGATGGAGTCCTGTCAGTGAGCACCAGACAGGGGAAAGAAAGCCATGACGTGGCATCCATCACTCAGGTGATCTTGGGGGAGAAGAGATGGGCTGTGCTGCAGTTCTGCATCAGCAGTGTCCGAGGGATAGGAAAAGGAAGAGATGTTTGTGGAAGAGATGGAAGAGGAAGAGGGAAGAAGGGTAGGTCACAGAAACCAAGGATTATCAAGACAGATGAAATGCATAATAGCAAGGGGATCCAGGAGGAAAAATTGGAAAATATTCCCTGAATTTGGCAATGTGGAAGTTGTTGGTGACCTTATTCAGTTATTAAGAGAGGTCTCAGTAGAGAATGCAGGCAGAAGCCAGACCATGATGGGTGCGGAGTCATTGGGATGAAGCAAGCAGCAAGTGGGATTCTTCTTTATGAAGTCTGGCTGTCAGAGGGATGAGAAATGAGTCAGAAATGAGAAGTGGATTTATACATCTTTGTGTCCCCACTGCCTGGAACCACCTCGGCTTATGGGAGGTGCGTGGCAGTGTTAACTTTTCCCCACTGTCTGTCACATACTTGATAAAAGATGTAACGATTTTACTCTTTCTCACTTCTGCATATCGTGTCTTTATTAAAGATTTAAGTTAGCAGCTATTTTATTATTTGAGATAATTTCATTAGGTGAAATCGTTTTAGTTTCTATTTCTTAACCCTAAAACTTTTTTTATATATTTTTTCTTTTCTTTTTAAAAAAAGATTGGCACCTGAGCTAAGATCTGCTGCCAACCTTCTTTTATTTTCCTTTCTCCCCAAAGCCCCCCAGTATATAGTTGTATATTCTAGTTTTGGGTCCTTCTGGTTGTGCTGTGTGGGACGCCGCTTCAGCATGGCCTGATGAGCCGTGCCATGTCCGCGCCCAGAATCTGAACCAGTGAAACCCTGGGCTGCCAAAGCGGAGTGCGCAAATTAACCACTCGGCCCTGGCCGGCCCCCGTATATTTTCTAAATCAGTTCTCTTTTTACAACTCTGTTCTTGGGCCTGGAGCTAATAGACCTTTGCATTGAACTTATCCATTCCTTGAGATCTGAATTAGTAATTATATTCTGAGTTCTCTTTTCCTCTCTCCCTTGATTTTCCCTTTAGGTTGCAATTTCTTGAAACAAAGGCTATGATAATTTAGTGGAAAGTCTTGATGTATTATATAAGCAGAGTCAGGGGGACGTGATTTTAGGACTCAGTTCCTAAGATGTTGTCTTCCATTTAAGATGTGCAGCATGGCTGTCTAAGTCCCTCTGGTCCTGCTGCCTGCCACTCTCTCCGTTTCTTACTGAAGTCGTTCATTCAGTGCTTCATTGATGCATTTTTTGATTCATTCAGCACTGAGATGGCATCAGACTTGGATTTGATTCTCCTTATTGGTAAACGGCAATAATATAACATCCAGAATACCTAAATCATAATTTCCACTTGGTGGTGGCTACTGTCCTTTTTTACTGAATGCTTGCTGGGTCAGGACTCTGGGCTGGATTCTGGCATTGGAAGAGGTTAGTCCATCTCCTTAAGGAGCTCACAGCCTAAGTTAGACACTGGGATGATTTGATTTTGAAAGTCTTTGTGAGGTAGACATACCTGGTGTCCAGGTGGGAGACTATATCTGTTGAGGGTCCTGGATGTGGAAGGGGCCTTGTAGCCCATTGCACACCTTCCTTGTCTGCATAGCTCTTCCTTGCTGCAGGAGGTAGGTAATTCTATTGAGCTGAATGAGTGTAAACCATGGACTATGGCTTTTTTAAAAAAAACTATTTTCAAAAGTTGTGGTAAAATATACATAAGATAAAATTTACCATTTTAATCACTTTTAAGTGTACAATTCAGTGGCATTAAGTACATTCATGTTCTTGTGCAACCACCACCACTATCCATCCACAAAACTTTATGCTTTTGATTCTGCTCTCCTCCCACAATTTAATTATTCTGCAGTGGCGGCCAAGCTACATAGAGTTTATTGATTATTCTTTTATTCGTTCATTAAATATTTATTGAACACCTACTGTGTATTATGTTCTGGACTGAGTCCTGGGAATACAGATCAGATACTGTCTCTGGAACTCAGACTCTACTAAGGAGCTCAGGAAGAAAAACCAACCCTGGACCTGGCTAGAGTGCATGGAGAAGCCTTCCACCGAGAAAAGACAGCCCAGTAGTTTGGGGGAAGCTGGGGAGTTTCGTATGGCTGGAGCCTCTGGCGGGACATTGAGTGCTAGCATACGGCGTGGTGGGAGGTGAGGTTGGAAAGCTGGGTGCCAGGTTGTGGCAGTCCTTAGATCCTTTGTTTGGGTTTTTTCTGTAACAGCAAACCAAATTTTTCAGTCACTCTTAATTTCACTTGGATTCTGAAGGTCCAGTGCAGCACAATTGCACTTCAGAGCAGCAGGCCATAAGCATGAGGCACATCAACTGTGTCATGTGGTGGGGCTGCTGCTGTCACGAAGTCTGCTCAGGGCTGTCCAGAGAAGGCAAGATGGAGTGGTGCGGTGAGTGGCATCTTCAGGATAGGTACCTCTCAGCGCTTGGCAGCCAGAGCTCGTGGACTTGGCCTGGGGAGGCTGCTGTGGTCAGGAATCAGGGTTTTTTTGTTAGTGTCTCTGTGTTGTATGGTTGCTCTGGACATCCTGGTGGTCTGTGCCAGCTGGTGCTCACATCCCTCCTCTCTCTGCCCTTTTAAAGCCTTGCATCACTCAGGTTTAGATATTGAGCCTGTCGTTGTGTCTGTTGTGGCCGCATGACATAGTTGAATGAACATCATTCTTACCTGGAGCAGCAGGACCAGGGAGTGCATGTTGCCTCTACTACTTGCTGTGTCATCTCTCAGAGGCAGCCACTTCATCTCTTAGAGCATAGCTCCTACATCTGTAAAATGAGAATGAGATTTACCTTGAGAATTGTGCAGCGTAGACATCATGTCTGCAAGATGCCTGGAGCACAGTGAGGGCCTGTGATGCCTATAGGTGAGATTTTCCTCTGTCCCACCAGAGGGAAGAGCAGAGGAAGGGTTGAGCCTGCTTGCCTCGGATGAAGTGCACCTGGGTTCCAGCGAACTTGAGGGTTCCTTGGTTATTAGCTGTGAGACCTTGTAGTGAGCCATTAACTCCTCTAAACCTCAACTCCCTAATCTGTAAAATAGGGATAATAATAGCCACATATGACTAAGACCGTGATTTAGGTCCTGGACACATCATATGGCACATGGTGTGTGCTCTGGAATTGATGATGAGTGCTTACAATTTGTGTTTGTAGTAATAGTACTATTTTCTCTCTTGCTCTTGTTTCAAAACTCAGGATGGTCTGGTTCACTGCTATCTCTTCCCCTTCGTTCACTATTAAACGGGGCAGCAGCTTCTAGAACAGAGGCCAGCAGAGTCGCTTGTAGCCTGTTTTCTCTGGCTTGAGAAAGAGGAGCAAAGTTGATGAGGCGATCAGGCAACGTACAACGCTGCAGTTCGTCTGTCTCACCACACAGGGCTGCTGTTTCTCAGGGAAATAGCCGCACTGCTGTTAGTGGGCGCTTGTTTCAGAAATAGTATCGATAATTTGATTTGGTTTTTTTCGTTGTTCTTTTACATCTAATGCTTGATTTTCTTTGGATTTTCAGAGTGAGAGAACTTATTTCCTTCCTTCCTTTAGCTGAATAGTTTCGGTGAGATTTGGCAGAAATTCTGCCATCATCTATGAAATACTGCTTTATTTAAAATGCAGACTCTCGTTTTTCCTCGCCTGATATGCTTTACTCGTGCACATGATTTGGAGGCAGGTGGGAGGCAAACCTTCGCAGGGAAGACACCCCTGATTTCTACAGAATTGGAAAACAGTGAGATAAAGGGTATGGGTTTTGGACGGTAATTCGACAAGTATTTATTGAGGGCCCACTATATGCAAGGCACCATTCTAGGAGTGTGGGGGACCTCAGCGAACAGAGAGATAAAGGTCCCTGCCCTCTCAGAATCTGCCTTCTAGCAGGGGTGATGGTGGATGTAGGAATGAATAGAGTTAGGCATTTTGAATCTAAAGTAACCTAGGTGGGATGGTAGGTAATGAGCCTTATGAGAAAGAAGGGAAAGTAGAGCAGGGAAGGGAGGCTGGCGGGCTTCTGTGTTAAGTAGCGTGAGCGGCGGACTCACTCCCAGCCTGGCTCCCCTGCTTCCGGCTTCTGTCCTCTGGAAGAGGAGCTCTACTGGGGCTGGGGACTCTGTCTTTTCATTGCTGCATCTTCATGCCTAGAACTTCAGTGCCCAGGCGATAGTAGGTGTTCTTTCACTATTTGTTGAATAGTTAAATAAATAAATGACTTTGGGGGAGTCACTTGACCTTCTTGAGGGGTATTTTGTTAAGCTGTAAATCAAATAAGTCCATGCTTACAAGTTTAGGGAAGAGATGTATAAGATGAGCCCAGCGTGGTGCTTGGCTCATAGCAGATGCTCAAGAACATGTTAATTCCATTTTCCTGGGCACAGTGGCCCGCCCATCCCTAGCAGTGGAGCCTGGGGTAGCTGCTGAGCAGGAGCACTGATCAGCTGGCGGGACCAGGATGGGGGAGTGGTATTGAGTTATTGAAGGCAGTTCACTTTAGCAGTAATAACTACCTTAGCATTATTAAAGAAATAGCACATTTATTAAAAATGTGTATGTTTCCTATTGCTCTTGTAGCAGAAGTCATAAACTCAGTGGCGTAAAACAATGCAAATTTATTACTTTCCATTTCTTGAGGTCAGAAGACTCTCTGGGTGAAGATCAGGCCTACCTTCTGAGGCTGCAGGGGAGAGTCTGTCTCCTGGCCTGCTCCAGCTTCTTCAGGCCGCCTGCATTGCTTGGCTGCCGGCCCCTTTCTCCATCCTGAAAGCCTGCTGTGTACCCTCTTCAGCTCTCTCTGACTTTCCTGCCTCCCTTTTTCCCTTATGAGGACCTGTGTAGTGACTTCGGGCCCACCCAGATGCTCCGGGATTGTCTCCCCATCTCAAGATCCATGACTTAATTACATCTGCAGTCCCCTTTGTATGTAGGGGACCGTATTCACAGGTTCTGGGGATTGAGAATGGACATCTTTGGTGGGGGGGGAGGGGTGTCATTGTTTGTCCTACCACAATGTGCAAATCTTTTTTTTTCTTGGTTTTGAGGGAGGAAGATTAGCCATGAGCTAACATCTGCCACCAAACTTCTTCTTTTTGCTGAGGAATACTGGCCCTGAGCTAACATCTGTGCCCATTTTCCTCTTTTTTATATGTGGGACGCCTGCCACAGCATGGCATGATAAGCGGTGCGTAGGTCCACACCCAGGATCCGAACTGGTGAACCCCAGGCTGCTGAAGTGGAACGTGTGAACTTAACCACTGCACCACCGGCCCAGCCCCTGTGCTAATCTTTTGACCTGATAATTCCATATGTAGTTTATCGTAAGGAAAAGAAATAGACTAGTGCACAAAGATGTGTTTTCTAGGTCATTTGTGATAGCATTACTTATAATATCAGACATATTAGAAGCAACAGAAACATCCAATAATAGGGAATTCATTAAATAAATTATGATATATCCATATGATATACAACCATTAAAAATGAAGGTCTAGAAGGACATGCATTAACATGGAAAGATATCCATGACTTAAGTAATAAAAGGCTGTACCAAACAGTATGAATGGTGATTCCATTCTTATAAAATATATACCCTTATATGTATGCATAGAAAAACGTCTAGAAGAATATACACCAAGATGACAAGGGTTACTTCTGTATTTCGAGTTTATAAGTGATTTTTCTTCTTTTTGCTTCTCAATGTTTCCTAACATTTTGACAGTGAAAATGCATTAGTCTTATAAAAGAACCTGCCTTCTTCTTTTTAAAAGAAAAATTACTGGATTTAGTGAAAAAATTTATGGTCTAATGCAGAATTGACATCTGAAAGTTCCACTTGTTGAAAAGAATTGGATTTTTCTTTGAAGTGAATCTTTAGCCCCACATTGGACACAGCCCCTTGCTTAGTGCTTCAGGGTGTCACATGGAAACTTGTTCTGCTCTTGACTCTTTCCAGAGCCGTGCGCTCGTTTTGTCATCCATTGACAGTGGGTGGGTCACTCCCTGCTCCCCTCCTTGTCCGCAGAAGAAAGGGAAGCCTTTTGAATGGAAAAGGAGTGCTTTTCCAATTCCGCTGCAGCGTAATGGTTTCATGCTTATCTTATTCGGACCTGCTTCTATGAGGCTCTCTCCTCGTTACATTGAAATTTTTGTCATTCTCTCTGCTTTTCACGTTTTTCTATTTTTACGTGTTTTCTTGGCCACATCTCCATTCTGGAGATCCTGCGACAGTCTCCACATTGTGTCAGTGGCTCTGCTCTTTTCCCTGTGGTTGTAACTTAAAGATTACTTTCTTCATCCTCCTGAGCCCGAGGCTGTGTCTTCTGCGTCTGCAGAGGGCATGAAGGAGCGGGCCGCTGCTCCCAGCTTCTCAGCAGTTTTGTTTTTATATTGCAAAAGGTTGCTAGGCTCCTGGTGCAGAAGCAGATTGTTTTCGGATTTCTTTCAGGAATCATGTGGCTTTTTTCTTGTATGCTAGAAGAAAGAAAATAAATTTGTAATTAAAAAATAATTTGAAGCTATTTTTGCTTGCAGTGATAATAACAGAAGTTTAACACAGCACTTCGATATCCAGCTTTCACAGGGGCCTTACAGTAGCCCTGGGAGGCAAGCAGTCTCATTATTTTCACTTTTGAGAGGCAGGAACTGAGGCTCTGAGATGTGAACTGAATGCACTGGAGTCCCAGCTAGTGAGCATCCAAGTTGGATTCACTGCCCAGGTCTCCTTGTCCCAGGTCAGCGCTGCCAGATGTCTGTGTGACTGTCGTTTTGCTGAAGAACATGTTAACTCCATTTTCCTGGGCACAGTGGGGCGGGTGGGGGAACGTTCAGTGCCTCGGGGGCTGCCTGTGTATCAGGCCTTTTAGTGGGGATACTCTTCGGATTCCCACAACAGTCCTCTCTGTGTTGAGATTTAGCCTTTCTATTTAATGAGCTGAGGCTCAGAGAGGGAAGGAAATTATTCTCCATCACACAGCTAGTGGGATAGGAGACCTGAGCTGCCTGACTCCAAACCCCAGTGCGTTGCACCTCTCCACGCATTCCTTGTAGGCCATAAGCAAGGGCATTGACTACTGTGGTTAGCAAACAAGGTATGCCCTTGAATGTCAGTTGCAAAGTGGTGGCTCTCAGATACATTATTTTAAAGATTTGTAAGTGTCTCTGAAAAAGTAAGATGATATCTTTTTTGTTGTTGTTGTTAGAACATAGACCCCTTTTCCAGTTAGGCATTGCCAATCAATTTGGCAACTGTTGCAAGAACCAAATTATACAGTCAATTGGTTTAGTTAGCCTGATTTTTGGGGCATTGATTGACAGTCAGGGAGTCGCATGTCAATAGACCCAAGGAAATTTATCTTTTTGGCCATAGGGTTGCTTATTAAAACCAATGGGACTGTCTTTTTAACTTATTAAAGTGATTTCTTAGGATCTCAGTGTTGGAAGCAATCTGAACAGTCATCTGCAAGCTCCCATAGGGTGCTATGTGGGTCTTCTCTATGTCTGTTTCCCTTGTTCCTAGCGTTCATGTAATAGGTGTTCAACAAATATTTACTGAATTAAAAAAAAGAATTTAATTCAGTCTCTACCACATGCAAGGATTCCTTCTATAGCACGTGAGCCATGTCTGTGGGACCTCTGCTTGGTCACGTCCAGTGATGGGAGCTCAGATTCTTCCTCGTATTTCTGTCCACAGCTTCCACTCACTGGTCCTAGTCTCTGCCTCTGGGCCTCACTAAGCCCACATTAGAGACTAACACTGAGTAGAGGCCCCTCCCCCTGCTTCTGTCCTTGAGCTCAACAGTCCTGGTTTGGAAACCCACCTAAGGTCTCCCTGCCCCTGCGTTCACCAGTGAAAACTTTTGCCCTTTAAATTGTAGCACTCAGATGCCAGCTGTCCATTGAGTGAGCTCTTCAATCATGAGATAATTATTGAGCATCTGCTAAGTGCCAGGGATTGAAATGAAAAGCTTCTATCCATGTGGAACTCAGAGTCCAGTAGGGGGAGATATAGCAATAAAGTTTTCTAGTAAGATAGTCTAAGTTCTGTGCTAGAATTCTAGCTAGGAACAGAGGAGCCCACAGGAGTGAAGTGGTCATTTCTACTTGAGAATTTGCAATGAGTAAAGATTTCCTGTAGGTTTATTCACTTAACTTATACTTATTGAGTGCCTTTTCTGTGCCAGCCATGTGCTGGTACAATAGGGGCATAATGACGTGGTGCCTTCTCTCATGGGATTTATAGTCTGTAGACATAGTACTCTGATTCAAATGAGGCTATTATTTGAAACTGAGATAAAAACTGGGAAGAAAAGGAATGTGATTCTTTGAGGCCATAGACTGGCCTAGACAAGGGTATCAGGCAAGATTTTCATGAGGAGGTGCTGAGATCCAAAGGATGAGTAACTGTTAGCTAGGCAAAGGGATGAGAGGGTGGGCTTTCAAAGCAGATGTAACAGAGAGGGCTAGGAGGCTGGAGTGGTGGTCAGGGAAACTTGGACGTGCAGCTTCTGGCCCACATGAAGTTTGGTGTTTATCATCAGGGTGGTGGGAGCCTTTGAGGGTTGCAAGTAGGGGAGGGACACGAGGAGTGAGATGATAAGATCTAGCACCCCAGCTCTGGTGTGGGAGTGGTGTTTGAAGGAAGGCCAGTGTGGAAACGGGTCATTCGGAAGGCTATTATACTAGACCAGGGGAAAAACAATGATGGCTTGGAGTAAGGTGATGGCATAGAGCCAGAGAGAAAAGGGTGGATTTCAGAGATTTTGGGCAACAAAAAAGGATGGCACTTGGTGATGAAGGTATAGAGAGAGGAGATGGAGTTTCTGACTTAGGCATTTGGACTAACAGTAGAATCGTTATTGAGCTAGGAACTGGGAAAGGAAAAGTGTTCTCTTTTACTTGGCAGTGGCAGGGTAGAGACTGTCATGAGTTCAGTCTTAAATTTGGGGAGTGTAGGGTGCCTTTGAAATATCCAAGTAAAGTAGACAGCTGTATAAACAGAGTTAGAGCTCAAAGGTGATGTTTGAGCTGACTCTTGAAAAATGATTGGGTGGTTTCCAGGTGAACAGTAGAGAAGGACATTGGAGGCAGTCCAGCATGGAGGGTGTGACATGCAAAAGTGGGGAGACTTGAAAGAGCTCTGGTGTCAGGGGAGCTGTAAATGGTTTTCAGGGTTTAGAGAGTGGTGTGTGTAGCAAAAGGTATGAATAGAGAGATGTCGGACTGGGCAGGTCGTGGGGAATCTTTTATGCCACATTAAGAAACTCGGACTTTATCCTGTAGGGTATTAGTAGCTATTGAAGGATTTTTAGCAATTATTATAATCAAATTTTCACTTTAGAAAAATCAGTCTGCCAGTAAAGTGAAGGGTCAGTGTGGTCAGTCGTTCATTCATTCATTCACCAGTGCCGTATGTTATATGCTCTATGCTAAACACTGTGTTAAATGCTGGGGAAACAAAGGTCAATACAGAAACAGTGCTTTAATGTGTTGTCTGTCTCTTGTGGAAGAGAGACCCATAAATGTGAAATTATAACACAGTATGGTAATTTTAAGGATATACAGGTTCGCAAGGTATTGACAGCATGGAATAAGGGAGGCTCACCTGGGCTCTGTTTAGAGAGTTTCCGATACAATAAGACAAGATTTAACAGAATTGTAGGGGGAATGCATGGTCATAGAAATTGCATTCCAACCACAGGGACACACCGAGTAAATTCATGGAGGAAAGAAGTAGCAGAGTATGTTTGGAAATCTCAATCAATTTGTTGCCAGAAGGCAAAGAGCAAAGTGAAAAATGAGGATGGAGAAGTGAGGGAGGGGTCTGAGCTTCTGCAATGTCCTGTAACCTAAGGAAAAAGCTGTTATATGATCAGCTTTGCATTCAGAAAGATCACTTTAGCGGGTGTGGGGAGAATGAATTTGCAGGCAAGAGACTATGAGGACCCCTTCATAATAAAAAATCACTCCTCCAAACCCCAAACTCATTAGGAATAGAAGTGAACTTCCTCAAATGGATAAAGGGCATCTGTGAAAAACCCACTGCTAACATCATACTTAATGGTGAAGGGCTGAACACTTTCCCTCTAAGATCGGGAATGAGACAAGGATGTCCACTCTGGCCATTCCTATTCAACATTGTGCATGAAGTTCTAACCAGATAATTGGGCCAGGAAATGAAATAAAAAGCATCCTGTTTAGAAAAGAAGAAGTAAAACTACCTCTACTTGAAGATGACATGATCTCATATAAGTAATTCACTAAAATACTATTAGAACTAATAAACAAGTTCAGCAAGGTTGTGGGGTATAAGATCAATATACAAAACTCAATTGTATTTGTAAACATTTACAAAGAGCAGGAAATTAAGAAAATTGTTTTCATAATACTGTTAAAAATAACAAAATAATTAGGAATAAACTTAACAAAAAAGTATAAGACATATACTGAACACTACAAAACATCATTGAAAGAAGTTAAAGAAGACCTCAGTAATGGAAAGACATCCCATGTTCATGGATTGGAAGACTGAATATTGTTCAGATGGCAATACCACCTAAATTGATCTACAGATTCATTGCAGTCTCTGTCAAAAACCCAGCTGGCTTCTTTGTGGAAATTGATAAGCTGATCCTAAAATTCATGTTTTCCTAGCATGAGTTTCTGGGAGAATGGCTTCACTCAGATGTAACTAACCTAATAAGAACTTCACATGTATGAGACATAATGCCCAAGGCCTTGTTCTAAGCCTTCAACATATATTCAGTGGTGAATCTTTATAAGAAACCTGTAAATCCCCATTAATGGGTGAGGAAATGGGAAGGAACTAGCCCAAGGTCACACAGCTGGAAGCGGGGGAGCCAGGATTCCACTCTGGTTCTTCTGGCCCCACAGTCCATGGTCTTGACCTCCATTGAATACTGCCTCTTTCCCTAATGAGACAGAGAATACAAGAGCAACATGGGACGTTTCAAGTTGGAGGTTTCTGGACATGTAGGTGGAGATGCTCAGCAGGCAACTGGCTTCACATCTGAATCTTGGGGAGAGAGCTAGCCTTATGGTAAAGATCTGAGCATTACTGACATAAAGGCAGCTATTGTCATCGTGACTGGGAGGAGAATGTAGAGTGAGAAAAGTAGTTAGCTGATGACAGACTTGTGGGTCACAGAGAGACTAAAGGTCATGGGTTGAATTGTCCCTTCCCCAAATTCATATTTTGAAGTCCTAACCCCCAGGACCTCAGAATGTGACCTTATTTGGAGACAGAGTTTTTACAGAGATAGTCCAGTGAAAATGAGGCCATTACAATGAGCCCCAATCCAATGGAACTGGTGTCCTTATCAAAAGGGTAGACCAGCACACAGGGAGAGTGCCTTGTGAACATGCAGATGGCAAGCTCCATGCCAAGGAGAGGCCTCAGGTGGAACCAACCCAGACTAATGCAGAGAGGAAGGAAGGATGTTCAGTAGGAGGCATTATTAACAGTGTCAAGTCCATCAGAGGATGGAATCCAGACCTGCCTGCAAGGTCTGACCCAGCGCTGAGTACCTGAGATCACAGCATCCTCTGTGCAGGCCTGCTTTGTTGCTAATGTGACCTGAGGTTATAGCCCCTGCTGAGTCATGCTGTTGGCCCCTATTGAGCAGGAGTGAGAGTATCAGGGACCCCTCCCTCCCTCCATCTTTATCACATCATCTGCTGTCAATCTCAACCTCCTTAAACTGTCCCTGTGCAATTGATTTTTTTTTTTGCAAACTAAATGTGGGAGTTAGGTGAATCCTTGTTAGATGTCATCTTATTGGTTTTGATTCCATGTATCAGCCAGTAGAAGTTGCTTACAATTTCAGCTCTGCAGTCTTTCAGGTTAGCTTTCCCTAGAGACCTGTGGTGTCCACAAAATTGAAATAAACTTGCTTATTTTGTCCTTGTTTAAGTCAATGACAGAAAAAAATGTAGGAGACAGTGCCAAACGGGCAGGATCAAAGGGCAGAGACCCAGCCATACCCCTGGGGTCCTTGTTGAAAGTCTTTCTCCTCTTGGCTCCTGGGTTCCAGGACCGTCTCAGCACCCCTTAACCCACTCGTCTTTGACCCCTTCATAGGTGCCTCCTCTTCCCTGACCCCTGAATGTGGGCATGCCTGGAGTTTGGTTATCAACCAGCTGATGTTTACACCTTTCAGTCTCTATCTTGATGGTCTCCTCTCCTCTCCTAGTTCTAGTTACTGCCTTGGTTATCAATGATTCTTTGGGCTAATTCCTTTGACTCAGCTAGTATCCACTCCAATTAACTCTTGGGTTTCAGTTT
Organism: Equus quagga; assembly: GCF_021613505.1. Lineage (NCBI taxonomy): Eukaryota > Metazoa > Chordata > Mammalia > Perissodactyla > Equidae > Equus > Equus quagga. Next base: position 4,262,437 of record NC_060282.1, read on the forward strand.
CCTCATCTGTAAAATGAGGGTAGTAATAGCAATGTATACATATGAGGTTGTTGTGATGGTTAAATGAGGTAATATAAGTAGAGAATTTGACAGTAGCGCCTGGTACTTGCTAAGTCCTCAACATATGTTCACCATTATTATAGTCACTGTGTGACCACCATCACTGCCACGTACACATATTTCTCACCTGAGAGTCCTGTCCGCTTATCTCCCCATCCCTTTCACTGCATGGCAGGCTGCAAATGTTTAGCTCTAGCTGAGTAGCTCTCTATTTCCCCTTCTCTTCCAGTCTGGAATCCTTTGGAGTTTATATAGTGTTATACATATATGTGTGAGTGTGCGTGTGTGCACGTGCGTGCCTAGTGTGTTATATAGAGTCCTCTTGTGGTTCCTCAGGGCTCATACTTGTGCTTCATATACTGGGTCAAGTTGAGCAAACACTTGGATGCGATGAGCAGGCAATTGATAAATATTTGCCAGGCCCCTTGGAAGAAGATGATTTGTATACATTTTAATCAACACAGCAATCTTTCATGGTAGATATTTTAGCCCCATGTCACAAATGAGGAATTTGAAGGCCAGTTACTAATGCAAGAGAATAATATTGTTTTTCTTACTTGAGAGCTGAGGAACCTGCAGTTGCTTTTGAATTTCCTGGTTCGTTTGGGATTGGCTTGATGTCTGGGGCCATGCCAACCGTGCTGGCGGGACCCGTTAGTTGTTTGCAGGGAGAACAGAGCAATGGGAAGGAGATCAGAGGCTGACAGCACCATTGCTCTCAGGAGTGTAATAATAATAGTTCCTGCCACCTGGAAAACGTTTTCATGTATATTATCTTATTTAGCTCCACCAGGCAAACTGGTTTAGCCCATCAAAGTACAGACTGAAAACGTAAAAGACTTACCTGTGCACTTTTTCTGTTTTAGATGCAGTGAACTTAACAAGAAAACCACTCCCAAATGGGTTAGCTCCTTTCGGAAACGTCATCAATAGAACATGGCAGTAAATAGTGTCTATAAGTTAACAATTTGCAATCCCAGTAAAGTATGAACAGATTGCAACAGTAAATAGAAAAATTGAGCACAAAATGAGACCAGCTCTGTTCATGTTGTTCCTTATATCATTCATCTTATGCTCAGAACTGTGAATGTACCAGTTCCAAAAATCTTTTTATGCCTTCTGTTGCAAGGTGAATATAAGTATTGTTGGATATGAGTCTCTAAATGAATTGCCTGAAGTTTTCTCTGAATTGCAGCAAGATAGCTGGAAGGTGTACACCTCAAAGGAGAGGCTTTCTGGAGGAACCTGATGGGGTCAGGGTCAGTGTGGACGTGAGGCTCTCAAGGAGACGTGTTGGGACGATGGCATGCCAGGCATGCTGCCTGAGGGATTCTCACTGTCCTGAACTTGGGTGTGGACAACGTATGGCATGTGGTACCTTAACATGACTCTGGGCAGAAAGAATGAGATGATAAATGGACAGTCCTCAAGTTTCTTCTCAGGTAGTGAATCCATTCAGTACCTTGGGTATGTTTTTTATCTCTGACAACAGACAACTTGGCATAGAAAAGAGTTCAGCATAATAAAGCTGAGTCCAGAATCCAGATGTGAAAGTCAAGTGAAAATGAGGTTAATTCCTGTGAATGGTGAATGGAAAATAATTCTGAAAGCCCAGAATCCCGACTGAGGGACTCATTTTTATTAAAGTGGTCTAGGTGTATATGCATACTAAATGTTCAGGCACACCTGGCCCTGTCAAGAGGTCTGGGTGTTTTCCCTCCTCGCCACACTCATCCACCTTGTTCTGTTGCTGTGGGCATTGCTTGTCCGTAGGACGTTGTGTGTATGAACGATATTGAGGGTGAGCCCCCTGAGGGTAGGGCTTCAGCTGTTCATTAACCTACTCCAGGGACCTGGGCCAGCACCTGACACACCATAAGATCTCAATGAATATTTCCTGATTAAGTGAATGGATACGTGGTTGTCTTCCCTCTCTATTGAAAGTGCCACATGAGAGTTTGTGCTTACCTCCTCCAGCCCCAGAACCTCTTGGTGCCTGGCACGAGGTGTGCGTGTCGGGGCCTGTGGCCTGGCACTGACTCCATACGCTTTTCCTGGCTGATGGTACGTCACTTTGCCTATTTCAGCTTCAGTTTCCTCTTATGTAAATTAACTCTCTGGGCTTATTTTGAGAATCAAGTGAAATAATGCATATAAAATGCTTTTAAATCCGTGAAGTGTTGTTGGTGATTGAGCCGTGTGTGTGTGTCTATCATCAGTCATTGTAATTATGCTCATTTAGGCCAGAGTGATGTTCACGCCTAAGATAAAAATAACTCTGATAATGTTCGTAAGTTCTGATTTATTCTTTGATTTCCCATCTTCCTGCCATGAAGTTATCAAGCTATAAATAAATATTATGACTCTTTTATGACAAAGGAATTGAAGTAGCTTCTTTTCTGACACAGCCAACCTATCTTTACAGTGTTAGCCAATGCAACTCACCATCTCCTCTAGTTCTTGATTGTGCCTTTCTGTCTCATGCCTAGAATAAGGCATCACTGAGACATGGAGACGTTTCTGAGATGGGGACTCCTGCATGTGTGCTAAGAGCATCTGCTCAGCCTCCACTGAGGAAGACGCTTCATGTAAGTGTGCACTGAGTAAGAGGCGCGAGCGTTGAGCTTGGCAGCTGAGAGGGATTCAGATGTGGAAAGATGTTCTTGCCCCAGGAAGCACTTATGCTTTACTGGATTTTCTGCTTAAGTTCATACTAAAGTAGGTATTTAGCTGTTTAATATTGCAGGGTAGAGTAAAATATGGAATGAAAAATGAGAGAAGAGGTGATAATATAAAAAGCTTCATATACTTTCTTGCATTTGGTTACTAAAATCACACTGCAAAATGAGGGCTCTTAGCTCCATTTTTTCTATAAAAAGTTGAGGCTTGTAGATATTAAGTAACTTGCCCAAAGTTATAGAGTTTATAAATGACAGGGCAAGTGGTTTCAGAGCCTGGTGTGTGGGAAACTATAAGGAGCTCATTATTACTCATTATAAAGTATAAGAGGCATAGAAATACGCAGGCCATATCATCAACGTAGAAGTTTTAAAAGCTCAGATTAATTATAAAATGTCATACTGTTCTTTTTTAAAAAACAGTTTTGAGTAGAGGTGTTTGCTTTTTTGATGGAGATACTTACAGTGTCTTGAATGTAAGCTGAGTTGAAATGTGAGTATATGTAGACAATCATGTGCATACCTCTCCCCTCCCCTGCCCACACATGCACACATGGTACCCGCTGACACACATTCCTATAGGTTGAGTGTAGGATTTAGTTCTTGACCAAACCCCAGTTGGAACCTGCTCTGATATCAGTGGGCAGACTGGTGTCTGCTGTGGCACCTGGCATGCATGCCTCAGTGGCCCGCACAGTTGCCTCCTGCATATACAGCATTGTGTAATGTATTGCCAAAGGAGGCAGAGAAGGTACTTAGAAACTCCAGCACAGAGAAGAATTGAGTAGCTGGTGGAGAACTTACTAAGTATATCTTCATAAATTGCTTAAATATATAACATTTCTGAGTGCTTTCTTCTTGAAAAAAGTTGGTTTTAAGAATTCAACCAGTGTATTGGATATTCAGCAACTTGTTAGCTGGATTGAATCAGCTCTATTATATGTTAGGTATTCTACTAGGAACTTTAATATGCGTTGTCTTACTTAAGGCAGTAAGTACTGAACTTAGATGAGGGAGAGACGGTGAGGATGGAGTTACAGAAAGGGAATTGGCATGGAATTCCATCAAGGTGGCCCAGTAAGGTCCTGCTTTGACTCGTCCTTGCTGGCATAGGGCTTAGGCAATAACAGAAAAATTTAAAAGGAGAAAACCAAAATACCTCCGTGAGTTAAAAAATAAGATAAACATTTTGTGAAATAGAAATAAAATACGAAGCAGTTAGCTGGGTTCTGGGTCCAAAAGGGTCATTTGTGGTTAGGATTTTAGCACAATGCAAAAATCCTAAATAAAACATTAGCAAATCAAATTCTGCCTGGTATAAAAGGAACAATATGTCATGACCAAGTAGGCTTTATCTTAGAAATGCAACAATGGTTCTATGTTCGAAAGTTTCTCAATGTTACATATCATACTAGCAAATTAATTGAGGGAAAATATGATAATTTAAATAGTTACAGAAAATTTCAATATATATTCATAATAACAATTCTTAGTAAACTAAGACTTCAAGGGAGTAATATCAGCTTAATAAAGGGTGTCTGAAAAATCTATAGGAAACATCATACTTAATAGTGAAACTTTAGACTCATTACTTTTTAAGTCAGGAGCAAGACAGGGATGTCTGCTATCACTGCTTCCACTCAAAATTATCCCAGTTCTAGCTAATGCAATAAGAAAAGATGTAAGAATTAGAATGGAAGAAACAAAACTGTCCTTATTTGTGGATGAGAGGATTGTCTATGTGGAAAATTCAAGAGAACCGATGGACAAACTGTTAGAATTGGTGAGAAAGTTCAACAAATTTTCTTGGTTTGAAATAAAAAGTTATAGCATATCTCTATACCAATGAAAGCTAATTAGAAAATACAATTTAAAATATTCCTGTTCACAGTAGCCAGCAATACTCTAAGATACCTTGAAGGAAATCTAACAATGTACACAAGACCTTTATGAAGAGTATTACAAAGCATAAGAGAAGACCTGATGAAATAGCAAACTATATACCATATTCGTGGATGGGAAGACTCAGTATTGTGAAGGTGTCAACTTACTCCCTGATTAATCTATGAATTACATGTAATTCCTAGCAAAATCCCAACAGGAGTTTTTAAATCAACCTAGCAAACTAATCTTAGCATTCATATGGAAGAAGAAGGCCCAAGAATAGCCAAAATAAACGGAAGAATGGGACGAAGTGGAGAAATCCTGCTCTAGGAGATATTAAGGCTTATCAAGCAAGAGCAATTAAAACAGTCTGATCAATGTACAGGGACAGATAGGCAAATGGAAGAGAACAGAAAGCCCCAAATCAGATCCATTGGTATAGGGAAGTTTGACATGCCCTATTTCATAAATTCTAAGAAGCACTCTTGTTTTCTCTCTGAAGTATGAATTCATTTTACAATATATGATGTTTTAAAATTGTTGTCAGCCAGATGGCAGACCTAACACAGGTTTATAGAAGTCTTCTGATACGAATTTTAGAATCAATGGAATATGGAATGACGGAGGGGGGCATTATAAATAGCGGGAGAAAGTAAGAACCTTTTCATAAATAATACTGGACCATTTGACTATTCCTGTAGAAAAAAATTGGAATACTGTAAGAAAGATCAGTATCAGGTAGGATCAATGCTCAAGTATGAAAAAGCAATATGTTCACAATTTTAGAAGATAACATAGGACACAATGTCAACGACCTTAGGGGAGGGAGGGGTTTCTTAGGATTGGCATATAAAGCACCAACTATAAAGAAAAAGGCTGCCCAGTTTGATTACATTAAACTTTTACAAAATTCTGCAAAGGAGACTGTGAACACAATTTAAAGTTAAGTCACATGAATATTATTATATTATGCATCTTTAGGTATATATGATATATCCTCATGAAAAAATTAAAAAGACAGAAGGAGAGAGAATCCACAGAAAGGGAGATATGACCAACACACATCCCCAGAAGGGACTGGTATCTAGAGTGTACGAGGGGTTCTCATGATACATGACACACGAATCAGTAAGTAAGAGAGATGGTGGTGGAGCTGAGTGGGCCTTTCCCAGAAGATGAAGCCTGAGCTGGCACGGGTCACACTGCCGGCGCCCCCTGCCTCGGCCATGTGAGTGCTCCTGTCTGCTCACTTTGCTTGAGCCCTGCCTGTGCCCCAGCCCGTGATTAAATGTCTTTATAATGCTCCTGTAAATGTGAACCAGGGAGATGCATATTAACGTGCTCTGATGTACAGCTCCCTCATCCTCCCTGCTTTTACCCTGCTTTGTTGTTCTCCATGGCACTTAGTAGCCCCTGACGTTACCTTCATTATCTCTTTGATTTTTGTTCATTGCCTGCACCTCCAGAAGGGCAGTGATTTTGTCTGTTGTGTTGTCAGTGTGCTTCCACAATGCTTGGCACAAAACAGGTCATGTATTTGTTGGGTACGTGACTGGATGGATGGATGAGACAGGTACAGTTTCACATTTGTAAAATCTGTACCCATCAGACTGGGAAAATTAAAAAAAAAATGTCTGTAATACCAGAAATGGCAAGAATATGGCAAAAGAGGAATTCTTATAAATATAATGTTGGCCAAAGTATAAATTTGTACAACCATTTGGCACTCTTAGGAAAGTTGAGGCTGTGTGTGTTTTTGACCCATTATCCCTCCTTCTTGGACGATCCATCAGAGGACCTCTTGAACAAGGGGCCAGGTCCAGGCTGTTCCCGCAGTGCTGTTTGAATAGTGAAAAATTAGAAGCAGCTGAATGTCTGTTAATAGAGGCCTCAAATAACAAGTGGCAAATTCATATATTGAAGTACCATACAGTAGTTAAAGTGAGTGAACTAAATCTACATTTATCAGTGTGGTTAAATCTTGAAATGATCATATGTTGAGTGAAGACAGTAAGTTTCAGAATAAAGTGATTAGTAAGATTACATTTCCATCATGTTTAAAAACATGCAGAACAATAATATATCTAGATACGTAAGTATATAAAATATATGTGAATGACAGACATCAGCTTCAGGAGGGTGGTTACCTCTGAGGAGGAAGATAGGTGCATTTAGGGGCTTTACCTATAAGGAAATACAGCAAAATGTTAAGATTTGTTAAAGCCCCCTGGATTTGGGTCCGTGGATGGTGATTACCCTATACTATTTAAGTTTTACATATCCTATACATCAAAAAAAAGTTGAAAAAAGAGGTATCTGGATTCAAATTCTGGTCCTTACTGTGCAACCCTGGCTCATTTCTTAATCTCTCTGAACATTAGTTTCTTCATCAGTAAAATAATTACTCCTTTGCAAGATTGTTGTGATCATTAAAGTTAGTGCCTGTGAAGTGCTGTGCATGTAGTTGTGAATTCAATAAAAGCAACTGAATTAACTAGATTAAAATAGTAACACAGATACTTGAAATATAGGAGGTGGCAAGGTGCCATAGACAGGACCAGACGGATCTGGGTTGACACCTCTTTTCCATGACTGGCTAGCTCTGTGGCCTTGAGCAAGGTAGTCATTTTGAACCTCAGTTTATCCATCTCAAAACTGGGACAATTATAGCTCTCATTGAAATGGGGAGGAGAGGAGGGAGGATTCAATGAGATCAGAGCTCCTAGCCCATCAGGGAAGGTGATGATGATAATGACCAATGTTGATTTATGAGATCATTCCATTCCTGTCCTTAGTACTTACCATGCGTAACCTCGCTCAGTGGTGACAACAAGCCTAGGTTCTGTTGTTACCTCTCCCTGCTTCAAAGATTCAGCACCCAGACTCAGAGGTGATGTCACTTATATGGGGAGCGGTGGAACCAGGTTTGAAGCCAGCCACTTGAGAACTACTTCACCATACTACCATCGTCGTGAAAATATATAGAAATTATATTACAGTGTGATAATTACAAGAGAAGTTTGGGATATTGGGTGCTGTTGACTATGTCTGGGAGGTTCAGTAAGGCTCCAGAAAGAAACTGACATTTGAATTGTGCTTGAAAGGATATTTAGGAACTTCTTGGGCACAATAAATGACAGACATGCTGGCCAGAGAAAAGAAGCACATGGCCTGCCAACTCGCAGCCTGTTTGGGCAATGAGTTGGGGCTCTGTGTGTCTGCACGACAGGATGGATGGAGGGGCAGGCTGTCACCATGGATGGGCTTCTAGGCAGCTGGTAAGGGCCTTGAATCCATGCCAGAGAATAGCGACTTAACTCTGTGGGCCTGAGTTGCCTTTGGAAGTTTTTAAACATGAGATTTATTTTAAATTGTGAAACTTACAGAAAAAGTATAGAGAATAATATAACTAACATCCATGGACCACCCTACCCCACCCTTCAGCTCATGGATTCTTAACATTTTACCATATTGCCTGCCTGCCTCCCTCCCTTCCCTTTTAAAAAAATCAAACATTAAAGATATAGTTGAGTTAATGTAGCATATAAGAAAATGCTCTGATTTCATTCCTTGTCCTGCCTTCCCACTCCAGAATTAGCTAGTCATCGTCTTGAATTTGGTGTTTGTCATTCCTATGCCTGTCAGGTTGGTTATTTGCTTACTCCTATTTTTATAGAGGACTAGAGATGGGCAAAATTTGCAAAATATGCCAATATTGTGCCTTTCTGATCCTTTGGCAGAGAGCCCCCCCTCCGCCACACCCGAAGTGTGGGACATGTCTCTTCCTCTGAGGGGCAGGTGATAGGGAAGAGAAGGTAGATGCCTGTAGTGGTCAGGGCCTAGCAGGGAAAAGCAGGCAGGCGCAGGTGGCATTGTGGGCGGGGTTAAGGGAAACGGCAGGATGTTCAGCAACTAACAACAGTGGGAAGCTGCCAGCCCCTCTAGGCCTGAGGGGGTGAGGGGACAAAATGGTGTGGCCAGAGCCTTCTGAGAGCTGGAGCCATGGAAGAGTAGCAGACAGGGTGGGCACAGGGGCACAGCCCAACAGTGCTGTGGCGGAGAGGGAGGAGAGACAGACATCCCAGACTCTCCTCTTCCTGCCCTTCTGTCTCCTGCCGTCTCTCCCTGGGCTGAACCCAACCAGAGAGATAGGTGCTCGTGATACAGCCTGAGGGTCACCTGTCACCCAGGCCGTGCCAGACAGCTCAGGCAGAGGGTGGGAAAGCACATTCAGCACTTTCTGTGCTTTATCTTATATATTCTTCCCAACACGTCTGTGAGGTAGAGCCTATTGTCTCCATGGAGACTGAAGCTTACACATGAGATAGGTGAAAACATGGGTTGAGGGGCCTGAGGTCAGTCCCTCGTGTGCTGACTGACTTGGACCTGGGTACCGCAGCTGGCCATCAGGTCCATAGGTCCAAGTCATGGGACATGACTTGCTCTTTGAGGGCAGTGGCATATATTGGCACTCCCCTCTTTGTAGGTAGAGTTTTTCTCTGCCATATGTGTTTTGTTGCACATGTCCTTTAGGGCTAGAGGTGTCATACTGTTTCATCTCTTCTTTTGAAATGATAGAATGATTGAGGAATTGTGGCAGATGGGAACAGAGGAGGAGGCACCACATCTGGGCCTGGGAGGCAGCCAGGGTGGCACTTCCGTTCTCTGTGTTCTAGGGACCAGGACGGAGCTGCAGTCACTCATTCATTCACCCCGCTAACAGGGGTTTTTCTCTTGGGCACCACGCCACGTGGACGCATAACTTGAGTGGTTTGTTGCCAGCCTTCCAGAGGGCCGGAATCAATGAGCATAAATAAGAGAGTGCGGAAAGGAAGGAAACTCACAGGTTGAATGCTACCAGGTACTGGACATCTTTCTTTTACTCTCTGACTTTTTCCTTATAACAGCCCTCTGATTTAGACATTGCATGGTCCCTCTTTATAAATGAGGAAGTGAAGGTTTGGAGAGGTTGATTTGTTTATGCAAGTAAACTAGTAATGTGGCTAAGCTGGAATTCAAGCTGGCATCTCTCTGGCTTTAAGCCCCCTGCTCCTATGTAGAAAATAATCTCTATTTTAGGAGGAGTGTGGATAAGATGTCCCTGCAGGTGGAAGTAGCAGAAAGAAGAGAAGACTGCACGGAAGAAGTGGCCTCTAACCCGGGTGTGAAGCAAGGTGGGGATGGGACCCGCCTCCCTGGGAGCTGTGTTCACCCTGGCCTGTCCTTCTCCACATGGGGTCATTGCAGGAACAGCCGTCCCAGTGAGCATTACACGTGAAGTCTGCCAGGGGGCTGCCCTGCTGTGGGGGGTGCTGGGGCAGTCACTTGAGCCACTTGTCCAAGCTGGACCCTCAAATGGCTGCCCTTTCTGTCTTGGGGGCTTCTTTTTGGAATATTGTAGTAAGAGAGGAAGGTCATAAAATGTCACATAGTCTATTGTGTGCCTCCAACGTTCACTTCTTGGCACTTGTAAAAAAGAAAATTAAAAACCATTCTGTGCGTGTGTGCACGAGATGCAGTGTTTCTGAGGACACGTCTTCAAATGCAATCGTGTGGAGCTATTTTTAGGCATCCTCTCTCCCAACAGTGCTGTTTAAAGATTCAGCTCAGGCTGCTAATAGGTATATTTATAACCGTTCTGTCACTGCCCCAGCATGAATGCTGCTGCAGATGATGCTATTCTTGGAGGCGGTTGCCATGGTCACCATTAACCCTTTTGCCTTGGAAGAGTCTATCAGTCGGTCTGCTTTGTTCCCCCAGGGCGCTCAGCAGCATTTGAATGCATACATGTACTTTGAAGTGGAAACAAAAATTGAGTGCATTTTATGCTTAAACAGTGAATAAACTCGATAAATGAATGGGCAGCATGAGTAATTAACATTAGTAGAGGTTCCTCCCTTGCCCTTAAAAAAAATAGAACAATAAAGTTAGCTTTGCAGCCACTGCCAAGCACTGCAGTGCTAAAATCATCTTTTAAATTTGAATATAGATTCACACTGGAGGAAGAAGAAGACTCAGTCCCTTAAGATGCATTGTTCCTGCTTCACTACCTACTATTTCTCTAACTTCGCCACATATTGCTTTAGAAGTCCAAGGATCTCTTTATTAATATTTACTCATTAATTATTAGAATACCACTACGAGGGGCTCTAAAGCTGGTGTCCCTTAGGGCATACGTTCAGTGCTGATTTATCTAGAAGGACTCTTTGATCAGGGGGTTCAAAACAAATAGAATGGAGACATAGTCTAATGAGTAGACTGGTTCCTCTGACTTTTAACGAATCCCCACTGTGAGGCATGCTGGGGTAGAAATGGGGTTGGTTCTCTTACCCACAAGTAGCTTACAGCTGGAAGAGAAATTAAACAGTTGACTCTTCCCACATGAAGAACAAACTCAGCGTGACAAAAAGATAGAAGAAATGTTCTACGGAAAGAGAGAGAGTGGCCATTTGGGCTTTTTCTCAAGGATTAGTTACAATTAGGATAGGTGGAGGAAGTAGTTCAAAAATTACTGGCTGAGGGGAAAACTGTGACAATGTGTGGCCTTTTAGGGCAGTGGCTGTAGCACAAATAAATCTTTGGAAGAGATCTAGTGGGAGTTGAAGCTGGAAAGACAGCATGGGGCTTGACCCAGGAAGGCCAAGAATGCCATGCTGAGGAATTACTATTGATGAGCTGTCCAAGGTTTTTGAGGAGAAAGGTTGCCCTTGATCTGCCTCCTGTTTCGTGAGGATAGCTGTGTGCATAATGTGGCAAGATACTCGAGGCAGAGAGATGGTGGAATATGAGGTATTGTTGGGTGGAATTTTGAAATTCGTTGAAGTTTTCTTAGTTGGTATGTAAGAGCATTGTTTGTTGAATTGAATTATCTTTCCTTCATCGATTGAGATGGATATGAGAGACATTTTTATGCTCTTGTTAAGTGCCAGGCGTACTGGGGGAAGCAAGGCATTAAGTGTATACACACAGACACATACACACCCCAATAGGAAACTAGAGATCGTTCTCGCTATTTAGAACTTATGACTTAATTGGAAGACATGCATCTATGGAGTGAACAGTCTATCTGGACAAGTTAAAGGTGAAATATATTTTATAAGCATGGAATGAGTGGTTTGAGGATATAGTGAACAGGTCACTACTGGGAGCTGGGATGTCTGAATTCCAAGTCCAGCTCTTTGGCTTTTATTTCCGTGTGTAAAATGAAGAGGAAGGAGAGAACAGCTGTGGTTTCAATGAGTGATCCATCTAAGAGTATGGGCCCACTTCCAGTAAGTCCTCTAGCTTCCATCCCTCTGTGTCCATCTCCTCGTTTGCCCCTGCAGCTGAGTGCCCCCTTGTGGTGGTGCCTTTTCAGGGTGTGGTCATTATCATTCGCTCTCTCCCATCCCCCCCTCCCTCCCCATCCCTGCTTTCTCTCTCCCTCTCCTTCTCCTCTCCTCCTTTTCTCTCTCCTCTCTCCCTCTCTCCCCCACCCCCAAAATATCAGACAATGAATATGTTCCTCAAGGGCATGAGTTGATCTTAGGTATTTGTGTATTTACTGTTCCTGCCATGGAGCTTGTCTTAGAATAGATACTGGTGAGTGATGAATGAGTGAACAAGGGAAAATAAAACTAAGAAAAGATTAACAGCTTTTTGGTGGAGTAGGTTTTAAAAAAGTCCTTAGGAATTATTTGAGATATACCAAAAAGGTATAAAGAAAAATGATCAATTGTGTATCTACCACCCAGGTTAAGGGGTGGGTTCCTTTGATGCCTTTAAAGCCCCTGTGCACGAGGATACATCAGAGCCTTTCCCTCTCCACAGAGGGAAACCACAGGCCCCAGTTGGATGTTTATCATTCCTACGCATTTCTCTGTACTTCTGCTAAAAAGGTACTACTCACTCAACAGTATCTGGTATTGCTTTGCATCTTTTAACCTTTTAATAAATTGATTGGCATGTTTTGGAGTGGAATATAGAGACCACCTTCCAGGGCAATGTCAGACACATATTTGGAGAGAAGACATGAGAGTCAGAGAGCTGAGTCTTGGAACCTACAGCATATTGGAAGGGGTGGGTCAGGGAAGGGAGCACAACCCAGTGAGGGCATCCAGAACCAGGAAAGAGGTCACACGTGTCAGTGTGTCTTAAATAACGAGGCCCCTACTTGTGTACAGACTCTGGTTTACAGGGCACTTTCACGTTCATTTTCTTTTTTTTCTGTTATTTGAGAAATAATCATGGCAGATATTATCTTTATGAATAAGGAAACTGAACCTTAGGAATATGATAAAACAGGAGTTTTCATCAACCACACCTGAAAACATCCCAGAAAACCATGAATTCCCAAGAAAACTAGGAAATTCTGGACTTTCCTTGGGCATCAGTTTTGAAACATAATGCTCTGAGTTCCACTTACTCATGTTTATTTGTAAATAAATTACATGGGTCAGACTTTGTAATATTGTTTTTTTTAACCATAAGAAAAAAATGAGCATATTGTCCAATACATCTTTTCTTATCATTGAGCATGCCAGTGGACTGCTGCAGATTAGGTACCAACTATGGATTACAAACCTGTGGAGAATCTTCTAGAAAATAGAAAAATATTTTATTAAAAAAATTTTATTAAAATATTAATATCTTAAAAATATTTTATTAAAAAAAAGGACGGCCATGGGATGGATTTCATTCTCTTTTAAGGGATTGCTTAAATTGTTTGGTTTTTCCTGGGCTACCGATACCAAACTGGCTAGCAAAAGAAACCACAAGGAAATTTCAGGAAGAATCTAGCACCTTCTGACCGTATATACATTAGAAGTGTATTTTTGAATAAAGATGCTATTTTTAAAATGCCATGTAGTTGGTAAAGAGACAACGCTATCAATCCGTGGTTGAAATTCTGGACTTTTTCTTATCAGCTTGATTACCCACTTAAAGGTGGATTTAGAACAAGATTGTATGTGCCTTCCTTGGGGGTGGTTTTGGTGCTAACTGGGTTTATCTGGTGGAAGTGGTAAGTCAACGGGAGGTAGCGGGCATGGTCGGCTGGGGTGTAAAGAAGCCTTTGCCTTTGCTTATGGCATGTCCTATGGCAAGTTCCCTCACGGTTGGTGGGGCTTCTCTGGCATTTAAAACTTCACAAGGGGAGAAGGTGGAATAAATCTTTAAATTAGTTGAAAGTACACTCTAATGGGAAAATATTTATTGGAGCAAGCAGGAACCCATGGGTTGAGGGAGCTACGAACTTTGGAAGATGTCCTGGGCCACTGTATTCTCAGGGCTGTGGCTTATTGCCCTGGGTCCATAAGGGTGGAGAAGCCCTTCAGGTTTCATTCATTCTTTCACATCCAGGAATACATGTCTTCACTCATTCCATTTCATCATCAGTAAAGCAGAGATAATAGTATCAGCGTTATAGAGTCATGATGAGGATTAAATGAGATACTCTAGGAAAAGCTGTCAGCACAGTGCCTGCCCCTTATTTAGTGCTCTGTCAGTCTCAGCTGTTGTTGTGTGGTCGTAATCCTTATTCATTCCTCCATCAGGCCTGTGCTGGGTACTGGGGATGCAGAGCAAAACAAAAGGCAGGTTATAGTCAAGGAGCGTACTGTCTAGTTAGTGAAGTCATTGGGTCAACAGATGATTACTGATGTCTGTAGTATAGTGAAAATATCGTTCAGGCTTTATTGTGAAAAAGCCCCTGGGTTACGTCCTGGTTACAGAGTGACGTAGGCTACATGTCACAGTGGCCCCTAGCTGCAGGTCCCCATCTGGAAAATGAAGATGGTGCCTACCCAGCAGGGTTGGAGCCAGGTTCAGTGAGATCGTGCATGCATGCTCTCTGCTCAACCTGGCATGGTCCCATAATATTTGCTCAGTAAATGGTAGCTGTTTTTGTTTTTTTTTAAATGAAGTTTTTATTGAATTAAAACAGAAAAATACACAAATCATGATACAGCTTAGTAAAATATTGACTGCCCTTGTGTAATCATGAAATTTTAAATCTTCTCATGTAACCATTTCTCAGATGAGAGGTGAAACACTAGTGGCCATCCCACATGTCCTTCCTGTGGTGCCCTGCTCATTCGCTGCCCCTCCGCCTCCCCAGTCACCGCTATCCCAGAGTCTGAGGCCATAGATTATTTTGCCTGTTTTTGAACTTTACATGAATGGCTGTGGAGGATACATACTTTTTTTGTTTCCTGCTTCTCCTCAACATCATGTTGGCGATACTCATCCACATTGTTGCATGTGGCGGTAGTTTATTCATTTTGCATTGGGATGTAGTATTCTATTATATGAATATTCCACAACTGACCCATTCTACCATTGGTGGACCTTTGGGTTATTTCCTGTTTGGGGCTATTATATAAGAATGCTGCTGGATGGATGTCCTTGTATGTGTCTTTTTGGTGGACTTATTTGCATGTTTCTGTTAACTATAAACCATGGAGTGGAAATGCTGGGTTATTGGCTCTGTAGCGTTCTTATGAGAAAATTCTAGGAGCACGAATGTAGTAAAAGTGAAATGGGTGCAAAGAGAGGAGAGTACCCAGCCCTTCCAGGAGGGTTTTAAGGAAAGTTTCACAGAAGCTGAATGGGCCATACAGTGTGAGTGGGAAGTGCCAGGAAGAGGTGGGCGGGCATCCCTGGCAGAGGGAGTGGAACTCATGGGCCCCCACGGTGCCTTGACTCGCCATCCTCCCTTGAACCTCTGTGCCTGTTGGACTGAGTTCAAGGGTGTCTTAGCCATGTTGTCCTTTTATTCTGAAGCCTTTCATTTGCCTGCCCGTTCTAGAATGGGTATGCTGTCGACTTCTGTGCTTGACTCAAGAGTTCCCAGATACCCTGCATGGCTACTCCCAATCTGTGAGCTAATGCCATCGAGTCTGACTTGAAGTCAACACAGCTGGTCTGCTGTGCCGGTTCAGCAAGGCTTGTGCGATGCCACGTGCTCTATGCCCTTAGACAGCACACGTGGCTCAGTGCCCCAGGCTGTGGACAATGCCACCCACCTGGACCTGGGTCAGGGTTGACTCCGCCCTTTGTATCTGAAGCCAATACCCTCCTCTCTTTTTTTTCTTTGGATTTTTTTGTTTTGTTGTGTTTTATAGCCACTTGTCTCTTTCTCGTTAAGGCAGAGCACACTGGATATATTCCTATCATTCTCTATTTCTGCTTGTTTAGACTCTGAGTGGACAAGGCAGAATGCGCTTATTGTTTTGAGCCGCTGTTCCCATACAGGGCAGTGTCAACTGGGAGAGAGAAGCCAGTCTCGCTTGCCCTCTGGGATCAATCAGGCCTGAACTGAAAATTGCCATTAATTCCAACGAGCTCGTAGAGGAGCCTGGAGATGCACTGAGAGTGCATCACACAGATAACAGGGCTGGCACGGATGCTGTTTTAGAAAGGGCCCTTAGGGCATGGCGTGTCCTTTTGGCTTCTCCCAAGCCCCTTCTTAACAAAATTCACAGAGCAGGGAGACATTGTATCCAGCTAGACACAGTGCCTGGTGCATAGTTTAGTGCTCCAAAGTATTAGGTATTTCAATTATTGCCTTAGTGATATGACAATAGTGTTGCCATGTATGTGCCAATATTTTATGGAGATTTGGAAATACCACATGATATGCTTAAGAGCACAAATTTCAGAATCAGATGTACCTGGATTTGAATGCCAACTTAGTTACTATCTTGGACAAAATGCATCCTATCACTAACCTCAGTTTTTCATATATAAAGTGGGGATGCTAATAATGTACTTCACAGATTGTAAATGAAAGGCTGCAATGTGAAGCAGGTTCTTCTCAGACGTCAAAGAGCAGGTGAATCATCTGAGGGTCAAGTTAAAAGTAGCCGATTCAGCAGGTGTGGGGTGGGGCCGGGGTTGGAGATCTGCGTTTCCAACAGGCTCCCAGCGGATCCCTGCTGCTCCTGGTCCTCGGACAGCAAGTTGAGTAGCACCGGGTGAAGCCCATGACAGGCGGGTTTGTAGGAGGCGCCCTGGAAATGTCCGAGTTTAGACCTCGCCCTCCGCTCCGCCCCGCCTGGGATCCGAGTTTAGACCCCGCGCTCTGCTCCGCCGCATCCTGGGTCCATCCGAGTTTAGACCTCGTGCTCCGCTCTGCCACACCCGGGATCTAAGTTTAGATCCCATGTTCCGCTCCAGCGGACCCCGGGTCCGTCCGAGTTTAGACCCGTGCTCTGCTCTGCCACACCCGGGATCTGAGTTTAAACCCTGCGCTCCGCTCCGCCACACCCGGGATCTGAGTTTAGACCCCGTGCTCCGCTCCGCCAGACCCCGGGTCCGTCCGAGTTTAGGACCCCGCGCTCCGCTCCGCTGCACCCGGATCCCAGTTGAGACCCCGCGCTCCGCCCCACGGCACTCCAAGTCCGAGTTTAGACCCCGCGCTCTGCTCCGCCGCACCCTGGGTCCGAGTGTGGACCCTACGTCCGTGCTGCCACACCCTGGGTCCAAGTGTACACTCATTGGTGCACCCCAGATCCTAGTGTACACCCCGCTTCCACGCTGCTCCAACTGGGATCCAAGTGTGGACACTGCGTTCTGCACCGCCGTGTCGGTGATCTGAGTATAGACCCCGCGCTCCGCTCCTCTGCACCCCGGGTACGAGTATAGACCCCTCACTCTGCCGTCTCCCTGGCTTTGTGTGTGCTTCCCGCAGCTTATACAGCTCCCTTCTATCTCCACCTCTCTGGGTCCTACCTTCCCTTCTAGACGCAGCTCAGCTACTACTTCTCCCCGAAGCCTTGTGCTCCCCTTCTCCCTCCCTCCCCTGGAGTCCTTTCCTCCCTTCTGGCTGCGGGCCATGCATGGCCCTGGCCCCAGGCTTTAAGTTCCGGAGGACGGGAGTAGAGTTGTGATTCATTTCAGTGCTTCCTAAAGTGTCTCACAGATCCTTGCCCATAGATGCCGAGCAATGAATGCATGGGTGCGCTCGGTGAGGAGTCGTGAAGCTAGAGCTCCAAGGGTAGGCTCTGAGCCGGGAGTTCATCCTGCCCACCCCCCAGGCAGCCCAGCTTTCCCCCTGGCCTGTATGGGCTCCTACTGGTCACCTGGTTTTGTGCAGCTTTGCTTTTTCTGGTGGGAACCTGATTTATGCCCGCCCCCCACCTCTTTTTTTTTTTTTTTTTTGCACGGTATGATGAACCTACACCTACCTTCCTCTCCAAATTACTGGAAACATTACAGATAGGAAGGTGGAGAGAGATCCAGTTCCTTTTCTTCTCTCCTGATTGCAGCTTAAAAATTTGTCACTTTTGTTTTATTATCATAGTGTATCTTTCTAAAACGCCTGATTCTGTCCCTCTTCTTGAAACTCTTGCTTGCAGAATGAGAGCCCGACTCCTCCCCTGCCTCACCAGAACCCGGGCCCCCAGCCTACTGCTTACCCATCCTGCCTCTTCCTCCTCTCCAAGTGCAGCAACTATTTAGAGTTCTCATTCTCTTTTTAAAAACTGTATTGTTATATATGTATGGATATGTAATTTTAACTGTTTTTACTGTGTAATTCAGTGACAATTACATTCACAGTGTTGCGCCTCTATCACCACTATTTCCAAAAATTTCCATTACCCCAATTAGAAACTCTGTGCCCATTCAGGAAAAACTCCTCGTGCCACCATATTCCCAGCTTTTGGTAACCTTTAACCTACTTTATCTCTATGAATTTGCCTATGCTAGATATTTTATATATATGGAATCATGCATTATTTGTCCTTTTATCTGATTTATTTCACTTGGCATAATGTCTTGAAGGTTCATCAATGTTGTAGCCTGTATCAGAACTTCATTCTTTTTTGTAGAGGGATAGTATCCCAGTGTATATGTACAGCATATTTTGTTTATCCATTCTTCTGTTGATGGACACTTGGATTTCCATCTCTTGGCCAATGTGAATAATGCTGTAGTGAACATTGACATACAAGTATTTAAGTCCCTGTTTTGAATTTTTTGGGAACATACCTAGGAGTGGAATTGTTGTGACATCTGATAATTCTGTGGTTATCTTTTTGAGGGACCACCAGACTATTTTCCATGTTGGTTGCACCATTTTGCATTTCCACCAGCAATGTACAAGGGTTCTAATTTCTCTATGTCCTTAGCAACATTTGTTATTTTCTGATTTCTTTGATTATTATTAGTAGGTGTGAAGTGGTATCTCATTGTGATTTTGATTTGTATTTCCCTAATGACCAATGATATTGACCATCTTTCTGTGTGCTTGTTGGCCATTTGTATATCTTCTGTGGAGAAACATCTATTAAAGTCCTTTGCCCATTTTTTAATGGAATTGTTTGTCTTTTTGTTCTTGAGCTGTAGGAGTTCTTTATGTATTGTGACTATTAAACCCTTATGAGATATGATTTTCAAATATTTTCTCCCATTTTGTAGATTGTGTTTTCACTTTTTTTGAAAATGTCCTTCAATGCACTAGAGTTTTTAATTTTGAGGGAGTCCAATTTATCTTTTTTTGTTCTTGCTTTTGGTGTCATATCTAAGAATCCATTGCCAAAATCAGGGTGATTAAGATTTATGCCTATGTTTTCTTCTAAGAGTTTTATGGTTTTAATTTTTATATTTAGAGCATTGATCCAATTTGAGTGAATTTTTGTATGATGTGAAGGTAGGGGTCAACTTCATTCTTTTGCATATGGAAATCCAGTTACCCCAGTACCATTTATTGAAGATACTGTTCTTTCCCCTAGTGAATGGAATTGGCACCCTTGTGGAAAGGCCATAGATGTATAGGTTTATTTCTGGACTCTAAATTCTATTCCATTGATCTGTATGATTATCCTTATGGCAGTCCCACCTTGTTTTGGTTACTGTGGCTCTGTAGTAAGTTTTGAAATTGGAAAATGTGAGTTTGCTGTAGTAAATGGAATTCCTTTCTTAATTTTCTTTTTGGGTTGTTCAGTGCTGGTTTATAGAAATACAACTGAGTTTTGTGTGTCGATCTCATACCCTACAACTTTGCTGAATTCGTTTATTGGCTTTAGTAGCTTTGTTATATATTCTTTCATTGGGATTTCTTATATATAAGATCATGTCAAATAGAGATAGTTTTACTTCTTTTCCAATTTGGATGCGTTTTATTTCTTTTTCTTGTCTAATTGCTCTGAAATGAATAGCATTGGTGGAAATGGGCATCCTGTCTTGTTCCTGATCTTAGGAGGAAAGTTTTCAGTCTGTCTCTATTGAGTAGGATGTTCGCTATGGATTTTTCATAAATATCCTTTATTGTGTTAAGGAAGTTCCCTTCTATTTCTATTTTGCTTAATGTTTATATCGTGAAAAGCTGATGCATTTTGTCAAATGCTTTTTATGCATCAATTGAGATGATCATGTAAGTTTTTTCCCTTGTTGTAATAACGTGTTGTATTACATTGACTGATTTTTTTTCGTATGTTAAACTATCCTTACATTCCAGGAATAAATCCCACTTGATTATGGTATATAATCCTTTTAGTATGCTGTTCCTTTTGGTTTCCTAGTAGTTTACTGAGGATTTTTTGCAACTATATCCATCAGGAATATTGGTCCATAGTTTTCTTGTAATGTCTTTGTCTGGCATTGATATCAGGGTAATGCTGGCCTCATAGAATGAGTTAAGAAGTGTTTCATCCTCTTATATTTTTTGAAAGAGTTTGGGAAGGATTGGTTTTAATTCTTTAAATCTTTGGTAGAATTCACAAGTGAAGCCATCCGGTCCTGGACTTTTCATGGTTGGGGGGTTTTTATGACTGATTCTACTGAGAGTTCTTTGGATGCTCGCCTGCCTCCAAGCCCTAGCACACACTGCTGGATCCTCCACCTGGGTCCCCTCCCTTCCCATTTTTTCCTTCTCTTCTTGGAAGTTTTTCTGACCAATTCTCCCCACCCCCTAAGGGTGCCCCTCCTCTGTGTCCCTAAGGCTTTTCACAAGCTCTCTGTCATATCAGTATCCTATCATTGTCTTGTGACCTGTCTCTCTCGCCCACTAGGCTAAGGTCTCCAGGCCTAAGGTCTTTCCTGTTCATCTTTGTGCCTGCAGTTCCAGGCACATAGGAGTCCCTCTCTCAGTGTTTGTTGAAGAGGACAGGAGGACACCTCATGTGTATAAACACTTCTCTTTGTTCTTTCTTTGTGTCAGATTCCATGGTGGTGGGCTTGATGAAGTGAAGTTGCAATAGCAAAAGCAAAGCCCTAATTCTTAGGGACTCAGAGTATAAAACAGTGAAGATGATGGTAAGCTTCCGAGACTGAAGTTTGGCTGATAATAAAATAATATGGAGAGAATGTTTTACTATTTTTAAAACAAAGTCTTACAAAAGGCAGTCCCCTTTTATGGACTTTTTCTTCTTCTGAGATATAGTGCTTCTTTAAGAGAGTCCTAAGAGTAGTATTGTATTGGAGGCACTGATTTCTGTGGCCTTTGGGCATATTACTCTGGAACAATGCCCAGCTGTGTGAACAGGGCTGTGCTGGGCCCTGGGTGCACAGATGAGAAAGCCTCTTCCGTCACTCATTTTCTGTAGTTCCCAGGCAGCAGGAAGAGTGATAGAGACAGCTCTTCCATCACAGTATGGTGGAGAGGGTTGGAGGGCAGGGACCATGTGGGCTTGAGGGCCAAGCTGGAACCCCGTGGTGGAAAAGGAGTGAGAGAAGTGCTCATGGAGAGGCTTACTCTGCTAGTATGCGGCTGTGTCATCCACTGTGGTACAGGGACACGTGGTCCCCTCTTGTAGGACAGAAGTCTGGAGAGTAGCTTTGAATCAGATGATGAAGAGCTTTGGTGGACTTTTTGCTGAAGTTTGATGCCTGTGAGATGTTAGTGAACATGTGTGCAGATGAGCAGTTGTCTGGGACCCCTGGAATGTCTGGATGGAGAGGACCACATGGGTGACTGAGTCTGAGCAGCTCAACATCAAGATTTTGTTCCCTCGAGATTTCTGTGAAGAAAGAGGTCTTGGGTGTGAAGAAAAAGTCAGTGCTCCATTCACAGCAGGCTGGGTTGGCTGGAGAAAGGGCTTGCGATTTCCAGAGACTGAATGGCATGCACAGCTCCATTCTTTACGAGCTTTGAGGTCTGGAGCAATTCACTTAAGCACTGAGCTTGGCTTTCGCAGGATGTAGTTAGAGGTTCATCCTAATTTCTCTGCTTCCTCAGGGTGTCGTTGCAGAGGCCAGATGAGCTGTGTCTGCCTACGAGAAAGCCTTCTAAGTAGCTGAGTGCTGGACAGATGGTGATGGTGTGAAAATCTGAAGCAGTTTTTAGCAGACACTCTGAATACAGCCTGTGTAGTACAGTTGAGTATAATGTTTCTGTGGGGCAGTTGGCAGTCCTCTATGTATGAAGAACCTTTTTTTCTTCTTCTTCTTTCCCCAAGCCCCCCAGTATATAGTTGTATTTTCTAGTTGTGGGTACTTCTGGTTGTGCTATGTGGGACACCGCCTCAGCATGGCTTGATGAGCGGTGCTAGGTCTGTGCCCAGGATTCAAACTGGTGAAACCCTGGGCTACCGAAGCAGAGTGTGCGAACTTAACCACTTGGCCATGGGGCTGGCCCCTCAAGAACCTTTAAAATGTATAAACCCTGTTACCTGATTCCACTTGTACTAATAGACCCTGAGGAACAAAAATCTTATGTGCAAAAGGATTTGCATGTAAAGAGGGTTATTGCAGTGTTATTTATAACAAGGAAAAAATTGGAAACAATCTGTGTATGACATAACAGAGGATTGGTTAATTGAATTATTGAACACCTTTACAATGGCATAATATGCAGCCTTTGAGAAAGTTTAAAAAGTACATTATAAAATATTTTTACAGTGTAATTTCAGTTCATTAAAAAATCTATGCATAGAAAAAAACTGGAAGGCTGCATATGGAATTAATGGCTGTTACCTTAGTGATGGAATAATAGGTTATTTTAATTTTCTGTCCTATTTTATACATTTTTTTTATGATGAGTATTAGAATGCTTGACAAATTTTTGTGTAATTTTTTTATTTTGAAACAATCGCAAACTTACATGTTTTAAGTATAGTACAAAGAACTCCCTTTTCCTCAATTGAGAATAAGTTGCCATCTGATGCCCCGTCACCTCCCAATACTTTTCTGTGTATTGCCTGCAAACAGAGGCATTCTCTATGTAACCATGATATAATCACCAAAATAAGGAAACTACCATCCAGTCCTCAGACCCCAGTCATGTTTTGCCAGCTGTCCCAATAGTGGCATTTATGACAACAGGGTCTTGCTCTGAATCAGTTGTTTCTTCAGGCTCATGTCCCTTGGTCTCCTTCACTCCTGCAATCTGGGTCAGTTCCTTAGACTGACTTTGAGTTTCATGAGTTTCAATATGAACTCATGGTCTCATTTTATCACAGGTTGTAGTGCATTATTATTGTTTATTTTGCTCAGATTTGACCAGTGGAAGTCTCTTCAAGCTGCCTTTGTCTGTTTGACATGTATGCATCATTTTTTGAGGGCTTCTTTGCTTTTGGCATAAGATGTTCCAAGCTAATATTGTACTTTCCCTGCTCCAGCTTGGTAATCGACCATTACTCGAGGAGCTCTGGTTCCTTGGAAGACAAGATCTGGGAGCAAAGTGTGCCCATAGCTATTGGGATGTCAGTGCTTTCAGGCCCTCTCAGTGGACAGGTTTTATATATATATATATATATATATATATATATTCATGTGTGCACACACGTGCACACATTTACCTGTATAGTGATTTCTTATCTATCTCTATATATTGAGAAACATGAGTTCTCAGTAATATACCTCCAAGTCCAATCCCAGTATCACTGTCTTTATCCTAATTTTCTCTCTCCATATTTATAACTTTTCTCTCAGGGAGAAGCCTGGCTCTCTCTCAACATATTTACTCACTGTTCAGTCCCCTGTGTGAGCAGTCTCCCTTTGACTCACCACTCCTGCTCCATGCACATGACCTTCTCATCCCATTTGGATTCTCATGCCCTGTGCCAGGCTGTACTCTGACCCTTGTGTGGACGTTCTTCTCACCCTGCTCAGGCTCCATCCCCCCACAGACTGGTTCATGCCCGGGTGTGGACACCCTTTATACCCCTCTTTGGTTCAGATGCCCCATGCCGGTTTGCCTCTCCACTAGGATTCCCTCCTCCCCCCATTTGGCCCTTCACATTGGGCTGCGTGGGCTTCACCACCCATGGCAGACCATTCTCCACCTACATGCACCCTTCCAGGGCCTGCCCTACCGGTGGATGTCCTCCTCATCCTCTTTGGGCTTTAACTTCTTACACTAGGTGCCCCCTCACTTGGCATCACTCACCTCACCATTCTTGGGCTGACACTCCCCATGAAGGCTCCCCTCCCCATGGATGCCTGCCTTGGTCCACCTTACTCAGTAACTTGAGGACTGAATTGTTCAGAAGGGAGATGGGATGCCAGTTGTTGTTGTTAAGGAAACAGATTTAAGTAAGGAATTGAAATAAAATTTAGAGGTGACTTGAGGCTTAGACAGAAGGACTTTGCCTTCTGCTAACTGAAAATCTCTGTGAAGATCAACGTCATTGGCAGAGCAACAGAGATCTACAGAAAAGCAGTCTTCTTAATAGGGAGCTTAAATGACTGTGAAGTTGCTTGCTTTTGAAATGAGTCAGTCCCTTTATGTGCAGACCTTTCACAGGAGTGTTGACTCATCATGAGAAGGATTTGACGGAGGCAGCCTGGATAGGTGGAAAAGGAAAGGGATTTGAGCTGGATAGACCTGTTTCCAATCTAAGCTCTGCTGTGTATTGGCTAAATCATGCTGGCCCCATTCAGACCGTCTCACCGAGCCTCAATGTCCTCTTTTGTAAAGTGGAGTACTGATGATGCCTGCCTCGCAGGACTGTTACGAGGATCTGCAGGACGTGGACTGTGGTCGGGTTCAATTAGTGCTAGTTCCCTTCTTTCGCTCCTGTCAAAGAAAATGGACTTGCCTCACCCAGGCCCTCAAGTTTATTATTATTCTGGATGTGGGAGCTCCAGACTTTGTGCTGAGAGGTGTTACTGGATGATGGGTAGAGGCTCACATTCCCTTGCGATGCTTCCTTGGCATCCCTCTGGCCCTGAGATTACCCTAGCCTGTGTCTCCATCATTGGTCTTTAGCCTGCACAGCAACCTTAGACCCTTATTCATTGATTCCTGTGTGGTGGCCACATCTTCTGGGTGGGCATAGGGTGACAGTAGGCCCACCGTGATCACTCTGTGAGTGCTAGCCATCTCCTTGTGGGTAGCATGCTAATGTTGGAGCTGTGATTGGTCTCTGTGAAAACGCATTTTTTTTTTCTGCTCCAAAGTAAATGAAGCCATACGTAGGCTGTCTCAATATCAAGCAAAATCTTGATTGAACTGTGCTATGGTGATCTGAATTAAGCAGTGACTAAAGAGCCATAGGAAAATAAGATGAACATTCCTTGCCTTTGGTGTTGATAAAAAGAAATTAAACAATGTCATTGTCTGTCCCATCTTTGTTTTTGGCGAAAAAGCCAATCTAGATGTTCACTGTGAATTATTTTGTTAAGTCAAGTAGACACTGTCTTTGTTGGTTGGTTGATGACTCACCCCCACAAAAGATGCAATATTACCTTGCTTTCGTAGTAAAGGTGAATTTGGATTTTAGAATTTATGACTTTAGGTTAGTCTAGTAAAATCCCCTTATCTCCTATTCTAGGGGCCTCATTTTTGGCAGGAACCTGGTGGAGCAACAAGCATAAATATTTGTAAACTTAGACTTTCTTTAGTATCGTGGTTTTAGATCCTTACTGGTCCATGTACAGGAACAACACTTGTGCATATGGTAGATAGTTCCTGTGATAGGATTGCATTTGCAACCGAGAACATATCTCCTTTGAATGTTCATTGATAACATGAAATAATTTCTGGAATATACTTTTTATCATCAATGAAAATTGTGGCTTAAAAAAAAATCACATCCTTAAAGTGACTCTTTAAATTAAGGAGGCCAAAAGATACTTCAGTTTATTTGGCTCGTTGGATGTTTATTGAGTGCCTGATATATACCAGATACTAACCTGACTGCTGGGGATATGGTCGTGTATAAATCCTGGCCGCTGCCTCCAGATGCTTAATGTCTATTGGAGAGAGCTGTGTGATCATGCATTTTATAGGGTGTGGTATATAATTATGGAATTTAGTTTTTCCTGACAGTAACTCACTCATTGAAAATCATTTTGATTCTGTTTCTTTACTTTGTATTATGCTTGGTTGTGTGTGTGTATGTCATGAATCTTTTCAGTCATCCATTTATTTGTTTGTTATAGATCAACAAACACACGTTTATTGAGCCCCTAGCCATCATACTGGTAAAGCCAGATTGACGTGGTACATGCCCTCAAGGAGCTTCTGTCTAGATCCTTGTTTGTTCTAAACCTGCATGTTTTAAAGAAACAACTACCAAACATCTGCTTTGAGCCAAATGCCATACTAAATGTTTTTTTGCACAGTACCATATTTAGTTCTCACAGCTCGTTGGAAGGGGTATTTTTCTCTCTCGTGGTTTACGGATAAAGAACTGGTGGCTCCAGATACCTATGTCAGAGAGTCACAAACCTGGCTGTTGTGGAAAGGTAGACTGTAGTTGCAGACCCGGCCTGGCCCCTCCTTGTGAGCCTGCACTTTCCCCTAGTGCCGTCTGTGGAGGGGTTGTCTGAGTTAGGACTCATGTCTGTGCATGGTATAGTCTGGAGCTTGGACCCCCAGGGCCTCCTATGAATCCAGGGCCCCCGGACTTTGCAAAATTGCGAGGCTTCCCCCACATCCCTGCAGTTGTCAGGCTCGGAGAGGAGACTGGTGAAGTTAGCCAGACCAAGCCACTTCTCACTACTTGTGCTCTGGCTAAATACGTTGTCCTAATTAAATGTTGCTTTTTCATTTACAATTCCACAGTGCTGCGATTCAAATTAGAATGCTGCTATTTTGACAGATGATGTCTTTTAATTTTAGGATCATTGTGCTTCTTGTATTCAACTGCAGACTAAATTGGACCCTATCTTGGAGCATTTATACATTATAAGATATTACACTTTTACGAGTGTCTGATTAACTTGGCATGACAGGGTGCTTGAATTCCCTTGTGCTGATATTCTTTGAGAGAACTCCTTGACATGGGTGGGGGCTGATTACTTTATTTACTTGTTTGGAACCTAGTGCCTAGTGAATCCAGTTCTGAAATGGACCTGTAAGTTTTCATTTGTCTCGTGGCCACAGACTATGTCTCATGCTTAACATGCTCCAAAGGGAATGCACTCTTTTCCGTCTTCTGGGAGGCTGGTCTTCGTCTTCCTTCATGCACCTTCTTAGTGTGTTACACCGAACTGGGGAGCCAAGAGTAGCTCTTGTTCTTCTCCTCATCTGATTTGCCTTCAAATCTCCAAGAGATTTAAAATTTCTTTTAAATCTGCTTTACTGAGGGATAATTTACGTACAATAGAATGCAGCCATTTTAGTTGTATCAAGGATGAGTTTTGACAAATGTTTATACCCATGAAACCAATACCACAATCAAGATACAGAATATTTCTATTGCTCCACAGTTTCCCTTGAACCCCATCCCTGCCACTCCTCACACTTGTCCCCAGACAATTGTTGTACTCCCTGTAATTAGAGGTTAGATTTGTCTTTTCTAGGCTCCATAAAAATGAACGATGATCTCTTTTAAGTCTGTTTCACACCCGTAGACTTGAGGTCTTTGCCCTACTGCTGGAGTGTTGGTTCTTGTCTTTTCTTGCTGGATTATTGCAGCAGTCCTCTGAGCAACTTTTCTGACTCCAGTGCATCCTCTCTTCTGTGCATCCCCCACAGTTTCCAGAATGATCTTTCTCAGAGACCACCCAGCCTGTGGTCCCCTCTCAGGACCTTTTGGTGAGCTTCTTTGCAGCCTCAGAGAGTGACGTCCTGCACTTGGACTCTTGATGGTCTAACATCTGCTGCTTCGCCACCTGTCCTGGGCTCCCGCCACCCTCCATGGCCTCATTTTCCCTCACAGTTCCTTTAAGAAAGCGATAAAGGGATTACCATCAGCTCTGTTTTATAGATGAGAGAAACAGCGTCCAGGATTTATCCAAGGCCACCCGGCTGGGGAGCACTGAGCCCTCACCTTTATCAAGAGTGTCCTTCAATGTACGGGGGCTTGTGCTCTAGAAATGGCAAAATTTAAATCTGAGGATCCTGAACATCTTCTTTTCTAGCTCTGCAAAATATAAAACTATGTAATCCTGAGAGCTAAAGAATGAAGATCGTTTTCTCCAAGAGATCACCCCTCCTGTGGTAGATAGCATTGTTATTAGGTGGGCCTGGTGAGGAGGTGGGTGTGGCTGAGCGTTGTGAGCAGAGGACAGGTGGAAGCAGATGTGATGGATCCAGAACTGGCAGGACCAGATTACACAAGGCCTCTTAGGCTGTGGGGTCAGCGGCCTGGATTTGGTTAAAAGGCAGTGGACGTCAGGGCAGAGTTTTTAAGGAGGGAGGTAAAATTTGCAATTTCACTTAAAAAAAAGTCACTTTGCTGCCATATTGATAATCAGTTGAAGAGGCCAAATGTGGCAGTGGGAAGGCCAGTCATGAGTTCAGGTGAGAGTTGGGGTGTCTTGACGGACCTTGTGAGAGTGGGAATGGAGGGAAGTGAAGGGCTTTGCAGTACATTTCAGGATGAATTGTCAGACTTGCTGTGGCATGAGGGAGACTGGGCAGCAACATGGTGGGTGGTGGGGCCCTTCCCTGAGATGGGGAAGCCTGGGAGAGAATCCGATTTGAAGGGAAAATAAAAAATTCAGTTGTGTAGGCATTAATTTTGAGATGCTGTGTGACATTCAAGGGGAAATCAGGTTGGCGGTTGTGTGGGTGAGTCTTGCCCAGCATGTACAATAGAAGTAGAAACTTACAAGGCTCAGTACAGCTTTTCCAGATGTGCATTCAGCAAATATACAGTGTGGAAAAACTGTGAATAACACTGTGCTCAGCTCGGCTGCAGACCTCAGCCTGGAGAAATTGTTCCTGTCCTTCCAGCCCAGCTCAGAGGCCGCTCCTCCACAGCTCCATGAATGGGGGGGAGTGATAGCTCCATCCTCTGCGTTTGTATTGTGCTGAGCACTTTCCTTGAAGGCACATCTGCCTCAGACACCCGAAGGAACTTACTTCTCGTCTGTCTCTCCCTCCTTGTTACCAGGTCTTTTACATACAGGAGAGGCGTGGAGTGATGGTTTACTGAATTCTTCTTTGTGTCAGATCCAGCCATGCACTTTTTGAAAAATTGAATTCTCACAGAAACCCCAGCATGCAGGCATTATTTCTCCTAGAAAGGGAAAACTGAGGTTTAGCGAGCTTATATGTCTTGTCCCACATCACACACCTAATAAGTAGCAGATCTGGGAACTGAATTAGGTCTCTCTAATTGGAAAATTTTTATTTCTTCATGCTAATATGTATTAGTTATCTTTTGCTTTGTAACAAGATACCACAAATTTAATGGCTTAAAACAGGATGTATTTATTACCACACAGTTTCTATGGGTCAGGAGCCTGGGCATGGTTCACCTGGGTCCTCACAAGGCTGAAGTCAAGGTGTTGGCTAGAGCTGCAGTCTCATCGGGGCTCAACTGGGGATGGATCCATTTCCGAGCTCCCTTGGGTAATTGGCAGAATTCAGTTCCTTGAGGCTGTAGAACTGAGAGCTTCAATTTTTAGCTGGCTGTTGGCTGGAGACTGCCTTACCTTCTGGAGGCTGCCTGCAGGCTCTTCCTACATGGGGGATTCCCAAAATGACTGCTTGCTTTGCCAAAGACAGCATGGGAGAGGGAAGGAGAGGAGACTCCAGCAAGAGGAGCCTGACAATCTCACCTAATGTAATCATGTCCATGTAATCACAAATATCCCATCACCTCCTCTCTGGTCTCTCAGCCCAGAAGCAAGTCACAGGTTCCACCGTCACTCAAGGGGAGTGGATCACAGGAGTATTAACATCAAGTAGGGATCATAGGAGGCACTCTATGAGCCTGTGTGTCATACACACAGAGGACTGTGTCTTATTTATCACTTTAGCCCCTATGGAAGGAGCATAGAGTTCTACAGAGGTGGCCTTTAGTAAATGTTGGTGAAATTTAAGCCATTGATTTTTCCATCAAAGAATGTAAAGTTGAGTCTACAGTAGGATAGGCACACAATTTTGCCTTTGGTAATAACTTCCCAGTGTGCCTATAATTATAATATTGGTGAGAAAACTAGGTCATCTCTCTTGAATCTGTTCTGTCATCTCTCGTGGTGCTGTTGCTGTTACTGCCCTGGCTCTCAGCCCCACCACATCTTCTTGGGCCACTTGACACTTGCCACCCTGGTCTCCCTGTCTTTGGTCAGGCCCGGCTAGTCCATCCTCTCCCTTACTGCCAGAGTACCCTTCTTCAGTGAAGATCTGACTGCCTTCCCCAGGGCCTCTGGAATGAAACGTAAGCTCCTTGGATGGCGAGGTCCTCCGTGATCTTTCCCATTCTTACTTCTGCAGTCCTGCCTCTTGACACTATCCTTACATCTCAAGGTCCAACAACACCAGAGCCTGTGATGTGATGCCCTCCTCACTTTGTCCTGCCTCCTGCCTTGTGTCTCTGCACCACATGTTCTCTCCCTAAAATGTCCTTTCATCCCCTTCCTCACATTATTCTCCCCATCCATGTGCAGCTTGGTGGATTCCTACTTCTCTTTCAAGATGTGTTGCAAAGCTTCCTCCTCAGTGGAGGCCTCCCTGATGTCCTCAGGAATAGCTCATACTCTTGGCTTTACCATGCACTGCTGTGTAGACCTAGACCCTTTTATGGAACTCCATATGTTATGGAGTGATTTGATTTTGTTCCTTGGCTTTTTAAAATATGCAGCTTTGTATTCTCAGAACCTTGTACAGTATTTGTTGATAGCATGTGCTCCATACATTTTGATTGAATTAATGAAAAGGATGAATGAATGAGTGATTGAATAAGAGCATCGCAGTGAAGTTGGGTGGAACTGAAAATCTTAACAGCAAAATCTGTTTAAAATTCCTTTCTGGGAGAAGCACACTATATTGTATTAATTAACTCAGAAGCTTGCAAGTCAGGGAAATGCTAACGATCTCTTTTTCCAGTTACTGAAGAGAGGAGTTGGCAGAGTCCCCATTTCATTCATCATTTTCAGCTTAGGTCTGGCTGTGCTTATTTTTCTGGTAAATAAGGAAAAGAAATTACACCATATTTTGAGTTGAAAGGAGTATCTTCTGGATTCCAAATTTGCCTTAATTTCCATTTTGTGGGTGCATATGGATATTATCCAGTTCAAGGTTGGGCCATGTTACCTCCTCCTTTGGACTCTGCCACAGTGCCTAGACCAGGGCTGAACATATGCGTACTAAAAACCTATGGGCTACCTTGAGAAATAACTCCTAGAGGATGCTCATTGTCACATTTATCTTCACTCAGATCCTGAACATTTATTGAGCATTTGTTATGTGAAATTAGGCGTCAAGGAGTCTGAATAAGACTTGGAGCCAAGGAATTCAGTCTCTTGGAGTGTTAAGATGGATGTAGAAAGAGGTGCAGTTAGATCTGGCGGAGGTAAATACTTCCAGAAGCCCGCAAACAGTTCTGTGGGAGCCCAGTTGAGAGGGAGGGGTGTAGCTGAGCTTGGAAGGTTGCGGTATAGGTGTTGACATTTGGGAGACCTCATGGTATGAGGAGGAAGGATTTGGAGTCAAAAGACTCGGCCAAATCCTCTGTTTTATTTCTCAGTGCAGCTACCCAGAGAAGTTACTAGCCTCTTCTTACCGCAGTTTTTTAGCCTCTAAGATGGGAATATTAATGTCTACCGAGATGTGTATATGTGATTATCAAATGATATAACAGTATAAATGTCTCTTAAGGGATTAAATTCGTTTCAATTATTTTGTTTGAGCTGGACCTTAGAGGATGGGTGGGAGTTATACATAAAGTAGCAAGGATATTACAGCCAGAGGGCCAGCAGGAGGTGGGGCCGGGCTGGGGGTGCAGCTGCAGGAGAGGGCCAGGTGGCAACTGAGAATGCTCTTGCTCAGCCAAGGTGTTGGCGGTGTGCTGTGGACTCAGGGTGGAAAGGAGATTGAGAGGAGCCATTTTAGGGGTGATCCTGAAAGGACTTCTGTTTTGCTTTATCATGTATTACATTTTTGTTCAGCCAATTCATCATCCTGATCAGTTTTTTTAGGCTGTGGATAAAATTAGCCTGAGTTTCCTGAACTCATTCCAAATGACAACCCTCCTGCCATGTGCTTGCTGGCTGCAGGCTGACACTGCCTGGAACCGTTCGGCTGCCCCTCAGTGTGCTCTGGCTCCCCACTCCTCTTGTCTCTTTGCCCGTATCTTACAACACAGCTGTGGTCTCCTGGAGACCCTTAGACTTCTGCTGGCTTTGGTGTGACATTAGATTACATCTGAAAGGGGCTTGTCTAAATTAAGACTCTTGATTGTAGTTAGCAAAAGCGCTTTCAAGCTATCTTAAGCAAAAGAGGCAATGTGTTGGAGAGGAGCTCGGATATCTCATGGAATCCAGGGACATGCTGTGGAGCCAGGCTGCAGGTGGGACCACAGGCTGGAAAGCTCTCACACCAACCTGCCAGGCTTTCCACTCCAGCATGCTCCATCTCTCTCACTCTCTTGCTGGTTTCTTGTCATTCCTTTGTCTTTCTCTAGTCACTGTCTCTTATACTTTTTCAAACCCGTGGACCCCATCTCAGCCCCAGATTCTTTCCACTTCAGGTGGAACTAACAACCCTAACTAACTAACTTCCAAGAGGAGGCATCTTCTTGACCCAGCTTCTGTTACGTGTCCTCCCTCTGTCCTGTCACCTGGGGCCAGTGCGGCCTGAGCCTGTGACAAATATGGCTACTGGTGGTGTTGCTGGTGTATGGGAAGACAGATTCCCAATAAAGGGGCCACTGTGGGCTGGGTAGAGACTTCAGATGGTATCCATGAAGGTACCTGGAAGTTCCTGAATCCTTTGCCTACCAACCTGGAGTTCCTGGAGTCTATAACAATTGTAATGAAGGACATTCATTTATTCAACATTTATTAATCCCTGCAGTGGCCCTGCCTGGCTGATTCTGAGGGTAATGTGTGTGTTTCTCTAAGGACTCTCCAGAAGCCTGGAAGAAATCGGACTTCACCTGTCATGAAGCTTTGTTTTGGCTGGACGTTGATGAACTTACTGTCTAGATCCCATTCCTGACTGTTGGACTGTTCTGCGGACACTCCAGCCATCAGAGTCCTACTCCTCATCTAAGTGCATTGTGCAGGGCTTCACCCCAAGCAAATCTTGGTTCTTAATTTGTAAAATGAGATTAGGAGTAACCATCTCATGGAATTTTTGTGAGAAAATAGATTTGTATGGACTTTGTAAGCATCTAAAGTAATTTGATGTGACTTCAAATTACTAGCAATTGCAGGTAAATAACATAGTTTAGTCACAAGAGATGAATTACAAACGCACTGTTAGTTTTTGCAGGTTTTAAGGCTGGAAGGAATCTATTTTTTTACTTTCTAGACAAAGTGAATTTGATGTTGTACCTCTTAATGCGCATATAGTGCTGACTCAGAATCTATTTTCCAAAATCCTTTTAAGAGAAGAAATATCAAGCTTACCTTTCTACTCACTGAGTTCTGTTATACAGCATGTTGGAGGCTGTTTTACTTCCTGTAGATTTATTTTTTTCACTGCTTGGCACTAAATAAAAGCTGCTATCGTATACCTCTGTGTGCCAAGCATTCTATGTGCATCATCTCGTTTCTATCCTTACACCAGCCTACAAAGAACACGTTGTCATCTCCACCTTAAGAGGAAGAAACTGAGTCATACCAAGTAAAGACGACTTGCGCAAGTTTAGTTAGTAAGACTCTCAGACTCTGAAGATCCTCTTCTCCCCGTGGTACTGCACTGCCTCACAGTTCAGAACAAGAGCACGTTAACAGCTTCGGGCAAGAAGACGGCTCCCCTTCTGTTAATGTAGACCCTTCATGTGACCAGTTGCACTGCAGCATCTGAGGGACCTGAGCCCCACCCCCTGAACCCCTCAGTCTCTGTCCCCGCCTCCAGGGAACCCCAGGGTACCTTAAGCACACTTGGAAGCCACGGGTCTCTTCCCCTCCCCGCCCATCAACCCACACATTTCATACACTGGGAAACTGAGTCTGTATCAACCAGGCCTTCTGCTGAGAGCCATCGTGTGTGTCAGCTGCTGCCAGAGGGTGCACCCCAGATCTGAGCACAGCCTAGGGTAGCTTATGCTCCTAGTCACAGCAGGCACTTTTTGTCTTTAACAAACAATAGTGTTATGAATCAATTTTAGTGCGTGAGAGATATATGCAACTCAGTGTAATGGCCCCCTAAAAATTGTAAATTATAGGCATCAGCATCAATAAAATAATGACAGTGCCAAACAAGTGACTCATCGCCTCCCTCAGATTCTGCATGATTCTTACCTACTCTCAAAGGAAAAAAATGAGTGTTTGGTTGACTGCTTAACTGGATTGTTGTGAAATTGTCTCAAGGAGAGAACATGTCATATGTATGGATAGCCTGCCTCCAGGGGTGTGACGATCATCACTTTTAGGGGTGAGTTTCCTGCCTCTGAAAGTTGGCCAGAGTTTCTTCCAGCAGATGTGGAATAAACCCTCTGCATCTTCCCTCTCATTGCCAGTGTGATCTTTCCAAAATGCAGACGTGATCATACCTCAGCCCTGCTTTAAACTCTTTCATTATTCCTCACGGCCTTCAGAATAAAAGGCTGCCACTTCTGTGTCCCTACCTCTTCACCCCAGCCTTTTCCTTGAACCGGAGCACTGTGTAGTCCCCAGATTCACCGTGTGTCGTCACACCTCTTTGCTTGGCACCTGCTGCGCGCTCTGCTTGGAATAGCCTCCTCACTTGGTGTGCGCCGAGGGCTGCTTCAGATTCTCACTCAGGCGCTGTCTTCTCTGCCGTCTTTCTTTCCCCCTGGTGATATTCATAATCTCGAAAGTTTCGTGAGCATCCGCTCTGTGCCAGGAGGTCCTGTAGATGTGTCCAATCACTGTCTCATCCAGCCACATGGCTTCTCCAAGGCTAAGTCTCACTGGCTCTCTGAAGGAGAGCCAGGCGTGAGGGAGCAGCATGCCTCATGTCTCACACCCCAGAAAATTGGAACTAGTTTTTAAACCTGTTTGGCTGGTTCCAAAGTTTATGCTCTCCTCCTTTCTCCAGGCTGCTTCTCTAAGATGATTAGCTAGTCCCTTCTCTGAGCTGTCGCCACGATTTTTATTGCTACAATTAGCATGCTGTATTGTAATTGATTACTTTCAGATATGTACTCTCTGCTAGAGTGTGAGCTTCCTGCTATCAGCAACTATCCTTCTCATTGTTTTTTAGGTCTTTCCCTCCAGACCTAGCGCGGATCTAGCTCTCAGCAGGTAGTTAGAACGACTCTTGGCTGAATGTAATTGGATGCGTTTTGCTATGGATATTGCATCTTTTTCTTTGAGTCCTATGTTATTGGCCACCTTGCCTGGAAAGCAGCATTATTTCTGGATCAACAGTTCCCTCCCTTATCTCACCTCTTGTCTTTTTTTACTTCCCTCTTCTTCCAGAAGCTTTTTCTACTCGTGCTAAGTGTTTGTGGGAACTGGTGGGGGACCATAGTTCTCTAGTCCCCCTCCCGTGGGCTTTCTTCTTACAAGCCGTGTATTTACTCTCCTAATCACGGCACTTCACCTCTTCCCTCCTCCTTTGTCTTTAGGTCTTGAATGTAATGACCCAGTGCCTAAAAGCAATTATACCATGATTGCATCGGTGATGGATGGTCCCGTTATGATTACATCCTGTGCTGGGATTGAAGATCTTACCGTGAAGTGCCAGGGATGACTAGATGAACGTCATTTTTTTGATCAAGCTTAACTCAGATTTTTGTCAATGAGAGTAGTCAAATTAATGACATTATGATAACAGATTTCTGTGTTAGGCTACATGGCCCTAAAGTACTGTGTGCCTTTTGCAATGTCAGCTGTTGCCGTTAGGAATATCTCTTTTTAGAGAGAGGTTTTTTTTTTTTTTTTTAAGATTTTATTTTATTTTTTTTCCTTTTTCTCCCCAAAGCTCCCCAGTACATAGTTGTATATTCTTCATTGTGGGTCCTTCTAGTTGTGGCTACAACTGTGGGGATGCTGCCCCAGCGTGGCTTGATGAGCAGTGCCATGTCCACGCCCAGGATTCGAACCAACGAAACACTGGGCCGCCCACAGTGGAGTGCACGAATTTAACCATTCGGCCACGGGGCCAGCCCCAGAGAGAGAGTTTTTTTAATATAGGTATTTTCATCCACATTAACCCAGTAGGAGGCACGTTATGGACATTCAGTGGTGACTGGGGGATAGCATTCAGTTCACTCCACACATGTTTAAGGAGTACGTCCTTCCTCAGTTATTGCTAGGCTAGGTGATGGAATTATGAGCAAGAATAAAACACAGCCCTTGCTCCAAAGGAGAACGTGTTTTGTGGGGGACTCAGACAAGTTAACAGACAGAGCTAATAAAGGAACAAGCTGGGCGCTTTTGAAGAATGCAAGAGGCCCTTGCATTGAGCTCAGGGGGAGGGGCTCAGGGAAGGATTTTGGACATGATAATTTCTGACTAGAGACTTTAAGGCAACTCTTATGAAGGATGGTCCGCATGCCAACAAAATCAGCCAGTTTGCAATGAACCAAAAATTCTGCAGATGAGTGAGCCTGACTTGCAGATACGGTAGAAAGTGTGGCCTGTGGCCTGCAGACTTGGCTGTGGTCTGGGACATGTAGAGGGCCTTTTGAGTTTAAGGCCATTTAAAGCTAGAAATCAGTTGGAGGATGAAAATTACACCCACATTAC
The DNA here is from genome assembly GCF_021613505.1 of Equus quagga. Classification (NCBI taxonomy): domain Eukaryota; kingdom Metazoa; phylum Chordata; class Mammalia; order Perissodactyla; family Equidae; genus Equus; species Equus quagga. The sequence goes on from NC_060282.1 coordinate 4,298,985, forward strand.
CAATAAAGTCGGAAATGGAGAATTTGGCTTGGTTCTACCAGCTATGTGGACTCCCCTGAGTTGAACTTATCCCCAAACACTTATGGCTTCCTCTGAGGACCCTGCCTCTTTGTGACTTATGGCACAGAAAACAAAAACGTACGCTTCCTACAGACAGACAGTTCCCAGAGGAAGCAGTGGAGGGTCCATGCTCAGCAGGCTGAGCTTTTCCTCCTCCACTCAGAGCTCATAGAACTCTCTGGGAGCAAATGAGGCCCAGCACGAGACAAACATTGCTCTCCTGGAGCTGCCTCCAGTGAAAACCTGAAGCTGGGAAAAGGGTTGTCTGTTCCCCCGTCCTCAACCTAGAAATAAATTCCCAACATTTTTGAAGTTTTAAGATAGGTCATCCTGCCCTATAAATGCTAGTGAACATCCATGTCAGTTTGAGCTCCATGTAGGCGAGTCACGTGGCACACCTGCCTACTCCCAGCTCCATGGGACCATGGACAGTTCCCTGATGCTGAGCTTTCTGCCTTCCCAATGTCATCCCTTGGCTCAGGCAGTCCTTTCTATCGGTCCACTGCAAACCGTGACTGTTACAGTCCTGTTAGACCTCGAAGGCCCACCTTCCATGCCTCTCACTTCCTGATGTTCCTGCTGGAAGTGCCCCCTCTGTCCTGTGCAGTCTGAGAGTGGATGTCAGCCTCCACCTGATACGGCACACTGCCTGGGATGGTGCGTGGGTCTCATTCTTCCTAAAACAGCTCCTTCTGGGCAAGTGACTACAAGCTATTTGTCATTGTATCTCTGTAGTTCGTAACTCCACACCAGGCCTGCGGTATTTCCACTCCTCATCCTTCTTTCTGCTCCCCAAGATAGTATTGGACTTATTCCCAATCTCTAAAAGAGTCTCATATATAACGTTTACTGGGTGCTCAGTAAATAATGAAGGAATGACTGGTAAATAATAAATGAGTGAATGAAAAATTATGTGGAAGAATATTTTTAAATTATTACATGTCAACAATAGAGGAACTTAAAAAATGAGGTTGTATCTAGGGTATAGCACAATACAGTAGAAAAAAATGGAGGCCTTAGAATCAGACAGACCTGGGTTTGAACTGTGGCTCGGCTGCCTTCTGAAAGTGGGACCTCTGGGCAGAATGTCCCCCGCTGAGAATGGGAGTTGGCTGTAAGAGGATGTTGGCAGGATTACAGATAGTAGCTGCATCCCAAGCGCTCTGCCCTGTAGTTCCTTATATAAAGCTGGGGACGGCTCGTGGGCCTGTTGAGAGAACTAAAGATAATGTGTCCACGGTGTCTAGCCCGGTGCCTGACATGAAATGCAAGCTTAATATATGATGGCTATCCCCATCCTCCAGAATTCTCCATAACCTTACCTCATGCCTTCGAGGCAAAACAAGCCAAAGCTTCCTGCAGACGCATCAGTTTTATTATTCTCTGTGTATCAAAACCGCCAACTTGATAAAGGGGAAGGGCTACCCAAAAATGTTCTTTTCTAGAGAAAGCCGTGAGTGTTTTATGAAGCACACCACCGAGTCTTGCCACGGCACCTGAGCCTCCTGCAGGAGTCGCCTTATTAAAGTGTCCCCTTTGATGGAGCATGCCAGCATGTGCAGGAAAGCTGGCTTCTTTTCAAAACCACTTTAAAGTCATAAATATTTTAAGGAGTTTTATCTGCTCACTGTTTCGGTGTATTAGTCTATCAAATGGATCACTTTCAGGACAAACCGCCTTGCCTCTGTTCTTCTCAGGGAGTCACAAATACTAGGGCCAGATTTCTCCTTCCTTTTTCTATTTTACATGCGTACACAGGTTTGTGTCGTAGGGCTGTGTGGCTCTTTCATTCTTCTCGAGTGTACCAATTCACCTGTTACTGAGGGCCTGCCACGTTCCTGGGCTCTGTGTTGGGGGAGGGGAGGAGGTTGTTCTCCGGGCCCCTGCCAGCCCCTCCCAGTCCCAGAGGCAGCTGTAGGAATGTAGCGTGGGTACCTGTGGAGGGAAGAGTGGGGAGGGACTTGTTAAAGGCGGTGACCCCTGAGCTTGCCTTGTAGGAGGAGCTGACCTGTCTGAGGCTCAGTTCCTCACCTGTGCACGGGAGATGGAGGAGGTCCTGTAGATTAACTTGCCCCTAGGGTGCCTTGGTGCACGGTAAGCATGTACCAGCCCTAACTGTAATTGAGAAAGAAAGGGGCTTTCACTGGATGTATGCTCAGGGTCCCCACAGGAAGCAGGCAGCACACTCAGAGGGTAATTGGGAAGAGTGAGTAAAGGGAGTCTTCATGCAGGTGTAGTGTAGGTGGTGAAGCAGCCTGGGACGATCAACAACTGGGAGCCTTGAACCCTCCAGGTGGAGGGGGCAGGACAGCAGTTATAAAACCTGGAACCACCTGCAGCACAGAGCTGCGTGAGGGCAGCTGGGGTCTTGCTGCGGGGCGGCGGGAGCCTGGCGGCAGGGATCTAAGGCCTCACTCAGCTCGCTCATCTCCTGCTGGTGCCTCCAGTGCTGAACCCAGCTGGAAGCCCAGGGTGTGGGGCCTGCTCTGCTGTCACATGGATCCTCTGCCAGGAGCACCGTGCAGTGGGGGAAGGGGACCTGGAGTGGACAGAGTGTGTCTGCACGGAGGCCTTGAGTCTAGTGAATTTTCACAAGGCTTTGAAGCCAAGTCTCCCAGGCCTCTGGTGACCTTCCTCAGGGTTCATGAGACCAGGAAGCAGGCCATGCCTGGGTGTCCCTCGTAGGACATGAGCCTGTGTCTGTCATCTGTTTTGATTCTGTCAGGTCGGAGAAGTCACTGATTGGCAAATGAGTAAACAGTCTTTTTGAGAGGTTGAATGACTTGCCCAGCGTCCCACAGTTTTTGTGAGGGTTGGAATTGGATGCCCACCCGGGACTCGCAATGGCTTCCCACTCGACCTCCACCCTATATGTGCACAGACTGGAGTTTAGACTAAACCCTACCGCTTTTTCTTGTTTAACCCTTAACCCTGTGAGGTAAGTAGTATCGCGTTTTGCTCGAGGTCTCTCAGTTAGTCGATGGCAGGTCTGGAATTCAAACCCAGAAGTGTTGGTTTCATTGCACCACATGGCCTGTCTTCTCTTCAGCCTTTTTTGAGTGGCAGCCACATTTCGCTAGCACCTGACCCAGCCCCCGACCAAACGATCACTTTCTTCCGTTTGGACGAGTGGTGGCTGACATTTAATGAGCTCCCTCTGGTCATTGCTAGAGTGACTTTCCACCTGCTGTCCTGGCATGCTTCCTTCCTCTCAGAACTGTCCCGTAGTCACTCAGATTGCCCGCCACCCTGCCCCCAGCCTTGTTTGTGTGCGGGCCCCAGGCCCAGTGACCTCGCCTCCCCTTTGCTTGTGTGGCGTCATTTTCAGTATGTAATTTTTATAAAATTTGAACATGTACCTAGAGGCATTTTGAAATCACATTTGCTTCAGAATCAGAAAGGAAGGTAAAGTGTTTTGGCTAGTTAAATCACTTATGTTTTGGTTTTTGGAAACTCCATTTTTGTTGTGCTTTTTTCAGTAAGTAAAAAGGTTTCTTGAAATAAGGAAAAGAAAAAAAACCCTACCCTCTGGATAGTTGTTTTGAACTTATTCTTAGCTGTAGGACATTGTGTCAAGTGAAACCTTCATAGAATCCCCAAATACAGAACAGATCAACGTGGTGCTGCTGTGCTTGAAGCAAGATAGTGGAAGTCTGGGGCTTGGGGAACATTCAGCCAGTTAATTCCATGCATGTTTGTTGACGGTCTGCTGTATGCCAGGCACTGTCCTAGGCACTCAGGACACAGCAGAGAACAGAACATAAAAAATGCCGCTGGAAAGATGGCATTCTCAGGTAGGGAGAGTCTGAGAACCACTGTTCAAACAGACTTGATACCTTCCTGGTCATGCACACTTAGGAAGCATGAGGGGTAGGGGTGGGCTTGAGGAGGGTAGGAAGGGGGAGGTATGCTCTAGGCAAATGGCATCTATGCAAGGGTTCAGGGCCTTTCCCTCTTATGCTATGAAAAGTTCTGTAAAGTCAAACTGACATGTATGCTTAAGCACTTTCTCTGTGCCAGGCACTGTCTCTTTTAGGGACCAAAACCCAAGATAGCTCATTGAAATTGAGGGAACCTTGACCATCCACTATGAGACAGGCTGTCAGGGATCCAAGATGAATAACTGAGGGCTGTGCCCCAGAGACACTAAGGGCTCAGGCCTGGAAATGGGTGGTTTGGGTTCTCATCCTGGTTTTGCAAATAGCCAAGCAACTTGTTTGATAATTGTGTCATTGGTTGTTTACCTTCTCTAGGACTCGGTTTCCTTATTTGGAAACAGAGGACTGACTGGATAAACTCTTGACCCTCCCTTTCCCATTCATCCTCATAGATTTATGAATCAGTGATTGCTACGGTCAGATTTTAACCAGAGGCTATTTTATTTATATATACAATACATACATATGTGCACATATACATATGTATGTACATGTATATTTCTTTTTCTTCATATTTTGAAAACTGGGAGTCTCATACTTGCCCTTCCTGGACTAGACTGTGACAAGATAAAGACCTCAGGAATGTCTAAGTCTTACTCATCTCTACCCTGCACAAATTATGCACATGTGCTGCCTCGCTGAACCCTGGTCAGAGGGAATTTAGCATCACCAATCTCGCACTCTTGTGCCTCCTCATTACACTTAGAATAAAGCCCCCACACTTTACCAGCCTGGCAACACTTCTCACCTGGCCAGCTTCATCTCTTCTCAGGGTTATTGTGTGGCCTGGCCAGCGAAATGATTCCCATTTCTCTGGCCTGTGGGCTTTGGCATGTGCTTATCTACTGCCTGAGATGCCATTCCTCTTCTGTCTCCCACCCTTGGCACTTGGATGTCTCCTTCTTAATTCTCAAGTGTCAGCTGCGTTGTCACTTCTTCTGGGAAGCATTCCCTGAACTGAGTGCCCTCTCCCGCCATACCGTTTGCCTCCAATTCTGCGCTACTTGGTTATATGCCCATCCTGGGTGCTTCCATAGAACCATGAGGTTCCCTTATATATGTTGTAATCATCTCGTTACTTCCTCGTGTCTTCATTGTAGTGACCTTGAGGTCAGGGACTGTTGAATTTTTCTTGCTATTCTAGTCTCAGCGAACAGCACCATGTCTGCCCATTGTAGGAGCCGAGTTGAATATTCGATGAGTGAATGAGTGACTGTTGAAGGAACCTTCCAGTTCTACCTCTCTGTGGTTCTGAGATTCCATAATTACTGATGACTTCTACAGATAGTAATTGCTCTAAGACTTCGGAGGAGGTGATGGAATTGAACTAGGGCTTGAAGACTTGTGTGGAAGGAGGAATAGAGTATGCCCGCTGGTGGTTTCAGTGCCTCTAGTACAGTGGTCTTTATTTTAGGTCATGAGCTCCTTTGAATTTCTAGTAAAAGCCATAGATCATTTCCTCAAAAGAACGTACACCTGTTGCAGAGTCTCCCTTATAATGCTGGAGGATCTTAGACCCTCCGGTGCTCATGGAGCTCAGGATAAGAACTCCTGTTTTGGCTACATGCACCCACTGAAACAGATTGGAAGTTTTGCAAATGTTTATTAAGACTGTGCTACATGTCAGGCAGACTAGTTCCTGGGGCTATAAAGATAAGTAACACTCAAGGTTCCTGTACTAAGGAGGCGAAGAGGAGAGGGATCTATTCCTTGGGCATCTCCTTGGAACCTGTTACTGTCCAAGCCCTTTGTGTAGATTATCTCAGTTAATTCTTGTAACAGCTCTTGTGGAGTAGACATTATCTCCTTTTATTCATAGGAGGAAATTGAGTCTCAGAGAAAATGATTTTTCCAAGGTCATACTGCTACTAAGTAGAACACTTGGAGTCAAGGTTTCTCTTGTTCCAAAGCCTGGGCTATTCTGTTCCACCTTCCACCTTCACAAGGACACAGCTCGCATTTACTCTCTTGCTCTTTCCACTTCCAGTTGCTTTGAGTAGCCGTCCCAGCCTGCCTTGGCCCTGGGACTTAGGTCCTGGCATCATGTCACCCTGTAGGCATTATAGCCTGTATTGACCTCCTTTCTGCAGGACAGATGTGGTATGAACACGGCTGGTAACCGGGAGCTCCTCTCAGGCATTTTGTTTACTCTTCCAATAACTTTGATGGTTGGGAAATTCTTCTGATTTTGTGTCAAAATCAATTTTCCAGGCACCTGTCTCTATCAGCAACTTTCTCAGCTTTTTCTGTGAAATGCTGCCTGACTCAAAAATGCAAACCTGGCATTCATTTTGTGGGACCCAGAGCCTTGGCTTTTCTGGTGCCACAGCCTTGGTCCAGGAGCCAAATGAGGGAGTAGAGAGACTCTCCCTGGGGCGGTGCTGACCTTGCCTTCACTCTGAAGGTTGAGCTGAGCCTGCGTGATTCATCTTCCAGCCCTTTGTCATTTTTGTTTCTTTTTTGATCTGAGCAGCAGACATTAAAAAAAAAAATCATTGTGACAAAAATCTCCATTCCACTTGGTGACTGAATTAGGCTTAGACTTCCGTTGCTCTTTCCCTCAACTCCTGCTTCCAGGGAAAGGTAAGGGACACACCCTTCTGCCACCCAAGGTCTGCTGTGATGGAGTTGCCCATCCCTTATGCATTGCTGCCTGCTGGCGCTCCATCACTGAGGAGAGCCCCCAGGTGGTCCCTGACTCAGATCATGTGCAGTCTGTCTCCGTCATAGGGCCTCTCCCCACATGGCAAGTTATGTAATTGAGATCAACTGAAGGACAGAGGTGGGTAAAGAAGGCATGGAGAGAGAGATGAGGAGGTCCTGTTTATGTTAAGCCTTGAAGGAAGAGGATGTATTTACCAGGCAGGCAAGAGAGAGGTGGTTGGAGCACGTTCTAGGACAGTGGGCAGGAAGTTCACGGGGGGGGGGAGGAATGAAAGAGAGAGCATGTTAGGAGTATTTATATATGCGGGCTCTGTTTCTCTACTAACCATGTATTGCCATGAAGTGTAGTTATGTCTTTCTGTCTGTAAGATAGAGAGGCCAAATAGTTCCAAAAAAGGAAGGAATTATGCCAAGAACAGAAAGGATTGATCTGATCAACCATGGAATCATACCCAATGAGCAGGGAGGGAGCCTGATTCAGCAGCGTTAGACAAATTCTCAAGAGAGGAGCTGACTGTTCAGAGTAAGTGACCAACTCACTTGTCAATTTACCATATGTTTATAGAGCATTGATTACATTAGGGCCTGTTTTAGCACAGCCACATTTCCCTAGAGATGAAGCCTCTTGGTGACCCAACTAATTATAATGCAGTGCTACCAAAGCTTAATAAGGAAACAGGAACCAAAGTCTTGGTGACTTTGAGTTGGGGAAGGGGAGGCATTGGAGGCAGAGGTAGAAATTGGGTAAGGGGGAAAAGAGGTAAAAGGGGACTATGTCTAGATTCCACATAACTGCACACCCTCACTGGGGCGCAGAGTCTTGGCCAGGCTGAATTCCGCCTCTTGTTACAAAGATGGTGGCTGACCATGTGTAGGCCATCTGGGAAACCACGTGGCCAAATTGAGTTTAAGGCCGGTGAGCTGGAGCCCTGTGGTGGGGTGGCATCCGTTACTGGCTGGGGGCCATGCTGGGGCAGAGTAGGCTCAGAACGCTCTGTGTTGTCAAACGTGACCATTGAACACTGTTCCTAAAAGGGTTACAAAGAGGAAATGAGGCTTCATTTCTCTGGAGCAGCTCTGGGGGGCGTTCTAATCACGAGAGAGGTTTAAGAAGTACCCCCATCAGTGCTAATCCTCCTTCTGTTAGTCCAGTACCTAGAACCAGCCACAGGGGCCTGCGTGGAGGGGACGGCGCCCTCTGTGGAGGAGAGTGTGGCAGTGTCTTTTCAGGGCTCCTGGAGCCAGTGTGGACATCCTCCTGCCTCAGAGCCTATTTCAGTCACCAGGCCAAAAACATCGGGTACAACTTGGCCTTATCTGGACTCTTTGCACAGCTGGTTCTGGTCTTCTCCCTTCCTGCTGTCACAATACTTGCATATTCTTGGTATAATCTATGGTGAGTGTTCATTTTTATGTCTGACTATTCCACTAGGCTGTGAGCGTTTCAAGGATCTCAGTGTCTCAGTCACCTTCATTCCTGATGGTACCCCATGCTGCTGCATGTCTGGCCCCTTCCTGGAATGTGCTCCCTCCTTGATTTGCCAGAAAATTCATTCCTGGAGACCCAACTAAGAGAGGACTCTCAGGTCTCTTCTCTCTGTGCCCTACCCCTGTGCCCAGGCTTCGAACTCTTGCACTGCACTTGTACTGTAATCCTCTGTTTACGGATCTGCCTTCCCATTGGACTGTTGCAGCCCTCTGTCTCCAGCTTGGTCCACAGGATAAGTGCTAGGTAAATGTTGAGCGAATGAATAAACATATGAAGCAAAGGGATGGCCCAGTGTCTGCATTTAGAGATGCACATTAATAAAGTATTCAGACAGCTTCATTTATATGTTCAAAGGCACAGGTTTCTGTAGCCGAGAAAGCAGATGTGGGTCTGCCCTGTCTCCCTCTCCTGGATGGAGGGTGGAGTGGTGGAAAGACTCCTGGCTCTGCACTTAGGCTGCTGGGATTCAAGACCTGCTTCTGTCACTGTGTAGCTGGGTGACCTTTGGCAAATCACACTGTCTTTGGAGCCTCAGTACCTTTATCTCAAAAAAAAAAAAAAAAAAAAAAAGGGTATCTCCAAGGGTTATTGTGAGGACTAGCTGAGCTGACAACTGTGCTTTGCAGTCATGGGGTCATTAATAATATTGCACCAACTGTTATTTATTGCTACTTGTTATATTCATGGCACTGTGCTAATCCCTCACATCAGGGCTTCTCAACAGCAGCACTGTTGATATTGTTTACTAGATAATTCTTTGTTGTGAGGAGCTGTTCAGCAGCATCCCTGACTTCTACCCACGATTTGCCAGTAGTACCCTTCCCCCCATCAGTTGTGACAAACCGAATTTCTCCAGATACTCCCAATGTCCCTGGGAGAGGCAGTAGGATTGGTCTTGGGGAGAGCCCTGCCTCACTCGTGTTCTCTTCTTAGTCCTCACAGCTCTCTGAGGTGAGTCCTTTATTAGTCCCGGTATACAAATGAGGAAATGGAGCACAGGGAGGTGAAGTAATTGCCCCAGTGATGCTATGTTAAAAATGCTTCTGCAAAAAGAGAGGTTCCTAACAATTTTCTCAAGGTTCCAGAAGTGAGGAGGGAGTCGTGGGGCTGAGGGTGAGGAAACCTCAAGGCCACCCGCCTCTGCTGCTGCTTCGCCAGCTTGTTACCTCCCAGAGCCTCCATGCTCGCATCCATGAGATGGGAGAGGTGGAGGAGGTGCTCTTTCAGGTTCCTTCTGCCAGTGGATTCTTGTTTTCTAGTTTCATTTCATTTTTTTGATTGGCTGTCTGCATTGTGTCGGGATTGTGCGTCTTCCTGGCAAGTTGGATACAGTCCAGGCTCTTGGGAAATGTTCAGTGTAGTAACTCCATGAACACAGAAGCCGTAGGGGTGTGGGGACTGAGCACCGTCCAGCCCAGTGTCATCAGTCTGCAGGCGGGCAACTTGAGGTAGCCAGGAGTGAGTGGTCTGAAGAGAACATCAGAGGCATCATCTGCCCCCATCACCCTTTGAGTCCACACCTGAACTCTGGCTCACCTTTGTAGCCAGCTCTCCGAAAACGACGGCTCTGCTCACCATCTCCAGTTCCTCTTCTTCCAGTCTCCCTTCAACCCACTCCAATCAGAAGATGGAAACTGACAAGTGAACAGTGAGGGAGGCGGGAAAAAGCCCAGACCAAACCAGGAGCATGTGCCTTGGAAAGACAGTGAAGAAAGAATGTCAGAGAGCAGATGTAATAAACTGTGTCCCCTCCCCTCCTTGACATCTTAATGTGGGAATGTTCCAGACCCAGTCCTGGTCCTCTGCTCTAGCTACACTCACTTGGTGACCTCATCCACTCTCATGGCTTTAAGTACCGGATGAGGATGACGTCCCCATTTTCTGAACTCCAGACACTTGTATCCGCTGGCCTTCTCACTCCCTCTCCTAGACGTCTGCTGGGCATCCTAACCTCAGTGTACTTACAACTGAACTGATCTTTCCCTTCAAACCTGCTCTCCACACAGTTTCCCCCATCTTAGCTGACGGCAACTACATCGTGTCAGTTGCTCAGGCCAAACACTTTGGAGTCATTCTTGACTTTCTCTCTTAAATTTCATGCTTAATTCCTGTTTTCTCTCTTTCTAAAATATGTCCAAAATCCAGCCACTTCTCATCCATTCCACTGACGCAAGTCACCTTTGGCTCTCACTTGCATTATTGTGATAGTTCCTAACTGGTCTCCGTGTTTCCAGCTTTTCTCCCTGTGGCCTGTTCTGTTTTCAACACAGCAGCCAGAGGCATCCTGTTACCACCTGAGTGAGATATGTCACTTCTCTGCTGTGATGTGCTTGCCACTCAGAGTAAAATCTGGAGTCCTTACAATGACTTTGAAAGGTCGCATGTGGCCTGCCCACCCCTTCTATTCCTCTCCTTCTTTCCTCCCTCCAGCACCGATCTCAGCCCATTTTTGCTGTTAAAGGAACAAGGTGGGCACACTTCTGCCTTATTGCCTTTGCAGAGGCTGTTCCCTCTTCCTGAAATGCCCTTCCCCTGAGTATCCACATGGCTAATTTCCTCACCGCCTCAAGTCTCAGCTGAAATGTGAGCTTCTCAATGAAAGGCATATCCTGAGCTTTCATTTAAAATTACAGCCCACTCTACTCCCCCAGCACCCCCTCTCCAGCCTCTCTGCTTCGCTCTGCCTCCTCTTCTGTCAGAGCTCTTTCAGTCTCTACTACACTGCGCGATGTGCTTATCTGTTGTTGATTGTTTTTCTGCCCTTGCTGGAAGGTGAGTTTCTTGTGGATGGGGGCCTTTGTTTGGCACATTGCACCCTTCCATAAAGAAATCTTACAAGTATTCCTCCTGAAGAGTGTCAGGAAGTTTTTTTGTGTTGGTTTGTTTTGTTTTTTTCCATGCCACATAAGGAGGGGCAGCAAGGTTTCTTTGGTCCTGTCTGGAGGCCTGAACAGATGCCGAGCTGTAGGGAGTGGCTGCTCTTCCTCCTGCCTCTCTCCTTCCCTTTCATCTCTCTCCTCTCTTTCTCTCTTTGGAGAGTGTTGCTTGATAAAGATACAGCTTTTAATTAATATAACTATTTCAGGATCACAACTAGTCATCAGATTTCTAGCTGGTGCCCAATGGAGCTGTTGGAACGGCCTTGTTCTACTGCCGGTCGAGTTGCCGATCTCCGCCCCAGCCCACAGAAGGCCCTCACTGTAATGTAGCTTCTGTCAGGTGCATGTTGGGCAGCTGTCACCGTGATCAGCTCATTCACTCCCTCATGTTAGCTTTTAGAAACTGCCAGCCATGGTGTTGAAGACACACTCAAAAGTCTGGCCAGATGTCCTGTAGGTAGTCGTGTCCCTGATGTTCAAATCTCAGGGTGTCTTTATATTTGTGCAGCATGACATGTGCTGCCAGGGCAGGCACACGGGAGTTTGGAGTTTCAAAAGAAGAGACATCTTGTTGTTGTGGCGTGATCCCTTGAGTGAGCTTCCACAAATTCAGTTCAGTCAGACTTGGCTTATGCATTCATGTTTTAATAAAACGTTTATGGGGGCTGGCCCCGTGGCCTAGTGGGTAAATTCAGCATTCTCCACTTTGGCAGCCCGGGTTCAGTTCCTGGGCACAGATGTACGCCACCCGTCGGGGCCGTGCTGTGGCAGCAACCCACATACAAAATAGAGGAAGGTTGGCACTGATGTTAGGTCAGGGTAAATCTTCCTTGAGCAAAAAGAGGAAGATTGGCAACAGATGTCACTCAGGGCCAATCTTCCTCAGAAAAAAACCCACAAAAAGCCAAAAAAAATTTATGGATGGTCATCAACAATCATATTTTCGAGTAACTACTTACAGGGGAGAAATGTGCTAGGTGCTTATATACATCTTCGTGTAATATGATCTTCATAAAGAGCCAAGTAGGTAGATGCCATTAACCCTGATTTGTAGGTGAGGAAACTGAGACCCAGAAAATGAAGTAAGTTGCCCAGAATCACACTCTGGAAAGTGGCGGAGCTGGGATTCAAACCCAGGGCACAGCTTTGTCCATTGAGCTGCACAGCCAGCCCGTTTGCCAGGCACGGTGCTCAGTGCTAGAACAGGAACAAATGCTTAGAAGGCAAGATCCTTGTTTTTTAGGAGTTCTCTTCCCTTTTTACACACCTGTCAGGTCACCGGTAGACACCGGGCATGTGGGTACTGAGGATGCAAAGCGAGTAAGAGGCAGCACTGTCTCCAGGTGTCATGGTGCCCAGCTAGATAGGTGGTTGCAGGCAAGCCATTTCACCTTTGTAGCCCTTCCTTCGGCCATTTCTGATCTGGGTGGTGGGACTGGGACCTGTGAGGGGAACGCTGAGTTCCAGGTCTAGAGTGAAAGCTCATGGCCTCTGGAGCCAGCCTGACCTGCCTCCATCTGTGCCGCCACATGCGCTGCTATTCGATGCTGGTGGAAACTGAGCTAGAGTCTTCTCTGCGGAGTAGAGGATAACCACCCCCTTGTGCCCCTGGGCCAAGGCGTGACAGGGCTGGGTTTCAGCTCTCTGCACGCAGCCAGTCCTCAACCAACACTGCCTGTCACTTCTCTCGCGTGGTCCCCGTGGTCTCTTCCAGCTGAAGAATCTGGCCATTTTAAGTTCCAAGTGGTGGGGTCATGAGAGGGCCCACCCACAGGATGACTTGCCCGGGGGTGACTGGGCAGAGTGTGCCTGACAGTGAGAGTGGAGATGAGCTGGGTGGGACTGTCCACGAGGAAGTCAAATGAGGAGAGGGTCCGTGTGGGGCCTTTGCTAGGGCCGGCCAGACGTCCCGGGTCGAATTCTCCAGACTTCATAGTCTGTGCAGATGTGGACTCCAGGGGGAATGTTGGAAGGAAAGCAAGAACAATGAGGGTGACGAAAGGTCAGGGACACTGGATTTATGGCCATGGTTGGGATTCTGATTCTAGCCCTGTGAGTCAGGTGACGTCAGGAGGGCACCCTTGTCTCTGAAGGGCTCAGCGTCCACCTCTGCCCAAGGAGGGGTTGGGTTTGACTTCCAAGGTCTGTTCGGCTTTAGACAAGAACAATTTAGATTTTCTGTCTGAAGCCTTGTTACTAGTTGTTGGTCTGAAACGGCGTGTCCTTCCAGTAACAATCATGTGCTGGGCATCCTCTACCCTCCCCAGGCTAAGCGAGGAAAATGGGCTAAACTCCCGCCTGACAGGGACCCAGAGCGACTTCCCACAGAGTCCACCTCGGGGAACGTGAGGACATGGAGTCTGTGCCCGGAAGGCTTGGTGGGCACTGCACCAGAAACCAGAGGGAAAAGATTCTGGAAGTTCCCCTATGGCAGATTTGTGAGGGTCTGGGGATGGTTTGCGGATGGGCTAATAAAAGAGAAAGATGAGCAAGAGGGCCTTTTAAAAAGCTTACTTTTTTCCATTATGTAATTAGTAATTGTTGAACAGATACGTGTCCCAGGCAGTGTACTAAGTACTATGTGCACGCTACCTAACTTGATCTCATGATAATCTTGAGGTAAATGTGTAAGCTGTTTAGCAGCGAGGAAAATAAGGCTTAGAGAGTTTAAGTAATTTGCCCAAATTCTCATAACTACTAAGTGGCAGAGCCGAGAATCTTGATCTTTCTGACTCCGAATCCCGGTCTCTTAGCCCTTACACTGGATGTTCGTTACAAAAACAAGAACATGGTAAGTGTAGCAAACGTTAAAAGTCACCGTTGTTTCCAGCACCCGGGGATGATCGCATTTTCAGACATTTGCTCTTCCTCATGCCTTCTTTGCTGAAAGGAAGGCATGGTACCTTTGCGTCCCAGCGGGGTGGGATACGGAAAGGGGAAGTGCTGGGGGGTCAGGCCTTGTGATGGTGCAGAGGTTACTCGGTCTCTCCCACAGCACTTTTCTCATTTGTAACATGAGGATGAGGACGCACACAGCGTATAAAGTACTGAAGGGCGGAGGAAAGAATATGCTGTTAGCACAGGTACATGATGCAGATTAGGACTTGACGAATGGTGCTCGCATGATCGTTTCTGTAAAGAAGGGCTGGATGAGCGCCTGGAGGTTGGCTGAGTGGGGCTGGCACCAGGAGGTGGAGGGCTGTCTGGACCACGGAGAGGGCAGAGGCCAGGGCAGGGTGCTGGGCTGAGATGTAGGGTAGCTCGTGGGGCTGGCGGGGGTGGGTCTGCGGGGCAGGATGGGCCAGACCTCAGAGGCCTTGAAAGCCATGCTGGGGGGTTGGCCTCTGTCCCAAGGCCGCGGGGGGTCCCTGACAGCTGAGCAGAGATTGCTGGGTAGGGCAGTCCCGGGCCAAGAACAGTTTTTAATTCTCTGTTATTTTTGTAACTTAACCGCAGCAGGCGGGACAGCAGATCAGAACCTTTGAGGCTGCCTTCAGAGGCCGCCCCTGCCCCTGCTTCACTGCTGCCTTTCTAACGTCTTTCATCTCGGCTCTGATCTGGATCACCACAGTTAATTCCCTCTCCAAATATTAACTCTGTCCGTGACTTTATAATGAGCTTCCTATCATCTTCCAAAGGCAACCTGCTGGTTTCTGCAGGAAACACCCTTGCTAGTAACATTTTGGTACCGAAAAGTAGAGGCAGCAGAGCCCCTCCCCAAGTGAGGGTGATACTGAAAGGGCCCTTCCTCTAGGCAAACTCAGTGAGACACTCTGGGACACAAGACTGTGTGGGGCTCCAAAAGCCCCTAGCTGCCCCTCTCCAGAGCGTGACACTGGAAGACCCCTCCAGACAACTAGCCTATGTGTCCTTCTGGCCATCTTGTCTTCCACAGCTTTTGTTCAGTATTTGGTATAGCCAGGCCCAGAGGTAGGCCCTGGGGTTGCAAAGGCAGCCGGGACCATCTTGTATGATAGGGGCGCTGATGAGCACACAGAGCTCACAGGGAGATGCCGGGTGAGTGACAGGAAGGGAGAGCCTGTAGCCAAGTGCTGAGGGCCAGGCTGCCTGGACGAGCCATTTCACCTCACCCTGGCTCTGTCTTCATTAAGAAGGGGTCTCATCTCTTACCTGGCATCTAACTTTTTATGACTTACTCCTGTGTGTTTATGGTTTGTTTTCTCTCTCCCTCTCCCCCTCTCCTTCTCTGTCTGTCTGTCTCTCTCTCTCTCTGTCTCTGCTGTGTCTTCTTTCAATCCTTGAAGGCTGGTCTGCAACTTTTCAGGCTCCAAGACTTTGTCCTCTCAGCACTGAGGGCACAGGCTTCTCTGGGCAGAGCCACACCAGTCCAGCTCCCAGAGGTAGACGTGTAACTCAGAAGCCAATTCATTCATGTGCTCCAGGCATGGGCTTTGTGTGTACTCATCCTTTCCATGAGCCTGCTGGGCCCGTCTCCCCCATGAGCAGCTGCATGGGGAGCCAGGCTGTGAGCCGTGGTTGCTGGGCCAGCCTGATAGCAGAGCTTGGGTCATTGAAGCGCCTGGCTGTTGGCTCTCTGGGGTCCAGAGTTGTCTGATGTGCCTTGTTCTGAAGGGGGGGTAGGTGGACCAGACACTTGGCGGGGCCTGAGACAGGGCCTGGTGGGACCCTGTGTAGTGGGTCCCAGTGACCGTCCCTTTGCCTTGTTTCAGTGGATGATCAATCCCACTTATGATTAGCTATATTGTCTAAAGAAAAACATTGACTGAAGTACAGTAAAACGGTGTTGGTTTGGGAGCATTCTCTCTACATCCACCTTGCATGTATCAGTTCTGGTCCATTCTGTGTTGACCAAGAGTGTGCTTCTCAGGAGGTAATCTTTTTTCCCCACTTCTTTGAGATCAAGTCAGTTTTATCCCTCCATAATCACTACAGAGGCTTTAGGAAATGAGGCGAGATCAGCCTGGTCTTGCCCTCAGCGGTCCTGCAGTCTAGTAGAAATGAGTGTCAATCTGGATGCCCACAGGAGGAGAGGGCTGACGCTGCAGGAGACGTCCGACGGTTCATGTACGTCAGGAGGCACAGCCTTTCTGCCGGGAGGTCCCCAGCCTCCAGAGAGGAGGAGGCATTATTCCTCCTGTGCGCACTGAACTCTGCCTGTGCAGGCGTGCAGCTGAGCACAGTCCTGTGAGGAAGGGCTGGGGCGTGGGGACTGAGGTCCTCTCTCAGTGGAATGAGCGACCCTGTCCTTGCTTCAAAGTTCTTTGCCTCTCTCCTTCCATACAGCTCCTGCCGTCCCTCCCTCGGCATCCTCATCTCTAGTGGGGTGACAGTTTCCAGGGTTAGCAACAAAGTGTATAAAGGGCCAAGGGCAGAACTTGGCCTGTGTTGTCCTGAGTATCCAATAAAAAACAAAATTATTTGGATTGGCTCCAATCCCCTGGCCTCCCAGGTAACTGGAAATAAGTCACCTGGTGCCTGATAACACAGCCAGTGGAGATAAGCACAATGAGAATATGTTCTGAAGTACCAGCTGTTTAATGTCAGGTGGAAAAATAAAACCTGCCCTCAGATTAGGATTCTCCCTAAACACAGGGCCTGCTAGCGGCCGATTCTCTGTCTTGGCTCTGAGCAGCTGCACCGCAGCAGGAGGTCTGATGAATGGGAGGCGTACCTGGAGCCAGGTGAACGATGTGTTTCCAGGGCAGAGCCTGAAGTCATACAGAGGCAGAAATGGACTTCAGTGCAGGTCAACCTACATATGTCACAATAGCTAGTAGAAAATTTGCATATGCATAGTTGAACACCTACTTGCTCTTAGGTTTTTAAGGATAGACTCAAAATGTCTCTAGCCTGCTCATGCATTGAGAACTGGACATCTGTTGTGTTCAGTGCTCTGCGTGGCTCTGAGGATTTGTGAGGGAGAAGGTGGGACTCCTGTCTTCTAGGAGCTCAACATTTCTGGGCAGAAACAAACAGGAAGACAGCTTACTGGATCCATGGACCTCTACCTGCTTTATCTAAACTGCAAAAGTTCCCCAAAGAAAGGCTTTGCTTTTTATGAAAAGATACCTAGCCTATTTGGTGGTAAAAGCTGTCAGGAATTTGTGTGAGGCCACGTAAAGTCTTATTCTACTTAGTAGGGCTGTTTGTATATTGCCCTGCAGACTTATGTGTCTGATTACAGGGTGTTCCCTAGTACAGGGTGTATGTACCCCATCACCTTTCTAAAAGCTGAAGAAGTCTCTGTTTTGGAAAGCACCTGGACTCAAGGCCTCTGACCAGCTTTGGAAATAGAGAAGTCGGTGTGGAAGGAAGAAGGTGGGGTGTCAACTCTAGCAGAGATGTCAGGGAAGCATCAGGGAGCAAGGGTTGTCTGAGGTAAGCTGTGGGGTGGGGGTGGGGGTTTTCTGGGGAGAGAAGGAGGAAGAGATGGCTTTGCCAAGATATTAGCAAAGTGACGACTTGGAGAAGAACCTATAACCACAGCAAGAACTTGGTCTGGTAGATAATAAGGAGGAGCTAATGTTTTGTTTCTGTGTTGGTTTATTTATTTTTTTTTTAACTTTCACTTTATCTTTTTTTTTTTTTTTTTGCTGAGGAAGATTCTCCTTGAGCTAACATCCGCTGCCAATCTTCCTCTTTTTGTATGTGAGCCGCTACCACAGCATAGCCACTGATAGATGAGTGGTGTAGGTCCACGCCCAGGAACCAAACTTGGGCTGCCGAAGTGGAGCATGCTGAACTTAACTGATAGGCCACCAGGGTCGGCCATTTTTTAATTTTTTTTTTCTCCTGGGAAAGATTTGCCCTGAGCTAACATCTATTGACAGTCTTCCTCTCTTTTTTTCCCCTCTCCCCAAAGGCCTAGTACATAGTTGTATATTCTGGTTGTAAATCCTTCTGGTTCTTCTATGTGAGCAGCTGCCATAGCATGGCTACTGACAGATGAGTGGTGTGGTTCCACACCCAGGAGCTGAACCTGGGCTGCTGAAGTGGATCACACCAAACTTTAACCAGTAGGCCATCAGGGCTGGCTATGTGTTGTTTTTTTAATGCAGTTTATTTAAATATAAATATGACTTTCACTTTTAAAAATGTAAGCACAGCAGAAAGGTATTCAGAAGAAAACGTTCAAGATTTTGCTACCCAGAAATACTTATGGACATGAGGTGAGCCTCCAGACAGACACATCCTCAGCACTTGTGCCTGGATGGAAAGACCAGGTTGGAAGGAGAAATAGTTTTCCCTAAAAGTAGCATCATACTATACATGCTATTTATTTGTTTGTTTATTTTTTTTGGTGAGGAAGATTGGCCTTGAGCTAACATCTGTGCCAATCTTTGTCTATTTTATATGAGCTGCTTCCAAAGCATGGCTTAATGAGCAGTGTGTAGGTTTGCACCTGGGATCTGAACCTGCAAACCCCAGGCCGCTGAAACAGAGCACACAAACTCAACTGCTACACCACTGGGGCTGGCCCCTATACATTTTATTTTATTTTATTTCTTAAGATTGGCACCTGAGCTAACATCTGTTGCCAAGCTTTTTTCCTTCTTCTTCTTCTCCCCAAAGCCCCCCAGTACATAGTTGTATATTCTAGTTATAGGTCCTTCTGGTTGTGCTATATGGGACGCCACCTCGGCATGGCTTGATGAATGGTGCTAGGTCCACACCCAGGATCTGAACCAGTGAAGCCCTGGGCCGCTGAAGTGGAGTGTGTGAACTTAACGACTCAGCCACGGGGATGGCTCCCATACATTTTATTTTTAATAAAATTATTAAATTTTATTTTACTTCAGTGTAACAGAGGAAAAAGAAATGGAAGTTAAATTTAAGAAATTGCAGGGGGCCGGCCTGGTGGTGCAGCGGTTAAGTTTGCATGTTCTGCTTTTCAGTGGCCCGGGGTTTGCTGGTTCGGATCCTGGGTGTGGACATGGCACCGCTTGGAACGCCATGCTGTGGTAGGGGTGTCCCACATATAAAGTAGAGGAAGATGGGCACGGATGTTAGCTCAGGGCCAGGCTTCCTCAGCAAAAAAGAGGAGGATTGGCAGCAGTTAGCTCAGGGCTAATCTTCCTCAAAAAAAAAAAGAAAGTAAAGAAATTGCTGAACTTTGGGTATGTTTATTCATGACAAGAGAAATTATTCCCTAGAAACTCTCTTTAAGATGAAGCAAAAAGATTGTGAAAAACCTGAAGAGGTAGCATAGTTATGTTATACTGTTAAACTATATATGTCAATTTTGCAGATTATTGATCAGCTTCTTGTTATGCAAAATGAGGACATTTCTACTCTTATACTTCCTACCATCTCCTCCCCAAATATTGACTATTTCTTCTTTGTTAAGGCTGATAGCATTTGCATTCTGTTCTCTAATCATGATTTCAAAAGGTATTCAGTCTGCAATGGATTTTTAAGTGGAGATGGTGCTCACGTGGTTCTTTGCATGACTTTTCCATCCCGAGTTCATTCTTATTTAGATTGGATCTTATTATCAGGAATATTTTTATTTGAAGCTGGTGCTTCTTAGGTAACAGATTTTTACATTTCTCACATAGTCAATCAACAAATACTTACTGACCAACTGCTGTGTGTCAGTCTGTTTTAGAAGCACGAGGACTGTAGCTGTGAGCAAGACAAACAGAATCCTGGCTTCCAAGGGCTTGTGTTCTGGTGGGAGAAGGTGAGGTATGACTGTGAACACCTAAGTAAAGTAATTGCTGAGGGAGACCCATCCGGGAAGAAATATGGCACACAAGACTAAGGAGGCTGCTTTATCCCGGTGATCCCGGAGCATCTCCTGAGGAGATGGCATTTGCTCTGAGGTCTGAATAATGGGAGAGAGACAGCCACATGAAGACGTAGCGGGTAAGCAGTGGTTTTCCGAGCAGCTCTGTCAGCCAGTGTGAAGGCACAGGATGGGACCGCGCGTGGTGCTTTCGAGGAGCCTTGTGGCCTAATGAGCACAGACTCCCAGAGCTGAAGCCTGCTCCCAGGGCTTTTGTTGGCTGTGCAAAGGTTCCTTGGGGGCGGGGGGCGGAGGGAGGCATGGGAGTGAGCCAGGGAGAGGTATGGTCACTCCTGTGCTTTAGAAGGATCACTGTGGCTGCTAGTTCTAGATGGTTGGTGAGAGAGGGAAGGGTGGAAGAGCAAAGGGAGGGGGGTCAAGGTGGGAGCAGTGGTGTAGTCCAGGCAAGCAATGACAGTGGCTTGGATTCGGCGGAGGTGGTGACAGGTGGTCAGATCTGACATACACTCGGTGGAAAGTAAGGCTTCCTGTCAACTGTTGGCCTGAGCAACTGGATTGTGGTTTGTGGTGTTATTTACCAGGATGGGGAAAGCTTGGTGGGATTTCGATTGTGGGGAAAACTCAGTCATTCCTTTTAGGCAAGTTCTGTTTAAGGGCCATTTAGACCCCCAAGCGGGGCAGTGCAGGAGCCTGGTGGGCTCCAGCTGCTGCTCAAGGGTGAGGTCTGGGCTGGAGGGAAAAGTGAGAATTCGCAGCTTGTAGGGAGCGTTTAAATCTGTGGGTCCAGGTGAGATTACTGAGGTGGTGGCGAAGATAGAGCACTATGCTAGAGGGCACCCCGACGTCTGCAGGGTGAAGGAGCTGGGGAGTGGGCAAGGAAGACTGAGAAGCGAGAGCCAGTGAGACGGGAGGGAAAGCAGGCCTGGAGAAGGGAGTGTCTTTAGAACAAGGGAGTGGGAAACCAAATCAAAGCTGCTGAGGTTATTAAGGGAGATGAGGCCAGAAAACTGACACTGGCTTTGCCATTGGAGAGAGTCATTTCAGAGGAGTAAGAGGATAGAAATGTGGTTGAGGTGAATATGGAGAGAATGGGTATTAGAAAAGGAGACAGCAAGAGTGGGCAATGCTTTGGAGGAGCTTTTCTGTGAAGGAGAAGGAGCTTTGCTGTGAAGGAGAAGAGAGCCTGGAGGGAGATGTGGAGTCAGAGAAGGTGATGTCTTTAAGGCCTGCCTCTGAGAGTGAAACATGGGAAGAGACTGGTGGATGGTGCAGGATGGAATGGGGATGCCAGAGGAATCCTTCCGAAGGCAATGCCACAGTAGCAGAGAAGCAGAGGGCAGGTGACAGTGTGGCCTCTGAAAGCCTTTGGGATGCTGCTGTGCTCTGAGCACAGGGAAGGTCCGACTTGGGGTCACAGTGCCTCGGGGTGGGGGTCGGAGGATTTGTTGGTAGGAAGATGTGTCATTCTCAGCTGACTGCCTCTGCTCTTTACTCCCTCTGCTTGTCTCGCCCAGCTCTTCACATTCCCTCCTTTTCCCTTCTTCTCCCTGTACCACCTTGTCTCCCCTCTCTCCTCCTCCTCTACCTGCCACACTCTGAGCTCCTGTTGCACTTTCTTTATAATAGCACACCTCAAAGTCTGTATTTTCACCGTACCACGCACCTCTCTAACACATACTGAAGCCATGTTAGGTTATGTTTGTAGTCCAGCTGCATCTTTCAGTCTTAAAGAGGATGGGAATTTCTGACAGCCCTCTAGGTTGCCTTATGTTTTAGGCAGGGAAAGTCTTAGTTAGAAAACGGAGAAGTCTTGGAGTTGCATATGCAAGCCTGAACTGCTTCATTTTTGTTTTCTTCTTCAAGCTTCGCCTTCTAGAGAGCCACAGCAGTTCCACAGGAGGTGGGGGAAGCCATGATGCGATAACTTTAGGAGAGAGTTCTGGCAGCACTTTGAAGAGGAAATGTTTATTTTTAACGATGAATCAGAGAAATGAAAGGCAGTTCATTGACAGAGACAGGCTGTGGCTCCCCGTGTGGACAGTGCCAAATCAGGCATTA
Source organism: Equus quagga (assembly GCF_021613505.1). Classification (NCBI taxonomy): domain Eukaryota; kingdom Metazoa; phylum Chordata; class Mammalia; order Perissodactyla; family Equidae; genus Equus; species Equus quagga. Next base: position 4,320,804 of record NC_060282.1, read on the forward strand.
TTAACCAAAGCGGTCCTCTCATCTCCTTTTGTAGGGGGCAGGGAGGGGACCTTACAGGGCCTCGAAGTAAATGACTTGCCCCTCTCCTCCCTAAGTGGACGGGCAGAACAGAAGACAGATGTTTTCTTTGAAATAGGGCAGAGTTGTCGACTGGTGAAATCAGAAGCTCTGTGCTTCTCTCCCGCCTGTCTTCTTCAGCGAGATGGATTCATGGGGTGCTCAGGCTGGGTTAGCTGACAGCACTTTCCTCGGGCTTTCATTCAAGAGAGCTGTTGGTGATTCTCATTTTACAACATAAAGAACTTCATGGAAAAGAAAGGGTAGTTTATGTTTAAAGAGAGATATTTTATCAGAATGTTAAAGATAGAAGAAGTTGGAATTTATGCTTTTTAGTATAGTCTAGTGGGATTTTGAAACTTTTTTTATTTTCTTAAACAGCAGCATCCTTCATGCAAACAAAATCTTGCAGAGGGAACCTGATATATAAACAATCGCAACTGCTGTAGCGCTGCTGGAAGTGGCATGTGGGCTTGGAGGAGCCTTCATCACGTGGTCCCTCTCATTCCTGAGATGGCATCAGCGAACACTGGAGCATAGGGGGAGCCCTCATCCTCTAGTCGTGGGCCGTGAGGTTTACAAAGGCCTTTGAAGGGAATCATGGCTCGCTCTCCGTGTGTCTCTGCCTCTCTTCAGTGTCCATGTTTTGTGGATGATTTGGCTGCAGATCATGCAGATGCAGACGTAGTATTGTGAAGAAGTTCAGAGCACCCTTTAGAGCCCAGATCCCAGCCCCATCATCTTGGGCAAGTTATGGAACCTCTTCACGTGTTGGTTTCCAATCTATAAAATAAGAACAATGGCATGCCTCTCTAAGGATTTGTTGTAAGAAATGAAAAATATGATACTAGTACAGAGCTTAGCCCTGTGGTGGCACTTATTCCTACTCAGTAAGCATTCCAAGTCATTAAATAGAGATTGTCTTTATCCTCTAAGGTGTCGGCCCCAGACCCAGGGCGCTCTCAGGAGACGTGTCTTCTGGCTGAGAACCAGGCAAGACTTCCCTGGATGCTGGTCACCAACAGGGAGACTTTCATGGTCCCTATCTTGCCTACCAGTCAGAAAGCAACCCCATCCTGGGGCAGCTCTCAGTAGAGCTCAGAAGTCATGGTAACATGATACTTTCTGATTTTCGAGTTGGCCTTTGGGAAGGGTAGGTTGGGGCCAGATATGAAGGACCTTCTGTGTCATGCAGTGAGCTTGAATGCTGTCCTGAGGCCATCTCAGAAGGCTTTTAAGCAGAAAAGGAATATGCTCAGTGTTTTCACCATTAGAGTAACCATTATATATGGATTAGAAACGCTGTGTCCCCATCTCAATTGGAGATGAATTGAAAACAAGGATACTAATAATATTTTTTATTACCTTATCCATTTAGGATTTTTTAGCAGACAATTTTACATTTATAGAGATTTACATTTATTGTAATAGTATAACATGTTTACTATAGAAGATGTTAGAAATATAAAAATGTTGGAGGAAAGAAAGATCAACCATGTTTCGACTGCTCAGCCCCAGTCACTGTATGTTTTATTCTCTTTTCTGTGCACTCTTATGGTAACAGCCACCATTTATTGAGTGCCTGCTGTATGACAGATATTATTCTAAGCTTTTTATTAGAACTCCCAGGATGGGTTTACTTTTCCCCATTTACACATATAGAATCAAGATGAGACAGTTGAGTGGTTTGACTAAGATCGCATGGCTAGTAAATGACAGAAGAAAGATGTGAGCCTTGCCTTTCTGACTCTTCATAGTGTAAAGTTGTATATAGAGTTTTGAATCCTGCCTTCTTCACTCAATGTTAGTACAGAAGCATTTTCCTATTTCAGTCAACATTATTGTCAATGTAATTTTAATGGCTATATGATATTCCATTGTACGATGTTACCAGAATATTCTAAATATTTTTTCCAAATGTTGGACATTTAGGTACTGCCCTTTTTATTGTTAATTTTATAAACATTGTTGTGATCAATATTGTTTATCTCCGTGGAAAGACTTTGTCTGAATTCCAGGTCATATTCTTAGGATGGATTCCCAGAAGGAAAATTACTTTGTCAAAACATATGAACGTTTTAAAGTCCCTTGTTATCTGCTGTCAAACTGCTTTTCAGAAAAGCTGTTCCAATTCAACATCACCAGCTGTGTTTGAGGATGTTGATCTTAGCCCACACTCAATAGCAATGGATATTCGTGTTATTATAACCTCAAATAAATGAGAACTAACTGAAACAGATATAATTTTGACCTGCAGGCACGTGATCTTGAACCAAATCAGACCATTTCGATTTCTTTTTTTTTTTAACAAAAGGAGAAAAGAATGCATTTAGCAGTGATTTGCAAAAGCTTTATTTCTAGAAGAAAAACTAATTTGAATGTCAGGCTGGAAAAATATGAAGTTAATAATGGTTTGTCAAGAGTTGGGCTATTCAAAGGAGTATTTTCAAGTTTTTAATCCTTAACTTCTTAACCCCTTTTCTTTTGAGTATCTATCACCACCTTAATGTTAATTAGCTTGTTAAAATGCTTTAAAATGTCAAGATGCGGTAACACTTCCCTCTTTCTTTCACCTGTCTTTACTATATGGCAAATCAGAGAGCTCTCTCTGCCAGTGTTTTCAGGGCCCTCTCATCACCAGCCAGCCTTGGAGCAGGCTTCCGTTGAGTCGTCTCTGTGTCGCGGGGACAGTGAGGCACTAGTTCCTCCGGCCCGTTTCTCATCCCCAGAAGGCACATGGCCGTCTCACATTACACTTTAGATTCATTCTGCCTTTAAATTCTTAGAAAAAGATTGCTGCTGGGCCCAGGTCATAAAAGTACGTGGCTTTCGTGTGGCTGTTGGGTCCGATAACAGAAACATGTGGCTTTCATGTGGGCTGGGTAAAAACTCAGATTTCAGATAAAGAAGAAATGGGTCACAAAATTTTAAAGCTTTTCCTTCCACTGGCAACATTCTCCCCTTGTTAAGCATTCTTCAATTTCGTTTAGCTCCCAGGCTTGTTTTGAGGACATGCTGTGTGTTAGAGAAGGCTGAATAGTCAGAGGTGAACAATGGCGCCTGTGGTCCCCTGGGAGAGGCAGAGCTCTTGCCAGATATTTGCTAAATTCAATAAGTGCTAGGTAAGTAATATTCATTGAATTCCTCCTCCAGGCCAGGCTGTGGGTTCTGTGTTGAGGCCAGAGAGATGCACTGAGATGTGCATAGATTGGTGGTAAGGCAGCTGCATCTAGCCCAGTCTAATAATATTTTTATTACCCTATCCATTTAGGATGTTTTCAGTGCACAATTTTACATTTATGGAGATTTATTTTCATTATAACAGAACAGCAAACTGACCACATGTGTATGACCTCCTTTCCCAAACCAAAAAAGGGGGAGGGGAGGGGACTGCACAAAACCGTTTTCCCTAATCTGTTTCATGTGAAATGTCTTATAGAGGAATCAGATGTACATTTTTGAATGCATCGATTTTATTCTTCACCTCAACTGTGATGGAGTAAAACCTTGAGAGTAAAGGAGAAGGGGTCAAGACAATCTTCTCAGAGGGGGGCACTTGAGCTGCCACTTGAGGGATGAGAAGGTTAATAGCTAGAGATGAGGGTCCGGGGTGAGGGGGAGAGCGGCAGGTTAGAAGCCGCAACAAGTGGGGTGTGTCCTCGGAGAGGGGGAGCGCGTCTGTCAGCTGGAGGGGCGGTTTGAAACAGATGGCATGGGGCAGGCGAGTCTTGATCCTAATCTCACTAGACAGTTACCTTCCCTGAGAAAGCCCCCGGTCAGACCTGTAGAGCCAATAGGGTGCTGCCTTGGAAGAAGTGGCTTTCATGGCTTGTGGCACAGAGGAGTCTAGGATTTGTGGTGGACACAATGGGCCCATCACAACACCTTCCCCACAGTGCTGACCTGAGGACCTCAGGAGATAATGGTGGGGACACACCTTGAACTCTGAAGTGCTGGACAGAAACTTTCTTGTTTGGCACTTGGGACTGTTCACGGGGTCAGTATCCACATGCACTTAGCTTGTCTAGCCCCGGCCACAGCTCTGGAGATCACAGTCGGCCTTTGTGGTTTCAGTGCTCTGAGCTGTTCTGAATTGTGAGTGGAAGAAGGGTTTATGAACGTGGTTTTACATCGCCACCAGCTGAGTGTTAAGTTACAAGGAAAACTGTTAAGGACCTGTGCTTGACACCACCGAGCGTTCATCGTGGAAAGCCTTGTTTCTGACCCTTTATGTACTTTATTCTTGTGGATCATCCAGCATCACTTCACCTTCTGGGGATCTTGGCCTTTTGATGAAATGGAATTGATCATTACAAGATGAGATTTCTTAAAGCAAAAGTTTGAGGTGCAACATCTGAGCAGATGAAAGTGATACCTTTTTGTTGTTGTGCGTGAGTAGGCTTTTGTTACCTGTCATTATCAAGTGTGTGTTCCTGCCCTTGTAAAGGGGGCATCTAGAGCAGTCCTAGGTGCTTGGGCTCGGGGAGCACCCTGTGACGGACATCAGCACACAGGACTGCTGTACCGAGGGCTCTTCCTCTACCCTGTGTCCCACCGAGGCCGCTGCGGTCCTCATAGACTCAGGTGGGTGCTCCCCTCTGCTCTAGGGCTTCTTGAGGTTGAGGAATTTGCCAAATTCACATGGCTTGTAAAGAGCAGAACCAAGATTTGAACAAGGTTTGGCCTATTCAAAGCCCGAACTCTTCTCAGTTCAGTTGCGCAGGGGACCAGTGCACTAAATCGAGACTTCTGGAATGTCAGAGCTGAAAGGCCTGAGGAGTTGTTGGGTAGGCCTCCCATTGACCGGTGGTGACTGAGGCTAGAGAGCAAGGAGGCTGATCCGGGTTTGGGCTCGAGCCTCTGAGCTTGGGGCTCTGCCTCCCGCGTGCCTGGGTAGGGCATCTTCTCTGTTCCTGGGTGGGGTCCTCGGGAGACTGTACCTTCTCGACTCTGAGCTGCCTCTTCTTAATGTGGGCTCAGTTCCTGGATCTTTGACTGCTCTTTGTCCTTGTGATTCAGGGTTTTGCCCAGATAGTCTACCATTTCTGATAAAATTTCCTTTAGCCCCCTAGGAAGCTCTTTCCACTCATTCATCCCCAGCTGTCCATCCCCCTTCCCAGACCTCCACTGTGCTCAGCCCTGTATCCTGCTGACCCCCAGCCCTCCCACCTCTGAGGCAGGAGACCTCACCCTCCACCCACTGCTAGTGTCTCCCCTCCCTCCCCTCTGTCGGCTGAGATGTGGGGAGGGTACAGAGTGCTGAGAAGCCTGGGTTTGAATCTGAGCCCAGCAGGTTTTGAGTCACTTAGCCTCTCTGAGCGTGAAGATGGTTTCTTCCCCACGACATCGAGTGAACCACTGCCACACAGTGTTAGCACTTTGACAGTTTTCTTCTTGCTGTTTCTTTCTTTTTTTTTTTTAAAGATTTTATTTCTCCCTTTTTCTCCCCAAAGCCCCACAGTACATAGTTGTATATTCTTCGTTGTGGGTCCTTCTAGTTGTGGCATGTGGGATGCTGCCTCAGTGTGGTTTGATGAGCAGTGCCATGCCTGCGCCCAGGATTCGAACCAACGAAACACTGGGCCGCCTGCAGCAGAGAGCACGAACTTCACCACTCGGCCACGGGGCCAGCCCCTTCTTGCTGTTTCTTAAAAATAATTTTAAAAAATTGTTTTAAAATTCCATAAAACTTCACAAGTGACCTTGCAGAGAGATTTGAAAGCAAAGAAAGCAGGAGGAAATGCTGAGGAATATGTTCCTTCTTGTCTGTAAGCTGAGTGTGGGACGGGTTTTTTCTTTCTTGGGAGCAGTTTCCAATTAAATGGAGATGAACCGCGTGCATTGAAAACATTTTGTCTCAGTGTTTCTACTATGTTGGTGTGTTTTTACATGCTTCCTATCTAATTATTTTACCTCCATGACAAATGCAAGATAAAGGTGCTCGCTTTTCTGAGGAAAACCGTGTTTTCCTGTAAGGAGCATGATTACACGCGGCAGGCGTTTCCCTCTCCACAAGACCGGCCTGGACTTGCTCTCGTCTCTGTCGGGGCTTCTTGTTCTGGCCTTCAGTCTTCCTGCCTCTCGATTTTCTACCTGGTTCCTCTGCCTGGTTGCTTTTCCCCACATCTCAACCCTTCTAGTCCTTCCTACCAGCAAGGTCTGGCCCAGCTGCCACCTCGTTCAGGAAGTGTCTCTGGAAGTCCAGAGGGAAGGGCCCTCTCCTGCCCGGGTCTTAGCTTGCTTTCTTTGTCCGTCATGTGACATCCCTACTGCTTTGCATCAGAGTCCCCAGTGGGACAACACATGCCCTGCTCAAAGGCAGGTAAATAGAAGATATTTGAAAGCACCTTCTCTCTGGGCGCACTTGGCCCTAGGGCTGGCAATCTGTGACCGCAGGGGTCAGTTCTCTCCGAGGAGGGGTCCTGTCACACTTACCTTTGTACGTTTTTCTGAGTTCAAGGAAAAGGAAGTTGGAAAATCTGCTTGTTTTTCCGCTTCTCCCATTAAGCTGCATGTTCACTAAAAGGGATTATGTCCATTCATCCGTTCATTCAGTCATTCAGCAAGTGTTTGAATGCTCGGTGTTGAGCAAATGAGTCAAGGTTCCTGTTCTCACAGAGCTTTTTCATAGACATAGTTGTTAAACACACAATCAAACAAATATGTGTTATGTTTTATCGTTATATTTTATATTTATGTGTTTATATATGTAGTCACACATACACACGTATATGACAATTACAAATTATGATTGGTGTTGTGTATGTTGGTGACCCACCTAGGAACTGGGTCTTGTCATCCCGGGGTTTTAGGTGGGCGCTGAGGTGCCTAGAGGGAAAGAACCCGTGTCCTCTGGGCCCAGTAGTGAATAAGGACGGACATGCAGCTCGACCTGCACAGCCTGGCTTTCTCCTATACTCTCCCTTTGTCTTTACTTTTTTCCATGAGTCATCCTGGTTAAATCCTGGCTTTTTCAGAGAGAGCAATGTTTGAGGAAGTTTTTCCTTTGTAAACTTACATGAATAAGGACAAACCTGTGAACTAGTGTGATTAGAGAGCGCCCATTATCCGAGCCCACTGATTGGCTGAGTCCACTCACAGAGCAGCAGGGGAAAGTGCCAGATCTTTTGAGACGCTCTTGGGAGCATCGTTTTTTGTTTGTTTTTGGTTTTTTTTGCAGTGATGTTATCAAGTGAGCATTTACAGACCGTTCTGTCTTTTCATAATGCAAATCAGTCTCATTTCTTGATGTAGAGTGTTCAGGGTGACACTATTACACATATAGTGCTAAGAGTGGTTGGACAGCTTGCCACCTCTCCACTTCCTCACCTGCAAGGTAGGGATCACGATGGGCCCTCCTCTCAGGACTGGGATGAGGTTTATGTGGATTGTTCACTCAAAGCCTGCGGGAGACTGAGCACTTCACCTTAGCTGTGGTTGGTAGTATTGCTCTTGTTACCATCATTATATTAGAAGTGGGCTATCATAAGAGATTTTACTCCCACGTTTAGTTGTTCAAAATCAGTAACTGCAAAAGACAGCTAAAGGGAAGAGAGTCAAAATGCCACATGTCTAGCTTAAGAAGGATACTTCCCTAGTGACTGTCATGCAGCTCTGGTGAAACTGTGTGCTATAGTAGGGAGATCATAGACCCCGGGGCTACAGTGGTGAGGGGGTTCCCATTACTTGGCAGTCTCCTCTTTTTTCCTATGGAAAACTGGGTTATAAAAACGGAGGTGAATAGTGATGCACTATGCTTACCTCACTGTCTTGCCCATAATGTTGATGCTTAATAAATGCAGAGTTGATGATGATGATGGCATGGAGCATGCTGGCTGTTTGTAGGGTGGGAGTGAAGGTGGCTCAGTGGAGTTCAAATGTTAACTGTTACTGGCTCTCCAGGTTTCATTTTCTTCATCTGTACAATAAACTTGCCTCACGGGATTGCCGCAGTGATTTAATGAGATGACAGATGTGCAAGTGCTCAGTGAGTGTGTACCTGGGGCATAGTAGGTGATTAAATTAAAAAATGTTGTTATGGAAAATTTCAAACATATGGAAAGTAAACAGAATAATGTAATGAATCCCCACATATCCATTAACCAGCTTCAATGATTACCAACACTCTGCTGTTCTGTATCGTCTTTACCCACTTCATCCCTCACTGAACGATGATGACGACGACGATGGGCATTTTTTCAAGGTAAATTTACACGCATTTAAATGCACAAATCTTAAATCTACAGTTTTCACAGGTGAATATGTCCTGTCAATCCTTATCCCTATCATGATCTAGGACATTTCTATCTCCAGAAAATTCTCATGTTCCTTCTCAGTCAGTCTGTGCACCCGATTAGAGGTGACTTCCATTTTCATTTTTTCCTCTTTTGTCTATTTTAGAATGTCATATGATAGAAATCACATTGTAAATACTCTTTTGTCTGGTTTCTTTTGCTTTGTATAATGTTCATGAGATTCGTCCATGTTGTTATATATCAGTAGTTCTTTTCTTTTTGTTGCAGAGTTACTATTCTATTGGATAGATGTACCACAATTTATTTTTCCATTTTCTTGTTGGTAGACATTTGAGTTGTTTTCAATTTTTGGCTATTATGAATAAAGCTGTTATGAACATTATTGTAGAACTAGTTTTGTGGACATATGATTTTCTTTCTCTTGAAAATATTGGTGATGTGGAAATACTGGCATTTATCTGGGAGTGCGATTTCTAGAGCATGTGTTAAGTGTGTGTTTAACTTTTAGGAAACTGTCCAAATGGTTTACAAAATGCTCGCAGCATTTTACACTCCCCTTGGCGACGTGGGAAAGTTTCAGTCGCTCTATGTCCTCACCAAAATACAGTGTTACCAAATTTTAAAATTTGAGTTATTCTAGTGATTATCTTATCATATATTATAATTCACATTTCCCTAGTTCCACTGACACTGAGCAGTTTTTCATGTGTTTCATGGCCATTCATATATATTCCTTTCTGGAGTGTCACACATTTAGCCCATTTTATAGGTTAGTTGCCCTTTTATTATTGAGTTATAGAGTCCTTTATGTACACTGGATCCAAGTCATCGGTCAGATATACACATTGTGAATACTTTCTCATAGTCTATGACTTTCCTCTTCACTTTTAAAAAAATTCAGATTTATTGAAGTAGAAATAGATGAGATAAAACTCACCCTTTTTGGTGTATAGATTTATGAATTTTGACAAAATCATTCATATAACCATCGCTGCCAAAATCAAGATACAGAACAGTTCCTTAACCCTAAAAAATTTCCTCATGCTCCTTCGTAGGCCACCATGCTCCCTAAACCACGCTCTTGGGGACCACTGATCTGTTCTCTGTTCTACGGTTTTGTTTTCCCTGAATATATGGAATCATAAAGTGTGTAGCCTTTTGTGTCCAGCTTCTTTAACTTAGCAGAATGCATTTGAGATTTATTCATGTTGTTGTGTCAGTAACTTGTTCCTTTTGGTTGAATAGTATTCCATCGTATGGATGTACTACAGTTTGCTTAACCACTCACCAGTTGGAGAACATTTAGTTTCCAGTTTTTGGAGGTTTTAAATAAAGCTGCTATAAACTTTCTCCTATAGTTTTTGTGTGAACATATGTTTTCCCCATTTATCTTGGGAAAATACCTGGGAATGGGATTTCTGGGTCACGTGGTAAGGGTCTGTTTATACTTTATGAGAAACTGCCCACCTGTTTTCCGTGGTGGCTCTACCGTTGTGCACTGCTGCCAGCAGTGTGTGAGAGCTCTGGTTGTTCTGCATCCTTGCCATCACTCCGTTGTCTTAGTTTTTTTTTTTCCTTTCATTGATTCTAATGGGTCTGTGGTTTTACTTTGTATTTCTCTGATGACTGATAATGTTAAACATCTTTTCATTTCCTTATTTACCACCAATATGTCTTCTTTGGTAAAAGGTAGGTTGGTTGTTTTCTTAGTATTGGGTTATGAGAGTTTTTAATATCCTTTGGACAAAAAACCTTCACCAGATATGTGGTTTACAAATATCATCTTCCCTTCTGTTACTTGGTATTTTAAAAAAAATTTTAACAGTGTCTTTTAACGGATAGAAATTTTACATTTTAATGTAGTACACTTTATCAATTTTTTCTTCTATGGATCATGATTTTGGGATTGTATCTAGCAAACTTTTGCCTAATCCAAGAGAACAAATATTTTCTCCTTTGTTTTCTTCTGAAACTTTTAAAGTTTCAGGTCTTACATTAGGACCTTGATTCATTTTGATTTTATTTTTTCTTATGGTGCAAAGTATGAGTTGAGCATTTATTTATTTATGGTACATAGATGTCCAATTGTTCGAGAAACATTTGTTAAAAAGACTTTCCTTTCTCCCTGAATTGCCTTTACGCTTTGTTGAAAAGCAACTGGCCATATGTGTGTGGGTCTCTCTCTGGATTCTCTGTTCTGTTATGTTGATTTATGGGTCTCTGGCCAATACCATGCTGTCTTGATTATAGCAGCTTTATAGTAAGTCTGGAAATCGGTAGTACGAATCTTTCTACTTTCTTCTTCTTTTTCAAAACTGTTTTGCTCTTCTACTTCCTCTGCCCTTCCTTATTAATTTTAGAATCAACTTATGGATTCCTACCAAATATCTTGCTGGAATTGTGATTGGAATTGCAGGAGTCTCTAGATAAATTTGGGGAAAATTGATGTCTTAGTTCTATGTTGTGAGTCTTTCAATGAGCACAGAACCTCTCTCTGCATTTATTGAGGTCTTTGATTTATCTCGTCAGTGTTTTGCAGTTTTCAGCGCACATTCCTTGCACAATTTTTTTTAGATTTATATTTAAGTATTTCATGGTTTTGGTGCTGTTGTCATCTGTGAGCGGAGACAATTTTGTTTCTAATATGTATGTCTTTTACTTTGTTTTCTTGCCTTATTGCATTTGGTAGATCTTCAGTATGATGTTTGATCAGAATGGTGAAAGCATATGTCCTTGCCTTATTCTTGATCTTAGGGGAAGCAGTCAGTCTCTTCACTGTTAAATGGAATTTTAACTTGGTTTTTCACAGATGTCCTTTTTCAGGTTGAGAAAGTTTCCTCCTTTTCTTAGTGTGCTGAGAATTTTTTTAATGAATGGACGTTAAAATTTATCAAATGCTTTTTCTACATCTAAGATGATCGTATAGTGTTTCTTCATTTCTTATCAATATGGTGAATTATTTTGATTAATTAAAAAATTTTGAACCAGTCTTACATTCCCAGGATAAGCCCCACTTGGTCATGATGTATTATCCATATGTCTGTCTCTATCAATATTTATCTATCTGTCGTCAGTCTGATTCAATTTGATAGTATTTTGTTGAGGATTTTTGCTTCTAAGTACGTGAGTAATATTGATCTGTAGTTTTCTTTCTTGCAGTGTCTTTTTTGGCTTTGTTATAAGGATAATCTTAGCATCATAAAATGAGCTGGAAGTAGACAGTTTGTTGCCTTGCAGCCTTAGCTATGTGACAAAAAATGTTATGTTTTGTAGATTAGGTATATGTTTTTCTGGTTGTTAGAATGGGAGCAATTATCTTTCCAGCTTTTTGTATCCTAGGTAGAAGATGGAATTCTTCATTTTTTTGATGGGAAGTTTTAACTTTGATGAATCTGTTTTATCAATATTTTATCTTCATCCATAGTTCTTTCTAGTTTCTAAGAGATCTTTTCCTACCCCTAGGTTGCAAAAATATTTTCCTATGATTCTTTTTTTTCTTTTTATTAAGATTATGATAGTTTACAACCTTGTGAAATTTCAGTTGTACATTATTGTTAGTCATGTTTTAGGTGCACCGCTTTACCCTTTTTGCCCTCCCCCCCCCCCTTTTCCCCTGGTAACCACCAATCAGTTCTCTTTGTCTGTATGTTTAACTTCCACCTATGACTGGAGTCATACAGAGTTCGTCTTTCTCTATCTGGCTTGTTTCACTTAATGTAATACCCTCAAGGTCCATCCATGTTGTTGTGAATGGAACGATTCTGTCCTTTTTATGGCTGAGTAGTATTCCATTGTATATATATACCATATCTTCTTTATCCAGTCATCAGTTGATGGGCACTTAGGTTGCTTCCACATCTTGGCTATTGTAAATAATGCTGCGATGAACATAGGGGTGCGTGGGACTTTTGGAATTGCTGATTTCAAGTTCTTTGGACAGATACCCAGTAGTGGGATGGCTGGGTCATAAGGTATTTCTATTTTTAATTTTTTGAGAAATCTCCATACTGTTTTCCTATGATTCTTGTAAAAGCTGTGTAGTTTTACCATTACATTTAGAGCTAGGCTCTATCTTGAATTACTTTTTGTGTAGCCTGTGAAGTAGAGGCTTACATTTATTTTTCCTCATATGGAATATCCACTTGTTCCACCCCATTGGTGTAGAGGAGTCTCCTTTTCCCATTGAATTGCTTTGCTGCCTTTTCAAAAAACTATGAGTTTGCATCTGGCTCTATCATTTAGCAACTGTATCGGCCCAAGAAAGTTGCACCATCCAGCTGAGCCTTAATTTCTGTGTCTGTCAATTGGAGAAGAAATACTATTTACCCATTAGGATGATTGTGAGGATTAAGTGAGATAATGTGGATAAAGCAGCTGTATGGAAGTGGCACTGAAGAAGCCCAGGATGCTGGGGTGATGAGGCACGCTGTTGCTGGTTGAGAAACTCTGTTCTTGTTTCTCCAGCATGTTTGCCACCAAGGCCTGCGCCCTCTGCTTCACGACACTGCCTGGAGCTTAGGGTGAGAGTCATTAAAACGGTCAGACACACACAGCAGCTTGAAGACACTTGTTGGCATGTCTCAAGCCCCCTGCAGATGGCTTTGCTCACGTGTGACTCAACTGAGAGTCTGTGCATGTGTTTGGCTTTAGCGGACAACCATGCTGGTGTAAAACACTGGGGAATGGTCTGATCTTTCTGAGTCAGTTATTAACATGCTTTGAGAACCTGCAGCACGACTGACCTTCATGGCAAATATCAAAATAAGACCCCAGCATGCCTCCCCTCAGGGAATTCCTTGTCTAATTATGGAGCAAGGGCAAAGAATCTGGCTTATCTAATCATTTTTTTCTCATTGAAATTACTAATTAAATGTTGATTACTGAAAGAAAAATTCACATATCTTTGAGCCACCATTATATATGTATGTGTGTGTATGTATGTATATATTTTTTTACTTTAAGACCAGTGCTGGCAAAAGTATATGGAAACTGGTGTATTAATATGTTTCTGTTGCCAAGGTAAGTTGATACAATCTCTTAAGGAGGCCACATGTCAATACATATAATCTGTGCTATAATGACATTTCTTTTGCCTCTACTTTAAAATAATTCAAAAGTAGGAAGAAAACGTATGCACAAAGGTATCCTTCCAAGCTTTATTTGTATTAGCAAATTTGAGAACAACTTATCTGCCCATCAACAGAGAACATTTTTGGTGGCTTATGGTTCATTTAGGTAATGATATATGATGCAGTTGTTAGAAGATACCTGCATGTAAGCTATCTGAGTTCACTGAGGTCATCCATTCATAAATTGTGTGCACATGGCCATGGCCCAGAGGGGACTACTCACAGTAAGGGAATGGGTCATCTCAGGCCTCTTTGCTGAATCTGGTCCACCACATGCCCCAACCCTAACCCTTTAAGGTGGATAACGTTATCCTTACCTTTATAGGAATAGACTGAGGCCTTAGGTTGTTAATGTGCCTGGGTTATGTGGGCAGTGAACCTTGACACTGAGGTCTGACTTTGAATCCTGAACTTTCTGCACCAATGCTACACTAGGAGGTGGTGGTGGAATAGCAAAATTGGGCTGAATTCTTTTTCTTCTTCACAATTATCTGATTCTGCTATTACACTTCCATTCTTTAAGAGTCCGTGAGCACAGTGACTTCAGGAGGCGGGTCGGGTGCCCTGTCTTTATAGGTGTAGCTGTGTTCAAAGCTCCGGGCTAGTAGGCATGTTGTATTTGTGCTGGAACTGGACTCTGCCATGGCCAGTGGCTTGTGCATTTCAGTAAGTAATTTTTTCAAAATTATTTTAAAATCTTGTTTTCCTGCTAGTATTTTTTTATCCTCAATATATTGTGGATTCAAGGGAGATTCAAGGGAATTACTTAATATAGTAACACAGATTAGATAATCATATTCACATTGACAGTAGAAAGGTTCATGCATAATTCAGGTAGTTAATACTCACTGATTTAATTTATTAGGCAAAGCTATATTGCTGTGCCAAATGAAGCGTTGTTATGAATGAGGATTGAACAAGTGTCCAGAGAAGAGTTGTTTGTGGTAAACTAATTAGGCTTTGATTGCTGCCTGCAAAATACAAATGGACTGATTAAGCTATTTTGATTTAAGAGTTTCATAATACAGGTGATCACCCATTCTCATTTTATCCATTGGCCTGATTTCATTAGGAGGTCGACTGAGTTTGAATTGTTCTTTTGGGTGAGGAATGTTGATGATGGAAATGTCTTTGAGAGTGAAAATTGTTTAATTCATGATGACATAAAATTCTCCAGTGAAGGTCTCCTCCAAATATAACAGTTTCTGTTATTTGGGCACCTGCTCAAGAGTCTTCGCCATGATGTGAGCTGACCACAGCGTCTCCTGCAGTCTCCCTGGGCGTTCGAGTGGTCTCTGTCTGGTTGTGTTTGGCGTATGTGACTTGAGGGCTACCCACAGCCAGCAGACCGCATAGGACACGTGCTTTCAAAACACATCGTTTCCCGTGCTTGCAGAGCCACCCGTCCTCCCTCCATCCCTGGTGAAGCCACTGTTTCTTTCTCAAATGGCTCAAATGTCATTTATCCGGGAAGCCTTTCCTACTTTCCCAGTCAGCTCTGTTTATTACTGAGTGCCAAGTACAGTGTTGGAGATGTAAAGATGAATATGTCAGAATCCTTGCTTGCAAGGACCTCAGATGGATAAAGAGGCTGACTATTCCCACATAAGGTGGTGTACACACATCCGTAATATAGGTAAGTGCCAAGTAGAGGCAACCAAAAAAATAAATGAAGGAATGCATAAACACACGTTTTATTTGCCCAGTGAGAGAGCTCTTCCATATGTGCATACAAATATGCCTTCTTAGACATTCTATGTGTGGGTCCTGGTTCTAGCACTTGGTAGATGCAATGCATGCCTCACTTCCTCTTTCCACAGTCTTTTACAGCCTCGGAGATTGCAACCCAGCTTCCCTGGAATTCTTTTCTTCCTTCGCATCAGCTTTTCTGTTATCACATGGGTTCAGGACTTTCGGTAGTCTTGTCCTTTCTCTGTGTGGGCTCCAATTGGTCTCTGTTAAGAGCACCTGTATATTGAAAGAAAATAGAACTTTGGCATTTTATACTCACCTTTCAATGTCCTTATGTTGTCCATTTACTTGCCGTATGACATTGGCAAAGACACTTTGCACTCTGGATTTTCATCTGCAAAATGAAGAAATGGGAAAGATGCCCTCCACATTTCCTTCTAGTTCTTGCTGTTGCTTAGATTTATCCCAAAGCAAAGCCCTGTCCTCACATCAGTGGACTGTGGACAGTGGTTTTCTCATGGAATTTGAGGGAAATCAGAATGGATGATCTATTGCCAAGAGGCAAATTGGACTGTTTAAAAACTTAGAAGGTTGATTTAGAAGGAAACAGTCTTTCATAAGCTGTGGCTTTTTCTCTGAGTGACTCCTGCGTTCTGTTTGAAGGGTATGGACTAAAATGCTTCAACAAGTGGAAGTCCTTTTCACCCTCTTCAAGGTTCATCTCACCTGTCCTAGATTTTAGATGTGTTTTCCCCTCATGTTGGTACCAGGTAGTTTTGATCTCTGTCCCCTTCTCAGACTTCTTTTTACACAACAGTTGTTGCTTAGATGTTGGTTTTGTATAGGCTCTGAATATGGTAGTTGTTAGAGAATTGGGTCTTGCACATATTTACTCACAGATTCATTTCCTTTTCGTTGACCGTCTCACAAATTATAGTATAGGGCAAACCTAACAAAGAATTCTGGTGGTAATTTTTTCAAGGAGACATTCCCTTGTACCTGTTTTCTGAAACTTGTTGGTCTTTCCCGAGCACACATCAACTCAGTTCAACTCACTGCACTCCAACAGACACTCACGGTGCCAGCCATGGGGCAGGCACAGTGCCCACAGCACGATCACTTTGTCAAGTTGCTCACAGCCATCTGAGGACCATTCTTGCACCTTCAGTCTCTGTCTTCACCTAGGCCCAGGCCTCTTGTGGCTTAAAAAATGATTCTGCCAAATCTCTACCCTGCTTCTTGCTCCCATCTCTGTCTGTCTGTCAGTGCTGAACTGCAGCAAGAGTCAAACCTTGGTTGACTGTTAATCTAAAGCAAGAGCAAGTATTTAGGAATAAGGAGAGTCCTGGACTCCTGGGGGAAAAGCACAAGTCACTAATGGCAGACACACAACAAACACTATCACATACCATGTTCTAAGCACAGGTAGTGATGTCAGAGCTTCATAAGAGAGGAGATGCTTAAGCTGAGTTTTCAGGAGTATGTGGAAGATGAACAGGTATGAAGGGAAGGGATGTGCGAGCTGGAAGCTTCCTCAGTCATCACCTGCTCTACTGTCGTTATTTTAGAGACCAGGGAACTAGGCTAGGGAAAGACAGTGAACCTCACCTTCCCCAATCCCCAAAGGCAGAACTTTGATAGAATTCTGCCTTCCCAACATACCCAGGTGACGCTATCTCTGAATGGCCACCTGTATTAGATCATTGGACGAATGCTTTAGTTTTACACAGGCTTTCTCAATTTGAAAAAGAGCCACAAGTTAAGTAATAAGAAAGCAAGGCAAGTAACCGGATGGCACAGAATGTGTTAACCCTGCATATATATAACTTCTTCCTTTTTATTGCAGGGGGACAATATCTTACTGCTGAAATCACCAGTCATTTCCATTGTACAAAGTCTGTGCTCATTAGAAGGGAGAGACGACAGTTATGTAAAAATAACAGGTTGTGCCTTCCTGTTGTGGAGAAGTCAAACTATCACTTTTGCTTCCCGGGGGCAAACGTTATTTCAGTGGACTTACATGGGTGGAGGTGTCTACAGCCCTGTGGTGGAGGGGAGAAGTCTTCTGTGTACTAGCAGGCACATCCAGACCATAACACTCTGTCCCTTTTCCATAACCTGATGTCCAAACCAGTCCGAGAGAAACACTTTATAAACTCCCATTGCCAGGAGTTCAGATTGTTGCCAAAATACATTGAGTTGTAAAACTCCAGGACAAGCGTCTGCAGGTTTCTTTTCCTTACACGGCTTCCTGCCCATCCTCTCATCCTCCAGTGTTGAGGCCTCTGGAACATGCGTGTTAATGTCTCTCTCATCTATCAACTCTCTAATTCTGTTAAAACTCTATGCTGAGTGAAGGGGAAATTCACATGTAAAACATGATTCTTGGCCTTCCAGGAGCTCCGGGAAGCCTGCATCTGTTACCAGGTGGATTGTAATAAGGACTGTCATCCTTTACATTTCACCAATTTAAAAATGCCCTCTCCCTCTCATGTTTTTCTGTTCTTACCTCTTTCTTACCATTATAATTGAAATCTCCAACTCATGTTACACAGAATTCTAGTCATATATCAATAATTGTCACTTTGTAAAACAAGAAAAAGTAAAAGAAAACCTGACCATTTCACATAATCCATTATTGTGCAAACACAATGACGTTCTTTATATTTTTTAGGATGGTCATGTGGGTTAGTGTATAATTGGCATAGAAATTTGTTATTCCTGCCAAATGTATTGAGTTGGGGAAACTAATTATTTGAATATGTCATTGCAGAAAGGTATTCTGTTTTGATGCATAGAGTCACAAAAACCACACTAGATAAATGGCTAACTGAAATATAATGACTATGCAAAGAACCATGAATTAATTTTCCCCAGGAAAGTCTTCACTGAAGGACTGCCATTTCCCTTCAAAAGAGAGTAGAATTTTAGCTGGTAGAAAAGAGGGACATGGCATTAACAGAGGTGCGGGAGTGTGAGTGTGTTTGGGGACGCAGAGCCTGCCTTGAGTTCAGGGTGTATGAGGTAACGCATGAGCCCAAAGGATGGAACAGGCACGTGGGCCACTTGGGAGATGTGTGGAGGAAGCCGGCTTGTGCCCTACCCTCAGGTTGGGATGTATCTTACTCTTAAGAAGATATAAGATAATTCTTCAAAAGCAGAAACATTTTTAGTTATTGTTCAGCATCTTGCTGAGATGAATCTTTTATGAAGAAAGTATGCCCTGAATGGTCTGAATGCTACTCAGCCATCATTTTTATTCAGTATCAAAATCTAAATTTTCTTTATCACAGCTGTTTGCTTGTTCTGTTCATCCATCCATTCAGCAAACATTTTTCGTGGGCCTCTCCGGCCGGGAGGTGCGCAGTTGAATGAGTCAAGTGCTAGACGGGTCGGGTACTGAGTAGGTTGGGAAGCTCTAAGGATGCAGTGACTGTGGGATGAGTTCCTAGAGTTAGTACCATTGTAACTGGCTCGTGAAAGCTCTATAGGAGTTTACTAGACGGACACGTGAGGTGAGAGCATAGTGGGCAGAGGGCCACATGTATGGAAGAGTGGTGAGTTAAAAATAAAGTATGTTTGGTTACTCAGAAGTAATTTGTTACTGCTGGCGTGCTGGGCATATATGGTGCCAAGTTAGGAAGAGACTTGAAGACTCTCCATTTGTTCCTCAAATGTTCAGTCACCACCACTGTGGGCCAGGCACCATTGTGCATGTTCATTGAGCACCACTGTAAGCCAGGCGCCATTGTCTGTGTTCATTGAGCACTGCTGTGTACTAGGCACCATTGTGCATGTTCCTTGAGCACCACTGTTTGCCACATGCCACTCTGTATATTCATTGAGCACCAATGTGTGCCAGGCACCATTGTACCTGTTAATTGAGCACCACTGTGTGCCACATGCCACTGTGCATGTTCATTGAGCACCATTGTGTGCCAGGTGTCACTGTGCATGTTTATTGAGCACCAATGTGTACTGGGCGCCATTGTATATATGTTGGGGATGAGGCAGTGAACAGGTAAGGTCCCTGCCCCCGAAGAGCTCGTCTTCTAGGGAGAGAGCTAACAATAAGCAAGTGACCAGGGAAGCAAGAGTATAATTGGTGAGAAGTGCTATGAAGGCATAAAGAGGGCGAGATGCTGGTGACAAACAGGGACAGGAGGCCAGGGAGGGCCTCTCCTAGGCAGTGCTGTCAAAGCTGAGCCCTGAAGGCTACAAAGAGGAAGAATCGGGGAGACCAGCAGCAGGGGCAGAGGCCCGGGGCTGCAAAGGGCGTGGCTGGGTCATGCGGAACACGGGAGAGAGCGAGCGGAGTTACAGTTGGGAAAGCAGCAGGAGCCAGATGACACACATCCTACTAGAAGTCACATTCAGTAGTTTGGGTTTATTTCAAGTCTGAGGTTATGCTAAGGACTGATGTTGCCAGGTCGTATGGAGCATCTGGAAATCTTCGAGGAAGTGAGGGCATCTGCAGTCCCCTAACAGTGACTTTGATGTGTTCAGGGAAGATGAGATCCCTTCTTTGGCTTCAGGCAGGTCCAGTCAATGCGGTGGGGTCATCCCGCTCGGCCCAGAAGATCCATGCTCCACTCAGACTTCGCAGGGCAGGCTGGTCTGTGAGGGTATTTGCTTATCCTCACGTCAGGAGGGCGAATTCCAGGGAGGAGGGGAGAGAGAACCTGCATGGGAATGGGTGGTGGTCCATGAGCTTGGCTTGATTTACAACTGTAAATGTTTAGATGCATGGGGCGTAGGCTCCCATTGCCCTGCTCCCTGCAAGTGTTAGAAGTGGGCCTGATCTTTAGCATGTGGTGCAAAGATGGCCTTGGAGAAGATGTTCCGTTGGAGCTTATCGATTTTGGTTCTACATTATGACACACTTAGAGGTACTCAGGGCCATCCATGACATGGCCCCTGACTTCTTCCCTGTTCTCAGCTGTCTCCGCCTTCTTGTCCAGGCTCCAGGTCTATTCAGTTTCATATTTCTCTTGGTTTATGTCTGAATGCTCCTCAGCCATCATTTTTATTCAGTATCAAAATCTAAATTTTCTTTATCACAGCTGTTTGCTTGTTCTGTTCATCCATCCATTCAGCAAACATTTTTCGTGGGCCTCTCCGGCTGGGAGGTGCGCAGTTGAATGAGTCAAGTACTAGACGGGTCGGGTACTGAGTAGGCTGGGAAGCTCTTAGAGCATGCACCTGTTGCTTCCACTTCCTTCGCCTCTCTTACGCCTCCTTACTCTTAAGAACCCAGCTCAGACACCTTGTCTTCTGGGAGCTTCCCAGACTGCTCCGCTGGGCTTGGTGCTTCTCTTCCGTGCTTCTACAACATGTCGCCAGACCTCTGTCGAGCACCTACAGCACTGTGCTCACTCTGCTGGCTTCTGATGCTTCTCTGTTTCCCACTTCACTGTGGGCTCCTTGAGGGTAGAGACCAGCCTTCTTCATGTCCACAGCCCAGCACCTTGGACGGCGACTGCACATATTAAGTATCAGAGTTCAAGTTGGAGCCTAGAACTGAAAGGGAGGGCTGGAGAGCTGCAGAAGAGGACGGAATAGGCTGCTGGACAGTCTTGGGAAGCGGCAGTCTTCTTGTGGGTGACTTGCCTCCTTTCTGAGCTAGGAAATATTTGTAAATCAATCAAGGGGTTGCCCCAACTGCAGGATGAAACCAGGTGGTAGCCTCACTCTTTTTGAAATCTTTAAATGGCTCCTCAGTGCCTATAGGTCTGTCTCTCAATTCTGGCTTCACATTTGACTTGAATTGTCAGGGGTTATTAAAAAAAATGCCTGGGTCCGATCCAGAGCGATAGAGTCAGAATCTGAGGTCGGGGGTCTGTACAGTCTCCCCAGGCAGTTGTAATGTGACTGAGAAATGCTGGCCTGTAACGTGTGACCTGTCTCAAAGCCCTGCCTCTCAAACTGGCAAACGTGGGAATCACCTGGTGAGCTTAAAAACAGCCGTTGCCTGGGGCCTGGGCCCAGAACTTCTGATTCAGTTGATCTGGGATGTGGCCTGTGCATTGAGATTTCTAGTAGCTCACCAGGTCAACGTCCACTTCTGCCGTGATGGAATAACTGTGACAGGCTTGCCCTTCTGCTATGAACCACTGGAAAATTTGGAAAAAAATGACTTAAATAATAGTTGTCAGATAATAGAAAAAAACCGAAAACCAGTACAGTGCTGTGGTCCCTGAGAGAAGAGAAACAAATGAGGTGAGCCTTGTGATTGCCTTGGCTTTCTGCCAGGACATGTAGGGAGCAGGAACTCAGCAAACCTTGGCAGTTTTGGTGAGTTGAGGAGATGGAGATCAGAGATCAGGAAGGCCTAGGAGGCTGAAATTGTGAGGCAGAGTACCAGAGAAGGAGCTAGCAAAGAGAAAGCTCAGGAATCTGGACTTATGGCTGAATGCTGAGCCATGCACATGAAGGGAGAAACCCCTGCCAGCCAGGGAAAGAACTACCTGGTGAATGTGAGCTGGACAATTCCAAGAGCTCATGCATGGCTGGGAGACGCTCACATTCTGACCAGCTGAGTGGAGAGACCTTGATGGGCACCTGAGGCCAGCTGAGTAGAGGCCAGGGAGGGTCATACCTCAGCTGGAGGGCCAGCCTAGCTCTAGTGGAAAGACTGCTCTAAACTCACCCTAAATAGAGCTGAAAAACAAGCCTCAAAAGGGGCAAGCTGATCCACAGGTACCTGAACTGCCAGTCAAAACCAACTTCCACAGTCTTTAAAGAAAGACAAAACAAATTCAGACGTTCAACATGAAACTCACAGCGTCCTGCAAAAGAAGCAGAAAAATAAGAACCATAACATGGAGAAGAGTCAGTTCATTGGAACAGACTTAGAAATGATAAGGATGTGATGGCATTAGTATATACAGACTTTAACACAGTTATTAGAATTGTGCTCCAGGATTTAATGAAAAATACAAACATATTGAGGAAAGAAATGGAAGCAAAAGAACAGAATGGAACTTCTGTTGCTGAAAATAGAACTGGAGTTGTTTCTAGAATATATAACGAAATTTTATAACTCAATAATTAGACAACCCAATTGAAAGTGTGCAAAAATTTGACCAAACAAAAAAAAGATGAACAAATGGCAAGCACACATGTGAAAAGATAATGAAGATCATAGGTTTTTAGGAGAATTGAAATCAAAACCACAGTTAAACACTGTTATACAGCCACTGCACTGGACGACCAGTGAGGAGTGGGGTAAGTGGGGCTCACGTGTACTGCTCATGGCAGTGTAAAATGGTATAGCTACTTTGGAGAACTATTGGCAGTTGCTTTATTATTTAGACATATAGTTCCTGTACAGTGAAGCAAATCCCATTCCTTGGTACTTACCCAAGAGAAATGAAAACTTATGTCTACCTGAGACTTACGCATGAATGTTTATTGCAACTTTATTCAGAATAGCCCAAAACTGGAAATAACCCTTATTACCAACAACAGGTAAATCAATAGTTGTAGGATTGTGGAATACCCATGGGAATAACAAGGACCAAACTACGATACACATAAAAACATGGATGAATTTCAGAAACATTAGGCTGAGTGAATCATGCCAGACACAGAAAGTACATACTGTGTGATCCCATTCATATGAGTTCTAGAATAAGCAAACTCATCTATGATGATAGAAAGCAGCTCTCTGTTTTCCTGGGAGTGGGCAGGCTGTGAATTGAGCACAGGGGCAGGAAGGAGCTTTTGGGGGTGATGGAGAGGGTTTATCTTTTTTGCTGTGTCAATTACGCAAGTATGCATTTGTCAAAACTCATTGAACTTGACACTTAAATAGGTACAAGCTATTATATGGAAATTATGCTTCACAACCATTGATTTAAAAAACTGCAAAAAGAACAACAGAAGCCTCTCCAGGAGTTCTTAGTATGCAGCAGAATTCAAGAACTGGTGCCTCAAAGGCTCTTCATAATCTGGCCTCTGCCTGCCTCTTCCATCTCAATTCCCACCTCTTTTTCCATCTGTCACTCTGTGTGTACTGGCCAGAAGCCCATGTGCAATTACGTGCAACTCCCTGAACAAGGCATCCGTATTTGTTTTCTTTTCCAAACGTAGTTTCATTTGCCTAAAAAGTCTTTGTTCCACACTGTCTGCTTCTTCCCCCCAGGCCTTTGTGGTGACCCACTGCTGTCCTGCATATTCCCATCAGGGCCCTTCCTCCCTGGCTCATCTTTGTGAGGTTTCTTCTCCAGTGGTATCTTGAGAACTTGTGGTTCCAGGCTCTGAATCTCCATCTCTGTGTCCTGCTGCCCAGCTGGCCCAGGGCCGGAGCTGTCTAAACTGGAGAGGCTAAGTGAAAGAGCAGATGAAGAGCTGAAGAAGTTTTCATAGAGAAAGCGAGATGAACAGGGCTGGAAGAGGTGAGGGCCACGTTCTGAGACGGAGAAAGAGCAAAGACAGTGAAGGGGATTTGAAGGAGGTTTCGTCAGTGGGTTTATATTCTCATTTATAGGCTCTTGAGTTGACACTAAACCCTGTGAATGTTTACACAGAGGCCATTTGGGAACTAGCTATCAAAGTGACACCACAGTGCCACCCCCACCGCCCCCCGCACCTTATATATTAAAGGTTCTGAGAAGTGACTGGGGGAAAGGAAATTAATTTTCCATCCTCACTGACTGATTTCGATCTCAGCTCTTTTAA